>NC_045550.1:37760593-38360593 GCF_009769535.1 Thamnophis elegans
GCTGGTCTTAGCCTTCTATTTTGGCAGCAGCAGTCCCCAATCCCAAACTAGCAAATTCCTCTTTATACTTGTAGGGAAAAGAACTTAGCACTACAGTGCAAGATTGTCCATAAGCTGCCTCTCGTGTGTGCAGTTTCAGATCTTTGGATCACGGCAAAAGGCTACAACATTTTTAACGTCTCTGTGAGCTGACTCCAGGGCAACTAAGTGAACAATTACTTGAAAGTTATTCGGTTGATTTCAATAGTACTACCCCAAATGCAAGTGATAATTGGATCCTTTTTATCTTTGTTTCTTTTCATTTGGCTTAATAACAACTCAAGGCCAAATTGATTCCTGGTGTAATTTCACTGAAATCACTATCCTTCTATTAAAATAGCCTTTTAATCACAAGGCAAAACACTTTCCCAGTAGGGATGTGATGTACATAGCCAGAATTTCCAAACCCTCTAATCAGTAAATGTTACTTTCTAGACTAATAAAGTAAGCTTTACCATTTCACAATATAATCTGCATTATAATGACAAAGAACTTTAAATATTTTAATGGAAAACATATGGGAAGTTTCAGTACACAACTTGATTTAATGTGTTCTGGAGGTAAATATGATATTAACTCATCCTCAGACTTCTACTAAAATTCCATGTAAAGCAAAACAAAAACAAAAAAGACAATAGAGAAACAATAACCAGAAACAAAAATGTATAATGGATGTTTTTGTATTTTAGTTTACACATCCTTTTGGCAAAGGTCCCTGAATCATTTATCTTGTTCAATCTATATTAAAGACAACCCTTTAGGACTTATAGTGACTAGAAACAGAATCAGAATTTGAGAAAAATCAGTGATTTTAATACCAGCTTTAAAATACTATAACTGAGGAAAGAATACAACCTTTTGTATTAGTTTCATTATGCTATGAGAAACTCTTGATTTCTGAAAATTCTGAGGAAAAGAAATTAGACTTGTTTTTGTATTAAAGAAGCACATATGGAAGAATGTTATTAAATTAATATTCTAAGTTTGTCATATCTCACACACACACAAAGTGAGGTGCAGGAATATGTATACCAATTAGATGAAAGCAGAACAGTAAATTTACTGAGCTTGATATTCACTTAATATTTCAAGACCTGTAAAAAGCAAGGAAGACAAAGAATTCAGTATATCAAACTAAAAGGTAACATTTTATTCACACTATTAAAAGCAACAATACATAAGAAGGCTAATATCTGTACCTGAAGCTCACACTGAAGCAAGTTCAGCTGCCAAAGGGGCAGACCATTGTTCAATCCCTTGTCACATCATCAGTGAGATCAGTACAATATATAAATTGTACCACAAACAGAATTTTCTTCCGAGTATAAGACTGTTATGGACTGGAATCCATTTCTGTAAATATGGAAAGGTGTCATAGAAACTATTTCCAAATAAATATCAGAATCTATCATTCAGATAAATCCATAGATATAAAAAATACTTCATATTTTAATCCCTTTTCTTCTAACTGAAATATTCCTGGGTAGATACAGTAGTAACAGGTTAGACCCAGATTGAGCCAGTCATGACTAACTTGTCCCACTGATTTTAACAGAAGCAAAGCATGACTAACTTAATCTGGACCCAACCCAAAACTGTCAATGGGACTTGTGACATGCCTTCTTTTGCCTTTAGCAGCTGCATAATAAACATAAATGCACATGGCACCACATGTTTTCTTGTAATTTAATATTTTCCAATTCTGCCATTAAGCTGAAAAAAGCCACTGAATCATCATGTACAGGCCAGGAACTGTTTAGCTTTGGTGACTACAGAAACATTAAATGAAAAATACCTCAGCATTAATATACCCAGAGTCAGTCAGTTTTACCACACACTTCACACATCTTGCAAAATTTGAACAAAACCAGTGCCCCAGGCACTTGAGTAATATTATAAAACCAGAGCCAAGCCATCTTGAATACAGAGGTTGAAACAAGTGTTTTAGCCTCATGAAGAAACAGTGAGGGATATTTCGTAAGTACTTTTGGCTAATCATAAATAATATCAATTGTGAATGAAAGCTGATTTGCCTGTCTGTGGCATACCTAGCTCTAATTTAAAATTACTCTTCTTTCCTTTAACTCAGCTTGTGAATGTTCCTGATCTGCCAATTGGACTGCATTAATTCCACATCATATTTTAACTACTACTTACAGGCAATTTTTATTTACTTCATAAAAATTCATTATGGAGCTAACAGCTTCAATCGATAATTTTTAACTTATAATTCCAACTTGACTTATTTTAAAATAATGCAGAGGAAGAAAATCATCTATTTTTGCTTTTTTTTCTTGTCTAATATCTTTTAAAACTATATAATGTCCACATTCATTTATATTAAAGGTAAATTCTTTTCATAAACATGTCATCCATGTAATATTTTGAAGTATAAGTGCACTCAAGACTGAAATAGGTTTTGCATATAAAACAAACAATCTTGACTTTCCACTAAAGTATTAACAAAACATAGCATTTTTTAAAAAAGAAAAAGTTACGGTTAATTGGACCCCTTTTATTTTAATTGGCATGCCAATTGTGGAATTCTCATTATTAAAATTAAATAAGAAAATGTTGGATTTAGTTATGCAAAATATTTTAAATTACATGATCTAAATGGCTTTTCATTTAATTCAACACTACAAACAAACAGAGTTGATTAATAAATAGAATATTTTGAAGTGGGGCTTTCTCTCAAATAAGAAGAGATGGGATCACACCCTGAATTCATTCATTGCCTTTTATTTTTAAGGATTTTTTTACTATTGCTTTGCACAATATCTTTTAAAAAAAATATTGTAAGTCACCTTGGTAATTCTTGATTCATCAAATACATGAAATAACAAATAGATGAAGACATTTTCTAGGAAGAAGTTAGCTCCAAAGTAAAGAAATAAAAGTAAAATAAAATATTTCATGTATTTTAAGTTTTAACTAACAAATAACAAATTGGGTAGCAAGAAATTTGTGAATATCAAAATATTTGTTGCCAGCATTAATTCTGCCATTATTTAGTGGCAAATGTTTATGACAATTGCTGAGCTGATTAGCCATTTGGTAAGAAGCACCACCACTGATAGAATAACAGGTACAAGATCTATGCATCTAGATCCTTTTGAATTCAGATGCTTAGGGCCTATAACTAAGTTTGGTTTTATATAAAACCTAATCTCTTTCTGCAAGTACTTCTGGCAAGCATTCTTCACTCAAAGCACTGTAATTAGATATTCCTTGATGAACTGTTTTCTGTGATTAGAAGATAAATCTGTCAATTGCTCAACTAAATTCCAGAAAAAAAGTTTTGTTTTGCTTTTTGTAGACACAGTGTCTGCTTTTCTACAACATTCTGAAAAGCTGAATCACTGGAGCTGTCTCCATTCAATGCAAAGATCCATTTTGGATTGGCTCTAGGTTCTCTGAGGACCCATATTATTGCCCAGAAGCACGCAGGGTATTTCAGCTTTCAGAACGTGTGTGACTCCAGTGCACTGTTAAAAGCCATTACATTACATTATACTGTTAAAAGCCATTACATACAACCATTACATTGTATTGGTATATAACACCAAAAAGTAGAAAAAATCATTTTTTTCACAAAAGCTGTGCTAAAAGAGAAATGGGGTAAGGGGAATGGATAAGGTGTAGGGCAGAGGTGGGGAACTATGGCCCCTTTATGACTTGTGGACTTCAACTTCCAGAATTCCTGAGCCAGCCATGGTGTCTCAAGGAATTCTGGAAATTGGTCCATGGGTTATAAAAGGGCCATAGTTCACGACCTCCGCTGTAGAGTGAGCTGTTGTCTGAAAATTATAAATAATTCTTATTAATTAATTAATTAATTAATTAATTTTCATGCTGTCTGATGCCATCATAAAAATGAGCAAACAGAAGTACAATAAATGAATTCAAAATTAATAAAATTCATTTTAACAAGATAGTTAAAAGATGGCAATCTGGAGATCATACCAGTACAAACAATATCTCAAACAGAGGTTTCCCGTTCTAGGATAGAACTTTCTGGATGGAAACTTTCAGGATGGAACTTTCTGGATCTCTGTCTTACATTTAAGGAAGCTTTGTTATTGAGTTTCTCAAATTACTTCAGAAGAAAGTTAAATAATACCATCTTCAAATAAGAATCACATTCAAGAGAGATTCTTTTCAAGGAACGGCGGACTAGAGACAGTACAAAATACCACTGAAGTTTCCCATATTTCACTCCCTTCTATTTTTCATGGTGTGATTAAACATTCAGTGTCATTTTTTTTAAGGTTAAAAGTCACATCACTGGATGGAGCATAGAGCCACCATCTCTGAATAGAGAGCAAGATTGTACTCTTAATACATCTGCAGTGGCCATTCAAATAGATAATGTATAGACATATTTAGTTTGCATTACTATTTATATTAATTTTCAATATATACAAGTAACAACAAATCAAATTCAGAGAACATTCTGCCTCTTACTTTTACACTTTTGTCCATTAAATAAGAAAGAGAGAAGGTGAGCTAACTTATCCAATGCAATGTAGTGTGCATATCTATGATGGATGTGCACTCCCAAAAAAATCAACCTTAAAATATACCTCTCTGTGAGGCACTTTTAATACCCCAACGATTCTTCCACCCCCAAATAACCAATCTATTTGACTTGGAGAAACATGTTTTCATTTTGTTTGAGTTTGAGTTTATTAACATTTATAGGCCGCCCTTTTCCCTGAGGGGACTCAGGGCGGCTCACATAAAATCAGGAAGGGGAATACAAACAATAACGTAGACACACATAAGTAAAAATAATAGGCAACATTCATTCATCATTCGGGAGGGGCGGCTATCTTTGTCCCCAGGCCTGACGGGCTAGCCAGGTCTTAAGGGCTATGCGGAAGGCCTGGACGGTGGTGAGAGTACGAATCTCCACGGGGAGCTCGTTCCAAAGGGTCGGAGCTACTACAGAAAAGGCTCTCCTCCTTGTAGTTGCCAGCCGGCACTGGCTGGCAGATGGAATTCGGAGGAGGCCCAATCTATGAGATCTAATTGGTCGCAGGGAGGTAATTGGCAGAAGGCGGTCTCTCAAGTACGCAGATCCACTACCATGAAGGGCTTTATGGGTGACTAATAGCACCTTGAAGCGCACCCGGAGATCGACAGGTAGCCAGCGCAGCTCGCGGAGGATAGGTGTTATGTGGGTGAACCGAGGTGCACCCACAATCACTCGCGTGGCCGCGTTCTGGACTAGCTGAAGTCGCCGGATGCTCTTCAAGGGCAGCCCCATGAAGAGCACATTGCAGTATTCCAGCCTAGAGGTCACAAGGGCCCGAGTGACTGTTGTGAGAGCCTCCCGATTCAGGTAGGGTCGCAACTGGCGCACCAGGTGAACCTGGGCAAATGCCCCCCTGGTCACAGCCGTCAGGTGGTGGTCAAAGGATAGCTGTGGATCCAGGAGGACTCCCAAGTTGCGAACCCTCTCTGAGGGGTGTAAAATTTGACCCCCCAGCCTGAGTGATGGAATATTGGTCGAATCTTTGGGAGGGAAGCACAACAGCCACTCGGTCTTTTCTGGGTTGAGTACAAGCTTGTTAGCCCTCATCCAGTCCATAACGGCCTCAAGGCCTCGGTTCATCACGTCTGCCGCTTCATTGAGTTGGCACAGGGCGGACAGATACAACTGGGTATCGTCCGCATATTGATGGTATCTTATCCCGTGCCTGCGGATGATCTCTCCCAGCGGTTTCATGTAGATGTTGAATAGTAGGGGGGATAAGACCGAACCCTGAGGCACCCCATATGTTAGGGGCCTAGGGGTCGATCTCTGCCCCCCCACTAACACCGACTGCGACCTGTCTGAGAGGTAGGAGGAGAACCACCGCAACACGGTGCCTCCCACTCCCACCTCCCGCAGTCGTCGCAGAAGGATACCATGGTCGATGGTATCGAAAGCCGCTGAGAGGTCAAGGAGAACCAGGATGGAGGGATGTCCTCCATCTCTGGCTCTCCAAAGATCATTGGTCAATGCGACCAAAGCGGTTTCTGTGCTGTAACCGGGTCTGAAGCCTGACTGGAAGGGGTCAAGATAGCTTGCTTCCTCCAAGGACCGCTGGAGCTGGAAGGCCACCACCTTCTCAACAACCTTCCCAAGAAAGGGAAGGTTGGAGACTGGGTGATAGTTATTAAGAACAGCTGGATCCAGAGATGGCTTCTTCAGGAGGGGTCTCACCACCGCCGCTTTTAACGTGGCGGGGAAGTTCCCCTCCCGAAGAGAGGCGGTAACAACCGCCTGGATCCAGCCTCGTGTCACCTCACTGCTGTTAGTAACCAGCCATGAGGGACACAGGTCCAGTACACAGGTGGAGGCACTTACAGCCCTCATGGCCTTGTCCACATCCCCGGGGGCAACATCCTGAAACTCAACCCAGAGGTGGTCTACTTCATCCTCTTGTGCCTCGGCTGGAACTGCAGAGATAGAGTCCAAGTCCGACCGAAACCGAGCAATTTTGTCCGCTAAGAATTGGGCATAATCCTCAGCTCTGCCCTGCAAGGGTTCCCCCGCTTCCCTCTTATTTAGTAGGGAGCGGGTTATCCTAAACAGGGCGGCTGGGCGGGACTCAGCGGATGCAACCAAGGTGGCTATATAAGATCTTTTCACTGCCCTAAGTGCCCTGGTGTATTCCTTGGTGCTGGTGGTTACCATTGCTCGGTTCGATTCGGACTTATCGGACCTCCATCGGTGCTCTAGGCATCTCCTCCGGCGCTTCATCTCCCGGAGTTCCTCGGTGAACCAAGGAGGTCTCAGGGATCCGCCGCCTCGGAGGGGCCGTAGTGGCGCAATCCGGTCGAGGGCCTCCGATGCTGCCGAGTGCCAAGCAGCAACCAGAGTCTCTACCGGACTGTGGGCGAGAGTATCAGGAATGACCCCAAGCTCCGTCTGGAACCTTAACGGCTCCATAAGTCGCCTGGGGTGGAACCACCTGGTCGGTTCCTCCTCCCTACAGTGGGGGTTTGGTCTCCGGAAGTCAAGCCTCAGTAGGCAGTGGTCTGACCACGACAGGGGTATGATGTCGTTACCCCTCAGACCAAGATCACAAATCCACTGCTCCGAGAGGAATACGAGGTCGAGCATGTGACCCGCTGAATGGGTTGGGCCCTGGATTACTTGGGTCAAGCCCATGGCTGTCATGGAAGCCATGAACTCCTGCGCCCCATCAGAGTTTTCACCGAGCGACGGCAAATTAAAGTCCCCCAGGACCATCAACCTAGGGAACTCAATTGCCAGCTCAGCTACCGACTCGAGGAGCGAGGGGAGGGCTGCTGCAACGCTGTTGGGAGGCAGGTACGTTAACAGCAGACCCACTTGACCCTTGAGGTCCAACTTTATCAGCAGAGACTCACACCCGACAAGCTCCGGAGCAGGGACCCTACGAGGAGCTAACGACTCCCGGATAACAATGGCCACACCCCCACCCCTTCCCTGGGCTCTCGGCTGGTGCAGCACCTGAAATCCTTCTGGGCACAGCTCTACAAGGGGGACTCCTCCCTCTGGGCCCAGCCAGGTTTCAGTAATACATGCCAGGTCTGCCCTCTCATCTAAAATTAAGTCCCGGACGAGAGGAGCTTTATGTACCACAGACCTGGCATTTAGCGACAGCAGCCTGAGTCCAGGGTCCTGACTACTTGCGCCATCTGGTCTCGGAGTGGGACTCATAGGGCCAGAAGGAGGGATCTCTGTAATGTAGCGAACCCTCCTTCCCCGGTAATGGCTTGCCCTAAAGTCCCCGCCATATCTGCCCCTCCCTGTTACGACCGTAATACTCCGACCCTCTCCCGTGTCTCTGGTCCCCTCAACCACCCCCATGGCCCCCGCATCTCCCAGCAGGTCCTCCGAATCATACATACCCATGCACTCCCTCAAACAGTCCCCACGTAAGAGTTAAAACACAGAAAATTACAACAATATAATAGTAAAAAGTGGGACATTCATTCATCTCATACGTATCCCATGCATATCCCATACAAAGAGAGAAGAAAAAGATGAAAGAAAAGAAAGAAACTAAAATAAATTGCGCAGTTGATTAAAATTTAAGATGCGAGTTCAGATGACAGAATTGGCTCTTAGTGTTCAAGGTTGAAGTGGCTGGAGACCAATTACAGTTCAGGTGGAATATATGGGGGAGTGTCTTATAACCCCTCTCTTCTTCTGTAAATTTGTTGGTCAAAAGGTCCTGCGGGGGTTCAGTGCGAACACACAATGCTGCCATCATCTGTCCACCTGCAGCCCAGGCCCAGAGTTTTCTTTCTGGGGGTAAAACCACTCCAAGGAATTCCCAAAGGCACACCACTAAATTCCCTACCCACGTCCTCTTTGTCCTCCACTTTCCTTTTCTGCAATAGTTGTAAATACAGGGTGGCATACACAACTCTCGGCGAAAACGGAGATCAAAGAGCTCCATGGCCGAGCAGTAACCGCCAGAGTGGCAGGGGATGTGAGTGGTGGGAGCAGTTCAGGGAGGCGGCGTTGTCTGGGAAGGCGAGCCAAGAACAGTCACAGATGGTTGCAGTAACAGTAATGGGAGTCGGAGGCAAAGAAGTCGGCCATGGGGATCACAAGCCAGATTGTAAAAGCCGGTCTGAGGTAGCAATACTTAGATGGTAGTTAGAGTCAGAAGCCGTGCTGGGGGAGGGGGGGGCGCACTAGGATCAAGCACGGCAACGATGAAAAAGCCAGTTACATGGATCCATAGTGCAGGGTAGTAAATTCCCAACCCTGCCCACAGCCGTCAGAGTACCGCCCCCAAGCACGGTGTCCCTTCGCAGCCAAACTCCGATAGTGCTACCCCCAAAAGCAGTCAGGTTTGATGATAGCCGTTCGTAAAAAGGGGGGGCACCGCCCGCCCACGCAGCACAATTGCTCAAGCCGCAAGATCGTTCAAGCCACAGCAGCACTTTCCAAGCCCCTTCAAGCACTTTCCGAGGCAACAAGCAAAGCCCCGTCTCACTCAGCTAACGCCAGCCCAAATTCAGCCGGGTCTGTCCCCAGCTCGTTGCCAGCTGGGAGCTGCCGTCCGTGGGAGGAGGGGGGGACGCCCCCAGCTGCCGTCCGTGGGAGGAGGGGGGGACGCCGCCCAACAACGCCGAGGGCCGCTCGAGACTGCCCGAGAACGTCAAAGCCCGTCCCCAAGCTGCCAGGGCAGTGTTTCCCAAGATAGTCACCCCTCCGAGATCGTTTCAATTTCTCCTCACGAATTCCGCTCTGCCAGAGTCTGGCGTTCAGCGGGGACTCAGTTTTGAGGCGATTTCAGCTCTCTTCCAGCCGGAGCGAAAAACTCAGGCTCATTTTACATCCTAATATTACCGTAACAGAAAATTGGCCTGATGCTTACTCTATTGCACTTAGAATGTACTTACTTAGCTAGTTAGAACCTTATATTTAAAAGTGTTGGGCATCTTGTAACTGAATATATACACACTGAAGTAATCCTACCAGCATGGTCTGCTATGATTAAAACTTTAATTAAATATGGGACTTTGAACAAGTTCTTGAAACTAAAGGCCAATTTTTTTTTAAGTTACTTGAACAGTGAAGCTCTACACTCTACATACTGTAGACTCTCCAGAGTCTACAATATGTTTTGTGATATCCTAAATAGAAAATGATAAAGAATGCATATATTGTAGTTTTGCATATAAATAGCTTTATTGACTTCCAGAATTAACTACAATCTATCTTCTGTTTACTACAGTTTATAGTGTTAAAGCTAAAATTGAATATGTAGAGTATTGCTAACAGGTGAGCTGTTTTAAACACATTACTGAGCAGGAAGTCCCATTAAACCTGATGGTTCTCCTAATTCTTACAGACTAAATACGCATTGGATCATACTGGATGCTTGTTTCATTTAATCTGAAAAAAAAACAAGTTATGTATTTAAAATAGAATTAATAAACACAGCTTCATTTAATAGCTTGTATGGTTTAGTTGGAAGAAGTATAACAAAGTTTCCATTTTAACTAATTGCAGGTGCCATGCATTATTGTTCTCATCAAATTAGACAGGATTTTTATAAGTATGTATATGTATTAAAATCCTTCTTTGTGTCTGCATATATTACCATATTGCCTATGGGGATCTATGAAATTTAATTATTGCTCATGGGATTTGTAGGATTAAATCAATCATTTAATCTCATATATTCCCATAGGTAATGTGATGATTAATACAAAGGGGGAATTAAAGATATATACACACAAGCACATTAAAAAAAGGATTTTCCAAAGCAAACAAATTTAAATTATCCTAAGCATCTCAGGAATTATAATAGAAAATGAACCAGAAGAAAACAATGAGCTAGTGTCAGATAGTAGAAATAGCTAATTACTAATCAGTATTTGGGAGTGATGCTAAAATGTCCTTTTCAGATGTTAATTTCTACTTATAAACAAAGTAGAAACATTAAGCAACATCTCAATTTGCCTGATTAACTGTATTTTGCAATTCTCCTATTTGCAAAGATAAACTGTATAAAATAGAGCAAATGTTGCATAATTTACTTATCTTGTAACAGGCCAGTACTGATTTAAAATTGTTGATTCTTCTTGTAATAACATTCTAAAAATTGATTTTCAAGGGAATGAGAGAACAGCATAGGGGCAAAAAGAAAAATCCTCAAAAGAAAAAAGAAGGAAATTTAGATGGTCATTAAAAATCTAGCGGGATTTTTTGTACCCCTGTAGATAATTTTATAAACTGGGACTGCTTGTCTGTTTGGCAATTGTATTTGTAACGTGCAAAAGAAGCTGCAATGGTACAATGAAAAGTGAATATTGCATTTTCAAATTCTTTTGAAACAAGCTTTTGTATTTTGGGATTTTGTAGTTTTGCTGCATTTCCCATTGCTATTTTATAAACCATGACGAAGGATTCCCACAATCCATCAAGCTCAACTTTGCTTAATCTCTTCCCCCCAAAGCATATTATGATATTAAATACTAAACTACGGCAATTCTAATCTCTGGTTTTTTGCTAAGCATTTTTATTGGTACTAAGCCAAAAGTGAAATATTTCTGTTAGGGTTCTTATTCTCAGTATTGTAACTGTATTTCAGAATAAGAGACTCTATGATATAAATGCTTTAGGCCAGTGTTTTTCAACCTTTTTTGTGCAAAGGCACACTTTTTTCATGAAAAAAATCACGAGGCACACCACCATTAGAAAATGTTAAAAAATTTTAACTCTGTGCCTATATTGACTATATATAAAGTAATTTTCCCACGGCACACCTTACACTATGTCACGGCACACTAGTGTGCCGCGGCACAGTGGTTGAAAAACACTGGTTTAGGCCAAAAGTTTAATTTTTCATTTTTTGTGGACTCAGGAAAAAAAATACTGATAGATTTTCAACTGTAATTTTGGGTTGCAAAATTTCATTGGGCAGTGTTGCCTAAGCTGGTCTTTAAAATTATATAAAATGACCTATGGTAAGTACCTGTAGGAAGTTATCACCCAGCCCTCTCGTAGCTCATATCCAATGAGGTACAGGATGACTTTATACTTTCTGGGCTGCTACAGAAGTGATTATGGATGTAATATGTTCCACATATTGACAGAGTAAAAATTGGATCCATGCAGAATGAGTTATTTTAATATATTATGGTTCAGTTAATATTAGGTGATTTTATTAAAAATGGAAGCAATAGGATAGACTTCATTTGATGGCACAAAATGATTGGTTTGGTGTATAGCTCCAACCATCATGTAATCAGATTGTGCATTATATAAGTAAATAACTTTTGCTTAATTTAACTAAAAAGTGAAACATTATGACAAATATTTAAAGTAGTTTAATAGAATGTAAGCATTTTAATTAAGCATACAGTTAAACTGAACAAAATTTTATAACTGTAAGACTTATTTTAAAAAGTATTCATTTAATCCATATTCCACTTTGCATTTCAAGAAATGACACACCAAAGGAACTTTCTTCTGGAGAAGAATAGTTGCTTTTGATCAAGAAGAACTATGAAGTATCCATAAACTGGAACCAGAGATAGCCATTTGTTTTCCAAAAAAAGGCTTCTGTAGATATACGGGCTATCTTAATGCATTCCTGAAGGTTACCTTATTTTGGATTTAATTGATTACAACAAATGCTGCTCTGGACAATTTCCTGCAGAGGTTGTTTGACCTTTAATCTGGGAGGAAGGCCTGCCACTATATGCACAAAGAGCTACAATAGCTTTTTTATTCTGGCCGATCAGCTTGAAACTCAGTAACTGCTAGGGAGATGGGCCGTACATAAATGAGATAGATAGATAGATAGATAGATAGATAGATAGATAGATAGATAGATAGATAGATAGATGATAGATAGATAGATAGATAGATAGATAGATAGATAGATAGATAGATAGATAGATAGATAGATAGATGATAGATCCTTAAAGATATCAGACTGCAAGCTCAATTTTTCCTAATTAAGAAATTGCATGAACTCATAGATCTGTCACTGTAAAAACAGAAAAACATGGTATGTCTTTTGCTAATAAGCTCTTTGCCAACACAAAGGACTAATAATATCCTGGAATCTAATTTGTGAATCTTCACTCTAAATTGTCATTAAAAAATATTAATATACTCTAATAAGTCTAAAATATGTCTTCAAAACCATGCCTTGTTATCAAAACCCAAACATCTGATCATCCATCTCTTTCGGACCGCCCCTTAGATCATGTGCAACCACTTCAAAGTGCCATATCAAGTCAGTAATTGTAACATGGCTTCAAAATATTTAAGCTAGAGGCTGGCTGTCGCGTGTCCCATTTACAGTCAGCATCTGTCCTCTAATTCCATTACAGTACAAAGCAAAAATGTTTCCCAAACTCACAAACAGGAAAAGCATCATCCCGCTCAAGAGGCGGACCCAGCTTCAGTTTTTTTAGTTACAGAGGAGGGCTTTTGTGTTCACATCTTTCTTTTCTCAACCTTCCTCCCCCTCTCCGCTCCGCAACATACCCCTTCAAAATAGGGATGGCTGAAGAAAATGCACTAATGTGAGCCTGAGGCACAGAAGAAATAAAGAGAGGGGAGGGAAGCTTTGGCCAAGATGAAAGCAAGCAAAAAAAGAAAGGAGGCAATTTAGTCTACTCCAGTTTGAATTGCTCTCTCACTGAAGCCAAGGCTAAAGGAGTGGGATGAGTTGGGCTCTTTGGAATAGAGCACATGACTGGGGAACAATTCATTGTGGCTTTGCCTGCAGGCCAATTCCAGTGAGCCACAGAACAGAAAGGGCCATTCAAGTACCAAGCTGAAGGAATAGGAAGGGCCACAAGAGCGTCTCCTAAGCGCAAACTTCAGAAGACTAGTGAGAAGGCCAACCAAAAGCTGTGATCTTTTCCAACCGATCAGGAGTATGGTGCCTGGCTAAAATTTCATTGCACCAATTTTAGAAAGGAGTTTTATCTGTGCAAGAACATTTACAAATAAGCCAAAGATCAAATGAATTAAATCTGAAAGGTATTGTACATTGCCCTAGTTACTATTCCTCTAATCAGTGCAAATGGATTAACATGTATACAAACCACTTCTATGCAATTGCCAGAAAGGCATAAGTGTTCACAAGTCTCATATTTTCAATCCAGCCATATTTACTTTTGCCAGCTGCAATGCACACACTCTGTGTATGAATACCAGCAAATTCTGGGATGGGAAATTATAACTCAGGGCAATATTTTTAGATACTGAAAACTTTTGATAATTTATTTCAGAATCTCTGTAGTAATCTGTACATATTCTAGGTAAATATTAACTGTACATATTCTAGATAAATATTAACTGATTTCTAGCCATAACAAAAGTACCCTGGATGAATAGTTTTTTTAAAAAAAATATTATTTTTTAAAAATTTGTAAAGATATCATCTTACCAAAAGTGACAGATAGTAAACAGGTAAAACCATAAACATAAAAAGAGCAAATACAAAAATATAAAAATCACATTAAAAATAAATAGTATAAAAACAGATATACAAACCCTAGGCAAAGAGAGGCTAAAAATAGTCAACTCAGGAATGGTCCCATCTAATCACGTCTTTGGTTCACTGGGAGCTTCAGACCTGGTATATCCAGTTCTTGAAAGGCTTCAATAATGTCAAAGGGATGGAGCTAATTTAATTTCAGGGAGAAGAATGATCTATAAAGTAGGCACCATGACAGAGGAGGCATATCTCCTAGGATCTGCCAAATATAGGCCCCTGGGTGATGGTATCCACAGCATGCCTTCTCTGCCAGATCTAATGGGGCAGGTTGATGAAACCAGGGACTGTCAGTCTCCCAGATAATCTGGTCCCATGCCACAAAGTGTTTTAAAGGTGAAAAATAGCACATTGAATTAGAATTGGGGTTCAGGTAAAGTCAATTGTTCCCTATCCAGATCCTCACAGCTTCCTGGGACAATATATTCACAACATTATTTCATTCACCAGGGTAGGAGACATAGAACTGGATATTGTTAGCATGATGATGGATGACTCACTCCATAGTTTCAATAACACATTGAAAAGTAAAGGACAAAGCAGCAAACCTTGTGTCACCCCATATAGTAGGAGCAAGAGTGGACTTCTCCTCCCTAACCAAACTGGATTGGAATCAAAGAAAAAGGTGAACTAGCACAACATGATATCACTCACCACAATCTTCTGAGCTGATCCAGAAGAGTACCATGATCAATAGTATTGTCAAGTAGGGCAAAGATCCATGCCCATGCCAAATATCAATGTTGTTTCCATCCCATACCCATGTCTGAATCCTGATTGAAAAGAATCCATTTAATCTACTTCCTCCATGGCCCTCTGAATTTGTTGTGGACCACCTTCTCTATCATGTTCCCCAAGAATGTGATTGAGATATTGAACAAAAACTGTACAGAATGGTGGCTTCTGGAATGGGAAAAAGCTAGGTCTCTTTAAGATGTAAAGAAACATGCTCTCTCATGCAAAGAATAATTATTGAGAATCCACTTACACATCACCCAAGCCGCTTTAATGAGCCAGGAGGAGGAGCATGAATTAGGTGGCCATGTTCACAATCCAACATGTTCAAACCATTCCCAAATAATCAGGAAAGATTTCTCTTCAAAGAACTCCACAGGACCTGCAGCAAGGCTAGTAGGCAACTTGACATGATCTGAGTGACTTTATCCAACAGATGGTGCACAAATTCCTCTGCACATCCCTGTAAGAGGTTCTCTGTGATTCCTTCACCCAAGAGGCCTATGTTACCTGAAACGGGGCTGTGGGATGACAATCTGCAGAGGCAATAAGGTTGGAAAAGTGCTGGAGTTTTGCTGCCCTTAACTGCTACAAAGTATATTCTAATAGCAGCTCTAACCTATATTCATCTTTGTTGAGTGCCAATGACACTCTAAACATATCATCACCCTTTTCATCTCTCTCAGCTCCTTTGTAAATCACAGGAAGTGATGGGATCCACAAGAGAAGAAAGATCACACAGGCATGATCTGATCCATATGGTCACCCTTCTGGATAGACTGTGCAGCAAATCTACAGGGACAACCTCAGCTTCTTCTGAATCTGCTCCAAGTCCATCAATCACTGTAGGGGAAGCTATCTAATGGGTCCAGGCTCACTGCAGTGGGTAGTAGCATCAGAGAATCTCATAGAAATTAGGATATAATCCAACCATGACAAAGGAGGTACCAAGAGCTGCCCGAATTTATGATCAAATTACTAGTGCTCTGAAAGAAACAACAAATCTGGAGTGTGATCGTTGTTCTTAGTTGAGCTCTGGGCAACTTCGATTAGTCCATAGCTGACATGGTACCAATGAATTCCCAGACCCATTCCTAGGGAAGGCAAATTGAAGTTTCCTATAACCGTGATAGCGAACCTATGGCATGTGTGCCATAGTGGCACACAGAGCCCTCTCTGTGAGCACGCAAGCTGTTGCCCCAGCTCAGCTCCACCATGAATGCATGTGCACCTCCCATAGGCCTGCTAGTTTTCGGGTCTCTAATGCGCATGCACAGGAGGCGGGAACACACATGTGGGGGACATGGGAGGGGTCATGCATGCATTGCATTATGGGTGCAATGCAGTGATGAAAAGGTTAGCCATCACTGCCCTAGAACCACGAGTCTGATAAACTGTATTATCAACCCATAAATGAAGTCAAAGAGCTCAGACCAACTGATCCCCAGAATCTAGCTAATGAACAGGATCTCACAACTATGAATCTGTGGGACAAGCCCCCTGAAATCTATAAATACTACAACCCCAAATACCTCTGCCCTGAGTTTCAGCTGATGCTACACTTGAAATCCAGCTGAGCAAATTTCAAAAAGAACAACTCCTCCTTCAGAATCCATCCAGGTTTCAGCAACATATGTCAGGTCAGCTCTCTCATCAACAATCAAAGCCCTAGTGGTGCAATGATTAAAATGCAGTATTGCAGGCAAACTCTGACCACAGCCTGGAGTTTGATACTGATGGGGCTCAAGGTTGACTCAGCCATTCATCCTTCCAAGGTCAGTAAAATGACGACTCATACTGTTGGGGGCAGTATGCAAATAATGTTTCCACACTGTAAACTGCCTGGATAAAGCAAAGCACTATGGGTAGTATATAAGTCAAAATGCTATTGCTTTATTACAAAATGAAATTCGATGGTGAAAAAGGTAAGGTTCTACATTAGGCAAGAAAAATGAAATGCACAGGTACAGTATAGGTGGTACCTTGCTCAATAGTAGTAACTGTGAGAGGGATTTTGGAGTCCTAGTGGACAACCATTTAAATATGAGCCAGCAGTGTGCAGCAGCTGCCAAAAAGCCAACACAATTCTAGGCTGCATAA
This sequence comes from Thamnophis elegans, assembly GCF_009769535.1. Taxonomy (NCBI): domain Eukaryota; kingdom Metazoa; phylum Chordata; class Lepidosauria; order Squamata; family Natricidae; genus Thamnophis; species Thamnophis elegans. Next base: position 37,777,492 of record NC_045550.1, read on the forward strand.
ACAGACGGAAAGAATCAAGTTCACATGAAGTGTTAATACCACTTTATAATGCCTTGGTAAGGCCACACTTGGAATACTGCATCCAGTTTTGGTCGCCACGATGTAAAAAAGATTTGGAGACTCTAGAAAGAGTGCAGAGAAGAGCAACAAAGATGATTAGGGGACTGGAGACTAAAACATATGAAGAACGGTTGCAGGAACTGGGTATGTCTAGTTTAATAAAAAGAAGGATTAGGGGAGACATGATAGCAGTGTTCCAATATCTCAGGGGTTGCCACAAAGAAGAGTGAGTCAAACTATTCTCCAAAGCAACTGAGGGCAGGGCAAGAAGCAATGAGTGGAAACTAATCAAGGAGAGAAGCAACCTTGATCTAAGGAGAAATTTCCTGACAGTTTGAACAATTAATCAGTGGAAAAACTTGTGAATTTGTGAACACTGGACGTTTTTAAGAAGATTTTGGATAACCATTTGTCTGAAGTGGTGTAGGGGGTTGGACTAGAAGACCTCCAAACTCTGTCATTCTGTTTTCTGCCATAGTTTTTGTTAAATCATTGAATGAGGTAGGTATTATTACAGACTGATCTGCTATTCAGTAACAGCAACAGGCAGCCAGGACCACTGAAGTTCCACTGAGATCAAGGAACTGCAGAACTGTTGTTACAAGTCCCCAAGAGTAACCCATGTGCATATGCTCAATGGCCAGCTGCTCTCTTCTGGTTAACCATCACTGATATCGGAAAAGAAACCACTGAATACAATGGCTTCTTCCTCCATACTTAATACCAATCTGACAAGGAAAAAGGATTCACATTATTGGTATTACATAGGTAGTACGAAGTCCTTACATATGTAAAATCTTGAATTTTAAAAATCAAACCAAAACAATGATGATGGTGATGATGATTATGAAGGTGATAATTGATTTATTTTATATTTATTGTATTTTTGGAGTATAAGATGCATCTTTTTCCTCCCAAAAAGAGGTTGAAAATCTGGGTGTGTCTTATACACTGAATACAGCATTTTTGGCCTCCAAAACCCCACCCCTTCACAAAAATGGATGTGCAGAGGGTTTGGGAGGGTTGCAAAGTGCTCCTGGGGGTTGGGGAAGGCAAAAATGAGCAGAAAATGGGCCATTTTTTGCTCATTTTTGCCCCCCAGCCCCCATGAGCACTCTACAAGCTCCCTAAAGGCTATGCATGCCCCTTTTTTTAATGAAAAATGGACCCAATTTGCCAAAAACAGGCCATTTTTTGCTCATTTTTGCCTCCTCCCCCCAATCCCGGGAGCACTCTACAAGCATCCTAAAGACTATGCATACCCTTTCTTTGGCAAAAAACAGGCCATTTTTTTCTCATTTTTGGCAAAAAACGGGCTGGTTTTTGCTCATTTTTGCCCTCCCCCCAGGCCCCAGGAGCACTTTGCAGGCCTCTCAAAGTCTGCATGCCCCGTTTTTCACAAAAAATGAGGTGTGCAGAGGGTTTGAGAGGCATGCAGAGTGCAAAAACTTTTTAAAAATTTACCTCTTCAAAATCTTGGTGCGTCTTATATTCCGAAAAATATGTTATTTACATTATTTTATTAACACTAATAAATAATTGTGTCTTCTGTCTTGCTTATTGACAATTGTTAAGTACCTGCCACAGAACACCCCCACACCAACTTAACAACTTTTTATAAGAGACAAAAAAACCTGGAGATTGGGTGGTAAGAACCCTAAATGCAATCCTAAAACAACTGGAACACCATCTGAACACCATCAGCATTGGTAAAAATCACCATTTATCAATAGCAAAAAGCAGCTTTACCTGGAACAATTTACATCCTGTAATGATATCTTTAACATCATCAAAAAACAATATCTGCCTATCTCAGGTCTTTGGGGAGGACTCAATAGGTGGATTAAAATGCCAAATCCAATCTAAACATCTGGCTTACTGTGTGAACAACCATAATAATAAATTTCATACATATTGTACTTATTGACATAATATATGAAAGGATTTTTGATCTAGTGGTTAAGGCACCAAGCTGTTTTTGTCATATGTGTTTTTATGTTGTACGGCGCCCTGAGTCCTTTGGGAGAAGGGTGGCATATAAGTCCAATAAAATCTAAATTTAAAGAGACTCTGCATTCAAGTCTGCCTTAGCCATAAAACCCAGTTGGGTAACCTTTGGGCCATTCATTCTTTGTTAGCCCAATTCATGTCACAGAGTGGTGTTGTGGGAAAAATAGGAGGAGGGAGGTATGTTGGATATGTTCACTGCTTTGAGTTATTTATAAAAATAATAAAGGTAGGCAATAAATAAATAAATAAATAAATAAATAAATAAATAAATAAATATGTACATGAATCATTTTATGAATATTTTGAATAATCTATTGAATAACTTGGATCATCTAACAACCCACTTTTCTCCATACTGATCCCCCGTGGGTACATATTTTCCTCAGATGATGCAGTGACATTATATTATATTGATTTGGTAAAACTGGGACTGAATTGATACTGAAGAATGGTTGACTTAAAATGAAAGCTTGCATTATCCACCCTATATTGTACACAATGTAAAAATCACTAAATGTGACAACAGACACTTTAAACTGACACCCTAAACTAACTAACAACAGCCAAAATTTGGTTGTTTAGCCAAAAGCCATAACAAAGTATACCCTTAGACAAAGGAGAAAAATAATAATCCCAGTCACAGCATTCATAATAACTAACATTCTTTTAACCTTAGTGATTGACATATGAAACAACGCAATTCTCTTGGAAGAAAGACGTTCTTAAATATAGAAACAAGAAATATAATATTCCAAAGAACACCAAGTACCAGATTATTGTTTTTCTTTAGAAAACAACTATAGAGAACAGAACTCCAAAAAGTTCTGAGTAAGTTTTTGATTGGTCACGAAAACACAACACAATCTGAATTCATAGGCAATATTGTCATTGCATCCTTCAAAACTCATAAATGAAATTATCTGGGAACAATACATGGCATTTCTAACGCAGAAGGAAATAGAAGTCTTCTGTCTCAAAACAGCCTTAGTTTATTCACTCAGAGTGAGTTCAACACAGCTTATTCTTACATCAGTACACAAATTGTATGTAGTATAAGATGGCCAATAATCACTTTTTGAGATATCTGATCATTTTGATTTTAGCTGTAGCTGATCTGCTAAAGGCCAAGCTGTCAGGAATAATGAAAGTTCTAGTCCAAAACATCTATAGTACATCAACTTGAGAAATGCCTTATTAATAATGCCTTATGTCTTCCTTTATACCAGCCTGCTCATTTCTGATTGAAAACATCGAAGAAAACCAGGGGGAAACACATTATTGGTTTGGTTTAGTTTGGTTTATTGGATTCTCCCAAGGACTCAGGGCGGCATACAACATTAAAAAAAAAAAATTGCTTTTTTATTGATTATAAAAATCCCTTTCCTCTTTATCACCATAAAACTTTTCTCTTAAACATTCTGAGAATAAGAATTTTTCCCCAAAATTTCTCTTCCTGGCATTTTTATTCTTTGTTTCTTTGGAAAAACGCAAATGGGAAGATTTCATGAAGCATGGAAAATGAGTAAAAATGAGTAAAACAAAATGAAAAAGATTGGATAATGTGACATGTGACATACCGTATTTTTTGGAGTATAAGACACATTTCCCCCCCCAAAAGAGCATGAAAATGTGGGTGCATCTTATACATCAAATGTAGTCACACTCACCCGCCAGCTCCCACCCTTTGGCCTCTGCCTTCCAGCAATTTGCCTCCTTGCAGCAAACAGCGTATTTCAGTTTCAATTTCAGCACAGCCTGATTAGCACAAGCAGCTCATTGTCGGTTGGAGCGGCCCTCCAATGATCAGCTGTTTCAGGCTGCAGGGATTCACATTGCCTATTGTCACCTCCACGTACCCCATTTTGTGTCCATTCTGATCCCTGCCACCTGGAATGGGCAGAATGGGCACATAGAGGCCAAAAATGGGACATGAGGAAGCTGAAAATGGGGTGCACGGAGGCGGCAATAGGCTCTGGCAACTCCTGCAGCCTGAAACAGCTGATCATCGGGAGGCTCATCCAACCGACAATCAGCTGCTTGTGAGAATCAGGCTGTGCTGAAATTGAAACTGAAACAAGCTGTTTGCTGCAAGGAGGCAAATTGCTAGGAAGCAGATTTTCAGGCTAAATTGAAACTGAAACTGAAACAGGCTGTTTTCTGCAAGGAGACAAATTGCTTGAAGGCAGAGGCAGAGGCAGATTTTTTTTCTTGTGCTAATCAGGCTAAACTGAAACATGCTATTTGCTGTTTGCTGCAAGGAGGTAGATATTTTTTCTTGTTTTCCTCCCCAAAAACTTTGGAGCATCTTATGCTCCAAAAAAAAGGTATATACTCATACCTTGGTCACCATATAACTACCATTTATTTCGGAGTATAAGATGCACCTTTTTTCCTCAAAAAAGAGGCTGAAAATCTGGGTGCATCTTATACACTGAATACAGCATTTTTTTTTCCTTCCAAAACCCCGCCCCATTCACCAAAATGGCGATGCATAGCTTGTAGGAAGCTTTCAGAGAGCTCCTGGGGGCTGGAGAGGGCAAACATGAGCAAAAAAGAGACTACCCTTTGCTCAGCTTTGCTCCCCCAGCCTCCAGGAGCAGTCTATAAGCTTCCTAAAGGCTATCCATGCCCCTTTTTTGATGAAAAATGGGCCTGTTTTTGCAAAAAATGAACCATTTTTGGGAAGTTTGCAGAGTGCAAAACCTTTTTTTTTAATTTGCCTCTTCAAAACCTTGGTGCGTCTTATATTCCAGTGCGTCTTATACTCTGAAAAATATGGTAAATAAGAACAACACATTCTATCCAGAAGAATTGCACTGAAGTTCTTCTTGGCTAGAAATTACAAAAACCAATTTTCTTTCATTGAACTGAATGAAAACTGATGAAATTGTGGCCATCTGCTCATCCATTTAATGAAATGTTCACAGAATCTGTCAATTCCTCATTACCGAGACTGCCAAGTACTTAGCTGATGCTCTGGTTGTGTCATGCTCAGATTCTTGGAGCAGCCTATTGACCAGGTTACCTGAAACCTCATGCTGTCGTTTGATTTCTGTCCAGAATTAGCCTGTTGTTTATATTGTTCTTTTTTTTGTTGCCCATACTTCTTTATATTGCCAATTGTTGCACTCTTTGAGAATTCAATAAAGTTACTAGTGCAAACAAAGATGCTGACACACCCAGGTTTTTTTTAAAGTTTGGTTGGTGATTTATATAATTCTGCGCTTGGCTGTGTTAAAGGAAGATCAGTGGTTCTACCACCTACTAGAATAATCATGTTTAAAGATTTCTTCTCCCTCACTCCATTATTCTAGAGTAGCTTCTTTCCAGGGGTTTGCATGGACTCAGATCATTTAAAGTTTTAAAAAGCACTAACAGCATTTCTCTTTCCTAGGTGGCTTTAAAACAAACACTTGTTCCTTTGATTGTGTAGAGATTAATATTAATTAATGGCATGTGCCAGAGTTCTTTGAGTTCAAGCTCCTTGTTATGATATTATAAGTAATTATAATGTTACAGAACATTGTTTAATTCTATTTTTCCACTGTGCTTAGATATTGCAAGCAATAATAAAACTGCTATGAATAATACTAATTTAAAAGGAAATTCAATTTTTTTTTCTGCAGGGTGTTTATTAGAAGCTTTGTCTTTTCAACTCTTGTAAAAAGACTAACTTTTCTGTAACTGGGTCACTATGAAAAAGAAGTCTGAATACAACATGGTACAATTCCATTATAATACATCATAAGAACAACTACAATGTCCCTTAATTTCAATGTCTACAAAGTTATTTAGTAGATTATCTATTTCATACAGGTATTATTTAGTGAATACAAGTTTTCTTTGAAGTCTGTTTTTTCTCCAAGAAAAAAGAAATTCATGTTGGATGTCATTTTATTTGTATAAATAAAATAGTAAATCAGAAACCAATTCTGAGGTAGCCTTATTAATCTGATTTCAACATGCCAGTTACTAAAACAGACAATTCTTTTTGGAAGTGGCTAGATATGCTTAGCTAATCTTTGAAATTACTGATATGTTTACATGTTTTTTTAATTGCCAACAGTATCTTTCCCATAAGAAATATTATTGTGTAGTAGTACCAGTGTAGTATACAACACTTTAGAAATACAGCAAAAAAAAATACCCTGTGTCCATCTTAACTATCAGATATATAGATATCCAGAGCCATTCTGCTGACATTGAAGGCTGAATTTTGTACATTTTATCTTGTCTATGTTTGTATTTCAAGTAAGTTATTTCCAAAATGTATGTAGGAGCTTTATTGCCATTTGTATAGCATATATTTTTCACACAATTCCCTTGAAAAACTCAAGTTGATATATATGGAATTTATATTAATAATTATTAATAATAAATACAAACTAATAATTGTCTTCATGAAGGAAATTAACAGTTTTTTCAAAGTAATAATAAACTGCAATTCAGTCAGGCACTTGGATGCAATTTTCCATTTCACTGGTATTCCAGAAAGAGCACATGTATAATTAATTTAAAAATCACCTGGAGCATGATATTCAAATTCATTAATGTCAGTTCTTTTAAGTACTCAGAAATATTTTATACTACTAATAAAGTTATGTTTCTATTTTTATCATTATCATTGTTAGTAATTGTGGTCACAATTAAAATAGATGTTAAAATTACCCTTCAAGCAGAAGCAAACAAAAGAAGAAATAAAACTTTGCATTTTCAGTTTTGTACTAACAAGAATTTCCATTTATTCTGCCCATATTGGCAAAACAAATAGAAACAAACTCTCTTATGTTTACAATTAAAGTTAATTCAAAACAAAAATTGTTTGCAGCTTGAAGCACCACAGTTTTAGGATTGAGCATCATGAAATGCTAAAAGAAAATATTTTGAAATAAATAAATTGAAAGAAATGAAAACAACAATGGAGTAGAGGAAAAGATGGAGATGGAGATATAAATTATTTCTATTATTCTTAAGAGTTTACGCAAACAGCTAAAAGTTGGAGAAACTTAACTTAAAATCAATGAAATGAGAGACTGAGAAAAACAAATAAATACAGGTCCTTCCATTTAAGTTGCTTATGAATTGTAACCAAGGAATTGACATTAAGGGCCACTTTAAAAATGTACATTGTCAATTAACATTAATCATTTCTTTCTTAATCCAGTCCTCATTCAACACATTTTTCCCATTATTAATATATATTAAGCAATGATCTACTTTCATGCAAAAAAAAAGCTGCCTAAACAGTGACCACAACTATACAAAAGTAGAAGACAAACCAAAATATATATCTTTGGTCTGTAATAATAAAGCGAATGATGTACATAACTTGCATAAATAAATGACACAACATTCTGTTATTTGCCCAATCAAAACAAACAAAAACCAGAAATGCGCTGGCATAATTTTCCTTTGTGCAAGTTTGTGCTCTTTTTTTTTTCCTTCATATACATTGAGCCTCTGTGAAGATGCAGTTCTTAAATCTCTAATAGTCCTCCCTCCTCCCCTTCTTTCCTTTTGGCTTTTACAATGCAAAGGGATACTATAGTCCTGAAGAATGGTTTCAGTTGTCTATCCTGAATGGCTGTCGGCATCTCTAGCCATCTAGAAAGGCTAGAAACATTTTGTAGGTGAAAATAGCCACTTTTTCCACGGTGGAGAGTCCATAAAACTCCTCAGAGCATCAGCCATTGGGACTCATTGAATAATTCATCCCTCATTGCAAGCCCATAATGTCTTTTCTGGGCCCTATTGTGAAGACTGTTTTCTCTTCTTTTCTCCTTGAATTATAAAAAGGGTGCCTTCTTTTGTCCATATCAAGCTGCTGCTAGCTGAACCTTTGTCTGGCCAGAGCTAAAGTGTGAGTTTCAATGGACTCTCCCCTCTTTGTTTTCCAAGTTCATCTCCAAGTGTAGATTGTGTATAGAAGGCTTTCTTTGTAAAAGCTGGAAAAGTTGTACAAATGTTTGACCAGCTCATTTGGTACTTTTGTCTCCTGTTCTCCAGGGCCTATGGTAAATGTGAAGGGCAAACTTTAGAGGAGGACTCTCAGAGAACCTCAGACAACAAGTCACACCGAACATTAGCTGCAGCAGAACTGCCAACCCAGGCAACAAGTTCTTATAAATCTACTACCTATAATATCAACAAAAGGAAACAATATGGATAGAAGAAGATTGGATATCCTTCTCTTCATTTAGCCAATAAATAAAACAGGGACACTTGAAAACAAACTCATGCACAAAGGTGTAGAAATTAAATCTATCATATTTTATCCAGAAGACATTTCTGTCCAGTTAAGTTGGTCAACATTACTTCCAAATAAAACTTTTTTTTTTAATTTGAAAAGTTTGTTGCTGGATCTTGGAGCAAACATGCATAGAGAAGGCAGTCAATATCTTCAGAATCCTGGGCTATTCCTTAATCTATGTACATTCTGTAAACGTTTCTCATGTTTCTAAATGTTACAAACCAATCCATGCATAGAAGCAAATTACCCTAGAAATAAATATATGAATCAGGCGACTGCCTAAAGTCTACTGTACAGCTATCATTTCATTCTCAAGTTTCAATTTTTGTGAAGATGTGAAAAATAGAATGTTTATCAGAAAGACATCAAAATTGCTTGGGATAGAGAAGTCTTGCTCTGTGCTTGAGGTGTATTTCAACCATGAACACATTCACTTAAAATAGTTTCCACTGAAGTTGTAGTCAGTGCAGCTTTTAAAATAGGCCACCACTGACAGCATCTTTGACTTGAAGCCCTTTGGGAAAAGGGAAGGATCACGACCTTCTCCCAAGGATTTTCCTCCTCCCTTCCTAGCCAGGCTCCTTTTTATTTAATGACTTCAGCTTGACTAACCCCAAATACTGCTCTGATTTAAGGACATAGAGGGATGGGTCTCAACAGATCCAGCCACACGATTGAGCAACTAGCTTTTCACAAAGAATTCAGACAAGGAACCTTCTTCTTCCCCCACCCACCCTCCCGCTTTGTCCAGCACTAGGAGCCTTTTTTTCTCCAGATTGCAAAGTGCTCACAAATAACAATTGTATACTGTGAGATCTGAAAGTTGCAAAAAGGAAGAAAGAGAAAAGGCAGAATTGCATCCTTATTCTTTTGCAGGTAGTAAAGCAACATTTTCTATCCAAGTTCAGGACATTTCTCACTTCAAGTAAGAGACAGCAAGACTGCAAGCCATTTTTTTCATATAGTAAATGCAAGTAAATTCAATATTTCTACCATGATTTTTGGACAACATGGAATTATTACCTTCATCCCACATTTTTCGCCATGCCTATTGGAAATACCCTGCTTTTCAGATCAGACTGTTACCAAGGAAGTTCCTTCTCTTAAAAAACAAAACTGCTTCATCTCATGAAATTTCCAAAGCTATAATTGCTCAGAAAGAAATCTGAGTGGCTGCGTTCACTAACTGGCCAGTCACAAAAGGCAAAGTTTCAGCAGTTGCATTGATACAAGACCATTTTAAGCTTGGTGGCAGTTAACGTAGTTTAGATATTTAGGAAGGAGAGGTACTAATCCCACTCATTTGGTTATTGTTATTGTTGAGTGTATTGTGGGAATCCAGAAATCAGTTTAGTCAATGCCACGTATGTGTGTTATATAAATATTGCTATGTTTGATTATGTGGAAAGAGGCTTATCCCCAGAAATAGACCTTAAAATTACTGCAACCTTACTTGCTAGGATGGAGAATCTTGAATAGGAATATAATAGCAGCACATCTATTGTTACATCAAGAAAAATTAAGTAGCTCCAAGTTAGATTCCACTGATTGTGCTGACACATATTTACAAAGAAGCAGGCATAATTAATAAACTGAATTATTTATTTTTTTGGCCTGAAACTTGTTAAAGTGACATTTCATAAATGGATTGATTTGATTTGAGTGATTTGAATTCTATAGCAGCCCATCTCAACAACTGAATAAATTTATTGGCTGCTTCCCAATAAATTTCATTGCATTTAACAGGACATCCTTCCTGGATTCTAGACTCAGAAAGTGAACCTGAATAAAAGGAAAGATCAATGAACTTTGAATTTTACCTTAAACAATGGACATAGTCTCATCCATGTACTCTGCTTATTAAGTCACCTGATTAACAGGACTTCTTAAAATCATCTGACAACACTTCAAATGTTGTTGACTATTGTTAAGATGCTTCTTTCCTTTCTCCCCTCAACTCCTGGGGCATCCATCCATTCTAAGAAAATCTATGCTCACTATCTCTGTTAGGAGAATCTTCGCTTAATTTTGGCACCAAAAGATATTGACTTTGAATCCACAAAAGCCAAGAAGGATATTTTCACTACAATATACCAGTAAGGCTTCGTTTCCAGAGTGTATTTCTTTTACATAGTTTTTAGAATAATTTTAGAATTTCCTGGAGAAATCAAGGGGCATGATAAAACTTAACTAGAACTAAAATATGTTTAACACCAACTGAAATGAAGATTTAGGCACTGTCAATATCTGCACTGGATTGCACAACTAAGTGAACCCTGGTCCAGGACACAATCATTTTTACTAAATTCTTTATTAGCACGTGCGTGGTAGGGGCGTAGTTTTGCTGCAATGCAAGTCCTCTTCGTTTTGATCCTTAAGACTGACATCTACCATTGACACAGGAGAAATCAGAGAGGCAGGCAAATGCAACCCTGCTTTTCAAATGCTCAACTTTTCACCACCTCTGAAAAGCTTTTCAAGCTGAGTCAATACCCCTCCTAAAATCTTCACCTCCAAGAGGCATTTTTTTGCAACCCACATCCTATGGGTCCCCAGAAAGTCACGGAGTTCCCTAAGTCTATTCCCCGAAATTATGTCTTTTCCGTTTCGTTCAGCTCTAATAACATCCCCTACCGTTGCAACGCACAAGAAAAGGAACCAGATGCGCCCACCTGCAACAGCTGCCGCCGCCACCATTGAGGTAATCCAGCAACCTCTCTCTCACGATACAGCACAACTTCCCGTCCCTCCTGCCCCGGGAGTCAAGCTCCGGCCTTTCTCGGTCCGACCGCGCTTTTCTGCAAGGCAATCGCCCTCCCCCTCCCGACCCACCAAGCCCGGGGAAAGTGACCGTCTTTACCTCTTTCGCTGAGGATGCCGTCGATGCTATGTTTGGCCTTTTTCTCGTTCTCTTCCGCTTCCTTACGCTCCAGCTCCCCTTCGTCTTCTTCTCCTTTCCCAAATTTGCTTCTCAAAATGCGGCTGATGGAGCTCACTTGAGAAAGAAAGAGGAAAGAGAGACGTGAAGCGGGGAATCGGGAGAACCGGGCTGGGGTTCTGAGTCCCCGTTGGGCACATGCTAGAGAACTGGGAAGGCGCTGGGAAATAACGGCTTACGAAATGTGGGGGGGGGGGTTTGCTGAGTCCTCTGATTGCCTCTGTTTCCCGAACTTTTATAATTGGTTCCCCCGCGCCGCCCCCTGCCCCCCATTTCTTATAACTCGAGGGGGAGCTCACACGCTGGTTTAGTTTGTAGAAGATCCTCCTTGGCTAGTTATTGGATCAAAGTATTCTCCTGACTCGCCACAAAATCTTAAACCCTAAAAACAACCAAAGGAATTGAATGTGTTCCTTGACACGTTGTGCCCAACGCAACGGGCGATGCTTTCAAGCCACTCGGTTACACGGGGTCGTATGAATGAACGCGGATCTGAGCTGCAAAGTTTGACCCTGGGGCTCATTTATTTTAAACCTGTAGAGCCGATCACGAAAAATTGTGTGAATTGAAAAACCATGGATAAGTCCCGTAGGAGTAAGCGTGTCATAGGAACGCAGCTATGGAAAGGAAAATCTAAGCGTTGAAGAATTGGGCGGATTGTCCACCCCCGGGGAGGTGGGGGAACCACGACGACCCTAAACGTCGGCACTAGAACAGCAGTTACTAAAAGTTTGCTTTTGTTTAAAAGGAAGAACGGGTCATCCAAGTTAGCAAAAAGCAAAGATTGTTCCTAAAGATATTGAAGTAGGTAGCGCAGTTTTGCAGTCTTGGAGAAGTTTGTTAGCGGAGCAGCAGCTCGAGGGACACAAGATTCCTTCGAAGCCATTTCAGACGGCAGAATCTTCTTCCAGGCTGAAGCGACACGAAAGCCTGCGATCTTATTTGCACTTTACCCGCACATACTTAACCTCTTTGGGGGATTTCAGTTGAGTGGTTTCTATAAATGCCTGGAACTAGCAGTCCCTGCGGTTTGCTTAGCAAGTTTTTGGAAGTGGTTTGCCATTGCCTGCTTCGGAAGGTTGAGAAAGAGTGACTGGCTCAAGCCCCCCCCTCCCCCCAATCTGACTTCGTGGCTAAAGCTGGACTAGACCTCACGGTCTCCTGATTTCTAGCCTGGAGTCTTAATTACTACACCAAATTGGCTTCAAACAGGTCCCTTACTCATTGCTCCTAGAAAAATGTCCCTACCTATATTTTAAACGTAGTACACAGTACATAATTTGGACCCTTGTAAGAATCGAAGCCTTTAATGGCGCAGAACAAGAAAACAGCCTTGAAAAGATTTGCCCCAAACTTCAAAAAACTTCATAATTGTTTCTACAAGACGGTGTTCCTTTTGAGAAGGGAATACCTCTAGGTAGTCTTTATAACCTCTTAGAAAGAGATGGACATGAAGACGGCATAGCCATTTCTTTCTTTCTTTTTTTGCTACATTGTACCCGTAGTTCTCTGGGTTTCTTTTCAAGGACTATGGGGCCATCACCAAATAGTCCCTCCCGTTTTGTTTTTCCTTTTTGTGCCTCCTTCTTTCACCCTCCTTTTTCTCCTAATAACTGGTAGTTTGTGTAGATGGGAAATTCTTCTACCAAACTGACTGAGACCGCAACAGCGGCTCTAAAGACCACGATCCAGAAGGGATCTTGGCTAACGGTAAGGCTAAGGTAACTATTAGTTGTGTCGGATATGGAACTACAAGTGAAAGCAAAAATGTCCGGGAGCGTAGCTGCGCACGCACTAACTGCGGGTGTACCACACAATCCTGCCCCAGCCTTCGAGGAAAGGAAGAGAAGGAACGAAAGCTTCACATTATCGGATGTTAAGTAAAATGACGCGAATGTATGTATGACTTGGATAGAGAAGATGTGCCAGGAAGCGAAGCTCGTGTGTCCCCCTTATCCTCTAGCACCCGAGCTCAGTCTGCACCGTCTAGTCAGGACCGCACCGCCTTTTCGGCCTTCCCTTTCATCTGCTGCCTCTAAAATAAAGCCTGGCCTTCCGCATTCGTTTCCTGATGGCGGGGACGAGGGAGGGGGACATGCAGCACTGTCAATAATGTAGCTTCCCTCCCTACATCCCCCCCCCAACGCATCCCCTGGGCTTGAAATTGGGAAGAGCCCACCGCAGAATGGATTTGGGCAAGTGCGACTCCCCAAACCCCGCCGTTCTTTCGCGACCCTCCCCTTCAAGGCCTCCCGACCCCCGGGAGCTCCCTTCTGACCTGCGGAAACCGGCCAGGGCATTCCCAGTTAGGCTGGGTCTGATAAGCCCCTCGGGGCGGGGGGGTACTGCGGTCCCACTTAAACGTCGGGTGCTTCCTTTTCCAAGCGATTTATTTCTGAACAGAGTCCCTCCCAAGTATATCCCCTTAGAGCAAGAGAGAGACTAAAGCAAGCATCAAGCTCCCATTCATAGCCAGACTTTTCGGATCGATAAAGGCAGTGCCCAGGATTCCATTGGAGCTAAGGAAGGACGGGGAGGGTGCAGAACTCCAAAGCTACCGTCTGAAATTCGGCAGCTTTCTCGGGCGACTTACCTGAAGGCACGGTGTTTCTGTCGCACACGCCGTCTTTCAGCAATTTGTCCCGGATCTCCCAGCTAAACATGCCTGCGTTCTCCCGCTTGTACTCCTCGATCTTCTTCTCAACATCCGGCGTCGTCACCTGCTTTAATAAAAACAATCCACAAAGGAAACAAGGTTTGTATTCTGGGGGGACAGGGAGGAGAGCAAGACAAAAGGAGGGGGGAAGGAGGGAAGGGGCGAAAGGAAAGAGGCGACGGAGAAAAGGGATAGAGCAAAAAGGTGAGGCGGGGCTGTGCAGAGAAAAACAGCGCAACATCTAGGACCCTGTCCGGACAAGACTTCGTGCCATCCGTTTTGAAAGTGGAGCTTGGGGCGTCTGCCTGACCTAAAGCAGCGAAGTCAAGAATATGATATGATTCACGGAAGACCGTTTAAAATTAGCAAGACCTCCGTCAGGATGAAAACAACATTCGTTAATGCGGGGACGGACAAGTTAAGAATCGAGGACTATACTTAAGAAAAGAAGAAAGAATATGTGGTTTATTCTCACAAAAGGGGTCAAAGAAAAATAAACTGGCACTCAGTCCCACCCACCCCAAAATATCCATTAAAATTAAATGCTTCTTTTAAACCAATAAAGACCAAACGCAGAACCAAAAGGTAATGTAATTAAAATATTCAAAGATGGGGTCAGGAAGAATCAACACAGACAAAAATTTCATTTAATTAATGACAGACAAAATGTTATTGAAAAAAGAGTTTTGGAAGTGAAATAGAACTTTTACTGAACAAAAGCAATCGCGGATTTTTTTTCCCAGAAAAGGGAAAGCAAAGGCTGCATTTTTCTGTGTTCACGTGAATCATGCAAAATATTATTTAACATACATGATAGAATCCCTCTGTTGAAAATGAAATAAACAAAATAATCTTCAACTTTCACTTTTACAGGATGACAGAGTGATATTCAGTAGTTATATTAGCACTTAGATTTCAAATCATCATTCTCTGTAAAGAGAAATGTGAGGGGAGAGGAAAGAATGTATGTGTGTATGAATGTATGCATGCATCCATGCATGCATGTATGTATTATGTATGTATATGTAACTTGTAATCAGTGTAATGTAACCTTATTAAAAGATGAAAAGTATTCTTAAAGAAAAAAATCTGCCATAGTGGAAATCTACTTCATAATTTGACTGGTCATTTTGGTAACATTCTAAATGTATAAATATATAAATGTTACAAAATACATACATCTTCATGTCATAAACATTTCACCCCAAAGCAAGTAACTACAAAGTAAAACACTCATTTAAATTGGTATTTATATCCCCCAAGCCCAAATCTGTTTAGAATTGAGATAGAATTCAGTTTAGTGAAAACTGGATTACAGAAAAAGAAACCTGAAGGTGTAGTTTCACTTTGGCTCAACCCATACTTATTAGCCCCATTTGCTTGCACACTCACTGTCAAGCTGTTACTAGTATTAAGTAATGATTTTAGGATTGCATTCTTTGCTGGATGTCTGGGTGGTGGTTTTGGTTGAGGTCACTGTAGCAGAAACAGACCTCATTGCCTTGAGAATCCACAAGTGCCCTAAAAGGAAAGAGAAATTTTGGGCTTCTCTTGAATCTAATTTCCATGCTGTTTCTCAGAAACATTCCAGCAGGGTTAGTGACCAACTGATTGTGGGAAACATACCAGACTCACCTAAGTCTCTTAATTTAGGATTGGGCAACCTACATAAATTCTCTGAACAGCTCTACACGGGAAAGAAGTTAAAAGAAAAGGTCATTTTGCACAGGGACCAGTAAGCCAAGGAGTTTTAAGGAAGCTAGGAAGGATATACCCCCACACTCCTGTACAATTCCAGCTAGGCAAAGGAGACTGTATTCTCAGTCCTGTTCAAGGATGAGGGAGAAAGTCTAAAAACAATCAGCAGAGATAAAGTCAGCTCTGTTGACTTCAGAAGGTACATGCAAACTCTCCACCATGTGTGGAAGTGGTTGGAAGACAAGTTGCATTGTTGAGTAACTCTGCTCTACAAATCTGTTTGGCTTAAGCCTCTTTCCACAATTATCTGAGGACAGGACTAAATCCATATGGACTAAGTTTGCACAATACCCTTACCTACAGTTATGCCAAACGAATTCAATGGATAGTGAATACTGAAAAAGCCAAAACAGCTGGGCTCGCCTGAAATACCAGACTAATATGGAAACCCAGTCTGAGGTTCACTATAGAGTTCTCCTCATGAAAAAATCCTTCCCTATTTGGATCAACAAAAAGAACCATCCAAATTGTTACTCCCATTCTATGCTGATAATGCAAAATACTTCGAGGAGTTCCCCCACCCCAATATCTTCTTGCCCATTGGGGATAAGTAACAGAGAAAGCAGGAGAAAGAGTTTATGGAATTTCAAAGTACCCACATAAACCTCCCAATAGAGAGACTGAGACAATCACAATAAAGAAAGCTAGAAGAGAAGCTGAGATGAAGGTGATAGACCTTCTCCAAAAATGCCAGACTAACTGCACACTCTGCAAGAAACATTGTCCTTCACGCTAACTGAGCCAAGCTAACCTGTTCTCAAGTAAGGTGAAACCGCAATTTAGAGGCTCTTTACCCATCACCTAACTGTCTTCTGAGATACTCACCTTGGGTTTGCTGCCCCCAATGGCCCCGGGCCTTATGGAGCCTGTCTCCTGGTACCTGCAGAGAATCTTGGAGACACAGCCATGAGACACTCGGAGCTGGCGGGAGATGACGCATGGCCGGATGCCATGATGGGCCATCTCCACGATCTTGTGGCGAATATGGTTGGGTAGGGGCCTGCCATTGATAAAAACACCTCCAAGCTGATTGACTCGGCCTTGGCCCAGAGGAGTGGACACTGGAAGGAGGGAACATAAAAAAAAGTACTTGTTTGGGAATGAGCCAAGTACATCTAGATGTCCTTCCTGCCAAATCCCAGAGAAGAGGGACAATGCACAGGACAGTCATAAAAGACAAACATAAGAGACAAGCAGTAGACCTTGACTTCACCATATGGTGGGAAGCTAATATTATCCTGAAACTCAAATCCAAAATACTTTTCCTGGAACATGACAGTCACATATTCATAATTAGCTAAACCAGATGATTTACTTCAACTGAGGCTACTGAATAAGCCAATTCGTACTCTTAGTAGAAAGCAGACAGCCCATTTAATGCCTGACCTTAAAGAACCTTCCTTCAAAATGAGTCTGTTTCAAGTTCATATTGAATAAATCCTTTCATCTTCTAGACAGATCAAGTAAAAATTTCAGGCTGCTATATTCAATATGAATTTGAAATCCATCAGTCTTGCACTGTACCATAAAAGCAACTTAATAAAAGAATTCTCTCCCCATATCTGAAAACCATCGAGCAAATAAACAAACAAAAAAGATAGAGAATTTTTAAAATAAAACAGTGGGAAAGTGGTGACAACATAGAAAGCTACTTCTGTGATAAGTAGCAACTTGTAGTTGTCCGCAATTAAATCTCTTAAGTGTACTACTTTGGACCGTGCCTGTCTTTCTATATCTCAAAAAAATAAAAACCACTAAAATTATGTAGGTATTAGTGAATTGTAGGTCAACCTACAATACTTTTCAGTGTACAAATGGTTCTATTCAGAGAAAAAGACCTGTTGAAATAAATGGCTTGTAGTCTAAGGATTTTACTTGGTCTGCTCTAATCATAGCTGAATCTTATTTAAATTCGCTATTATTTTTCAGGAACGTTAAGATTTTAATTTAGGTTCTATTTTGATTTTAAAATGTCGCTAGAATTGTTTAGAATTGTTTATTGTTCTGTGATAAGAATACAACTATCAATACTGCAGCCATCTGATACAATGAAGTTGAAGACTGACTCAGAAAAAAAAAGATTTTAAAAAATAATTTGCCGGACCATCTCGTTGCACCTATTATCCCTTTGCTTAGATACACGTTCACTTTCTACCAAAGCAATTTGCATAGTGTTGCTCAGTGTTTACTTTGCCACCTCGGGCACCAGCTGGCTAAAGATTTGCCACTTTCCTGACTCTCGTGCGAGTTAATGACTTCAAATGTACACACTACGTGACTACCCAAAGGAGGAAAAGACGTTTCACCTGTATTAATAAACAGGGCAAAAGCACTATACAATTCAAACTACTTCTACGAGTCAAAAGAAATGGAAAGAAAACGCAGACGATGCCTCTGCGAATCGGAAATGTACAAAATTGCATTTGAGTTTGAGCAGACTCCTTTAATATTCTAGGTGGGGAGGGGGTTCTCTTTACACAAAGAAAGACATTGGTCAGAAGTTTTTAAAATGTTGACAAAAGAGGGAAGTGGGGAAATTAGAAGCTGAACTGAAATAGTATGAAATAGGAAATTGTTCGGTAAGAGAAATTAATCATAGCTGCTCTACAGCACTAGAAATAATTAAATAGGTCTGCTAATTCTTGTTAGAAGCAAGACTTTCTTATTAGCCAGAGGAAACTAGACAGAAGTAAAGAGAAGGCCTGGTGCTACGAACTCTTTTCTGCTTAAAGAAATTTGTCTTTAATCCCTAGCTGGGTTAGAAATGTAAGAACGCCGTTTCAAAATGGCTACGAAGTTTCTTGGCTCCTTCACCTGCGAGGTACGGAGGTGGCAACTTTAACCCACTATTTTCAATGACATTTAAGGGAGGGGAGAGAAATTGACTGCTGGAGTCCCGCTAATGTCTACCTCCTCCAGCAGTATTCTTTCTCTCCCTTTCCCGCCCCTACCAAAAATACAAATCAAGAAACTGAAATTTGCAGGGAGAAGCTGGGAAAGGGAGCAAGATCTGGCGCACTTAGTGTTGTTGTTGTTTTAAAAAATAATGCTGCTGTGTATCCCTATATTCCTATACCCGATTTGCTTCCTTGGAAGTGTGCCACCTGAACTGCAGTGGCCTTGATTTTCTTTTCCATTGGCAAAGGTGCTCATTCCGAGAGCTTCCCTCTTCGCCCTTGCTCGCTCCAAATGCGGAGAAGTTGCTTCTTCAACTACGCTAACAAATTAGGTTCCAGAACCCAAGGAGACTCTAGATCCACCACCAGACCCATTTCATCGGCCTCCCTTACCCAAATGAAGACTACAAGGATTAAAACGTCCCCCCCACACACACACCTCCCTTTATTTTAAGTCCCCTTTTTCCAACTCTCTTGCTGCTCCACCGTTCTTACCTTCTAACGGAAAACCGCTGCGAGGATAATTCTGTCCGGGAGCTGGTCGCATCATCCTGGGGACAGCTCCACCCAGAGTTGTCATTTTGGTGGCACCTTGGCTTTCTTAAACGTATTGTATCCAAGAATTGAGAAGGGGCTTTGGGGGTGGGTGGGGGAGGCAGGTCAGTGTGGATAGCAAGTCCGCATAGAATAAGGGAAGAGGGAGGGTTAATTAAAATCTAGAGAGATCGGGATTTAAAACGTGAGGGGGGGGGAGAAAAGGAGGGGGTCCAACTTGAGGAAGGGGGGAAGGGAAGCGCTGTTCTCCTCTCTGTTAGAGATGTCTTAGGGCGAAAATGGGGCAGAGAAAGAGAGAAGAGCGGGAAGGAAAAGTTTTGCCCGAAAAAGAGGGATTCGCAACGGCTTCAGCTGGCTGGAGAAAATTGCGAACTGACGGCCCTTTTTCCCTAGGAGAAACTCGCCTTGATCTCGCCCGGCTTGAGTGGCAGGCGGCTGGGATGATTTCTCCTTGTTCTTGATTTGCAGTGAAAGGAAACTCAGCTCTGGAGTATTTATTAGTTCTTTCACCCCAAGCTTCCTTAGGATCTCTGCGTCGCGATTGGCCAGCCGGAAGACTGTCCCGTCTGGAGAAGCCCGGAGCTGATTGGACGAAAGCGCCAACTTTCTCTTCTCATCCTGACAATTGAAGAGCTCCGGCTTTGGAGTGTGACCCGCGACTTGCTTCTCTTGCCTTGATAAAGTGTCTTTATTTTTCCCCCTTTTTCTTCTTCGCAGAAAAATGGCTGGGCGAGGAGGGGGGGGAGATGTAGGAGGGTGAGGGGAGAACCAGTCTATTTTTTTTTTAATTTTCCGTCGTTCTGTCGGTCGGTGGGTCTTTTTACAACTTCTCTTGGCACAATGCCATCGGGGAGAAGATGACAATAGGGAAATAGCCAGCCTCCGGATTACTTGGATTCAGAAACTTTCTCTGCGCCCTCCTCCCCCTCCGCTACCTTTTCGGTCTTTGCTGCGAGTGTCTAAATGTGCAGCTTTATGTGTTAGCCTGGAGAAATTAAAAGAGAAACTTCGCCGTTTCTCCTGAGAGGTTTCTTTGTCTTCCCCACTCCAGACTAGATTCCCCTGAGCGTGTGCCTGACGTCCACCAAAATTCTCTCTGACCCCTCGCTTTCTCCCCCCCCCCCTTCACCATCCCACTCAGATGCCCTTCCCCCGTTTCTCTCAAAACTTTTCTAAGATGCAGTTGTATTGGGGAAAATTAATCAGGGGTTGTTGTTGTTTTAATTCCCGAGCGGCGAGGGTGGAGGGGGGCACAAGCCAATGGTGAAAATAGCCACCTCCGTCTCTCACCAAACGAGGTTCCCGCTTTCAAGACTGAACAGACCGAGGCATCCCTTTGAATTCATTTATGTAGTTCTGCGTGGGGTGGAGAGATACAAACCCATATAGACACGATGTATGTATTTATTAAGCTGAACTTCGCTAAGAAGCGCTTCTTCCCGGGAATTTATTGTAGCATTGAAACTAAACTGCTGGGAGAGGGGGGGATTTTTTTAAAAAGAGAGAGAGGGAGGGAGGGAGGGAAAGAAAGAAAAGAAAAGACTGACTAGGAGCTGAAGTGACCACAGCAGGATATGACGCCAGGAGTGTTGTAAAGACTGTCTGTCTTTAAAGAAGGTACCATTGTGCATGTCCTTTTATTTATAACTTGGTAAGTGCCAGCAAACTCGCCTCCTTTACACTCTGAAGTGCCAGCCCGGCTTTCCACAGCGCTCCTTTTTTTTGGCAATAGTCTATTCAGTAACTGTCACTCTCAAGCTTCAAGTTATTCAAGACCTTAATCAATCAAAGGGATGAGAATAGTTCAGGTTTTTCCCCCTCTTCTTTGAAATAAAGGAGACAATGAGATCGGAGCTGACGCTCTCTCTTCCCTCTCCCCTTCCTCAACCACTTATGATTCATTTTGGAATTATTGATTGTAGAAACAAAACAGAAGGGCTGCTTATTTGCTATCTCGGAATGAGAAGTCAGCGCTGAGACTAACATAAAGTGAAAACAAATTGAGAATTGAGAAATGAGGTACCCTTTCCAGCCAATGTGACACTGATAATTAAACAGAATTCCATGAGCAAAAGAATTTAAAGTATGAAAAAGTTTTTTTTTTTTAAAAAAAAAACCACTCAGGACAACGTGCGTGTGACTGATTTTGTGTGTGTGTGTGTGAAAATGCCTCTTAGTATATTTTTGGATGGGTAATATAAAAATCGAGATTCCTGGATGTCACTTGGACATCACTGAAAAAAAGGGAACGTGCTAAGAGGAGTTTGTGATCATCACTGTTAAACATGTGCTCGCTTGGATAAGGCGGCATAAGGAATTTGTTTTACCTTCTAAAGCATTCAGAATGCCTGGAAGGGGAGTTGAAATGGCGTTTGGAAGTAGGAGAGGAAAATGACTTTAAAGATAACAGATTCTTTACCAAAGTTGAAGAAGGAAAAGAAATATAGCTTGTAGTTATACTGTTTTCATCCACAAAAGATTAATTTCAATGAAATTATGATCCTTACTTTCAAATAGTAAGATTAGAATTGAAGGATCAATCATAAATGTTCCCATGAAAATCAGCTGCATCTGGAAAACAGGCCAGAACCCAACAATAATTGTTTTTCCCCCCAAAGCACTCTGAATTTCTAGACTATTGTGTATAATTAATTGAAGGAGTTAAAGCTTTTCATCATTTTAAAAGCCTAATTATACAAATTGAGCCTTTCTTTGTAAATTCCCCTTCCTCCCCCAAATCTTCCCAAACTTTTATTTAGATATTAGATTTCCCATTGCATTTAAGGGTTAATAGCTGAACAATGTAATACTGTGTGTGTTCAGGGGTTTACATGGTGTCTTGAAACCTGAATATACATTTATGGAGGCATTTAAGCATATAGCCTAAATTAAAATCTCATTCTTTGAAAGCTAGTTTTATTAAATCTAACGAATTGAAGAGCCATACAATTTTGTGCGTCTAGTCACGCTAAGTCCAACAGGATACGTAAGAGTTACTTCCAGGTAAGTAGGAAGCTCTAATTAACTTCACTGAAGAAGGAAATATGCCCGTAATTCTTACCCTTACAAATTACCTATGTTTCAATTAAAACTTTCACACCCATAGGCCTACTATTAATTCTACGAACATCTTGCCCCATGATGGATTGAAAGGAAATACAAAGCAGTAAGTTATTAACAGACTTGATCGCGTCAGATTGGGGGTGAGCAAAACAAGTACAAGGATTTCGGAGGAGCGGTTCTATGCGTTGCTTTTTCAGAAATAAAACTTGTCGGGATGAATGAAGTTTGCTTCCAAATATGTGTAGACACACTAAACTTAATTTTAAGGTTTATGTCCAACATCAGTCCCAAATTCTTATGAAGTATCAGAAGTCCAACCAAAACTTTGGATACCTCAGAGCTCCATATAGCCCTTTCTCTCTCTCCGTTCCCTACAGGGTTCTTGAAAATAGCACAGAAACATACACACACCCTGATTTCCCGGGTGTTTCGACGAACTGCAGTTCGGAGAGGCTGAGAAGTATTATTTCACTGTCTCCCACTGCTTTAGAAAGTGAATGGTTATAATTTGCTATTAGTTCCACTCCAGTAACATCTCACTGCCTGGATGGCTGCTCTAAGCAAGGAGGCTTAAGTTCCTCGCTTGATCTGTATAAATGCCGTGTGTGTGCCTGTACACCACAAACTCCTAAAACTAGTGTGGAACCTTAACTCATTTAAAACTCCGCTTGTGTAGCTGAATAAAATCAACATCCAGATTACTTTTGCTGCCCTGAGCGAGTGCACTTTAAGGTGCAATTCTCTGCCCCTGCCCCCCCCCCACTTCCCCACTTCATTGCACACATCCTGGAAGGATTGTCAGCTGTTCCAGTTTCTGCTCTGCTTTCCGTTTGTTCCAACCGATTTCTCTGGAGAAAGAAAAAATCCGATTGCAAAGTTACTTCCATCGTTTAATTAAGCCCCCCAAAAGTTCATTCGCTCTTGAGGTACGAAGGAACCCCACGTGCGGAGGAAGGCATTACCTGCACCGGTCTCACAAGCCACGAAGAGTTTGTAAAACATTCCTTTAAAAAATTCAGAGTCCCGAACTGTAGAGCTGATGGCTTCTGCCACGATCCTAAATATGTTTCCCATGAATTTCAGTAAAGGGACAAACAAAATTAACTCAGTTTAGCACAGGGCTTCCATCTCTGAAAAGCTGCAAGGGATGCTGAGAAATCGGACCAAAAGCCAACCTTGATCAGGGTTCTGTTCTTACAGTAGAACCACCGAGAAATACAAGAGCGCCATCTAAAAACGTGGGTTGTTGAATGCTTTATGAATAAATCATGATTTATTGTTTGGCCTCGCAAATTCCATCAAGCCATACACCATGATTTGCAAACCACAACTGATCTGATACACAGGAGAAACGATACGAGCGACGTAAAGGCCTAGAGAGATGAGCCAAGGCGGCCTGGAACAACCTGGTGATTCTAGATTCCTGTTAGAGGGGCATTTTATCGGCAGGGACACTCGCTGGCTTCAATGGGTCGTTCTGATCAGAGGTCAGCGAGAATGCCTGTCAACGGCGATGAATATAGCGGAGTTAATATTTAGGTAAGCGTTTACAGGAAGGCAACCCTTGAAAGATCCACTGAGAATGGATTTCGTTGGACCGAATGGACTGAAGCTCAGGTCACTAGCCGGCTACTCTACGGGCAAAATCTAGAACCGCTAAATGATTAATAATCTTCAAGAGCGATGGAAGCTTGCTGTACACTTGCTGTAGAATAAGAATTGCTAGGGTGTTACTTTAGGATTTTGGCATTTGGGATTGTGCTGAGAACCTGGTAGGAGCCCTTGTTCTCTACTCGGAAGCCGGTTCTCTTCTCCGCCCTTGGGATGTCATTGCCCTAGAATGGGTTCTAAGTCTTCGCAGCTTTAGGTCCGTAGCCGCTGGGCTCCCACCATGCCTTGGATCCTAATCATTTTGAACGGCAGATTCTATCTAACGAGCTTTCTCCAAGTAATCGAGGTTTACAAGGGAAGCTGCGGATCGAGCCGTTGTTCTCTTGCAAAATCAATTTTTCGTGGCTTCTTTCTTCCCCACGACTACTTCAGCGTTCTTGCAACCTCCCAGCCGCCCGGTTCTACCCAGGGTGGGCAAAGGGGGCCGGGCGTTTTCGGATCTGAGATTCTTGATCGGTTCCGCCGCCAACTCGGGGAGGGGGGGGAGCTTTCTCCGTACTACATTTAATCTGATGATATCTTCATCGCAACGCAGAGAACTTCACCAGAGGTGCCAGGCGCGGGGCGACCTTGCTGAAGCGCTCCATACAAGGGAGTTTGGCTGGAGTTGCCATTTGTAATTGGAACATTATTACCCTGTAGACCCCTTCGGGAGAGAGAAAGGGGGGTGGGGGGATGAGTGGATGGGGAATCTCCGGCAGGTCTGCATGCAGAGTTGTAACTCAGCGAACAGGAATTCCAGCAGTGTTCTCCAAGATATACCAGGCCTGGAGTCTCTTACAAGAAGTGTAGATTTCTATTCGTTTAGAATATAGCTTTCCATGCCGGATCTGGGGCAGTTCATTCATTCGAATGATGAACAATATTTTCTTAATAGCTGGTAACGGATACCAAATCACCATTATCACGATTCATGCCTTTAAATAAAGGTCGTATCTATGATTCACTTCTACGGTAATGGAGGCGAACCTGTGTCTGTTAAAAACATGGACCTTTAAAAAAAATATCATCGAATAAGGGAAGTTATTCAGCCTCTGGGCGGCAATTTTAGGCTCATTTGAACTCCGTAGTACTCTAGTTAAATCTTCATAGGATTACGCTGCACTTTTGACTCTCCTGTCCTCAAATTACTGCAGCAAGTGTGGTGAAGCCCTAAACTACTGAGAAAATATATAATTTATAAAATACTTCTAGATGCAGTATTTTTAAAAGGACAATTATACTCAGGAATTCGAGGTTTCATATGGATCCCTGGAAGTCTTTCAAGGAAGAAATAAGCTTTACTCTGAATGCAATACTTTTTCTTATCTTTATTTAGATTTTAAAAAATCAGGGTGGAAAGGGAAGGGTTGAATGGGAATGATGAGAAGAAGAATTCAACTGAGAAAAAGTGAAAAGAAAGTAGAACTAAAAACTCTTCGCGTTGTCTGTAGATCCGCTCACAGCTAATTCCCATAGGACAAAGTAGACTGATCTTTCAAATGGCGTGCATGGCAAATTTGTTGACTATGCTTGTGTTATGCAAGTAGACTTTCCTTTCATAGCCTACAATGAAATGAGAGTGATGGGCTGTCAAAATTGGTCCACCAACCAGTAAGGTGAGTAATCAGAGAGGAGGGAACAGTGAGAAACTAACATTATTATATATGCAGAGTACACACAACCCTAATAACATTTAAAATAAACAAACCTTTGTCTATGTAGTGATAATGGTGGCAACATTAGGGTGTAATTGTTTTTGACTTTTTAAAGCATGACAAAATGGCCTCCCAATTAGTCAACATCAATATTTCTCTTAAGCTGATCTTAATTCAAATAAAAGGACCAGACATTCTGAGAAAGTTCAAAATTCCCCAAGTGATTGGCTCATGTTTTGACTGGTGTTCTTGGGTCACCTTGACACCCACTTTTTGCCTCTACATTTTGGCCTGAATGGCCTCTCCTGCTGGGCATGCCAAATCATTTTTGCAAGCCACCAGCAGATACTGTGGGTCCCAATCCTGGGCCGGATGTTCGGTTGGAGGAAGGGCAACCTTGGGCCTGTGGCTTTTCATTTCCCAAGAGGAGACAAAAGTCTCTCAACTTTCCCCTGCCCGGGAACTGCTCACATTCCAGGCGACGATTAGCTACGAATGCTTGGACCCCCATATTAGCCCAGCGGAGAGGATTTCACGCCTTTCCAGTGGAAATAGCTAAAAATGCTTCTGCTAATTATAGAGCTCTTCCAGGCCAGGTGCACTTTTAATTGGATTAGTAAGTGCTCTATATTAAACCTGCAGTACATCAAATGGGCAAGGAAAATTAGAGCTATTAACAACACCCAGGCAATTATTTATGGACGGTAACATTAGTATGTTTCTCCCCTGTTAGAGGGAAAAATATCAATTATGCTATTTAGCGGCTTTTCCCCTCCCAAATATAGTCGGAAGCTTTACTCTTGCTGTTTTTCTCTCTCGCTCACTTTAAAATTCATCTAACTATAAAGGCATTTCTAAGCTCCTTGAGACAAGAATAACCTGTTAGATCTCCTCCCTTTTTGCTGCTTTACTTTGAGGCATCTATAGGTCTGTGTAACGAACCATTTCAGCTGCTGTCTGGGAAATAAGATTATTTGAAAGTAAATGGGACTTGCTTATGGCTAACTATATTTAAGATCCCGCTAACAAACTATAAAGAGAAACTAAAAACAAAATCCAGGATTGCAGAATAGTTTTCTAATGGATTGGGAAGTATTAAAAAGCTTGATTTTACATTTTACTGTACATTCTAATTAGAATATATAATTCAGCTAAAGTTGAGCATGTTTAAACATTTTCATTTCATCAAAGAGTTAATGCCTAAATCCAACTTAAATTTAATTTGACAAAGTTTACCTTTCACTGAACGTTGCTCTTTATAAGTATCCTATTTTGGTACAGTGGTTGTTTCTGCTCTGTTTTCTCTTATGTAATACAAGTTTATTGCTGGTGGTGTTTGTTTTTCTTTTGCTTTGTTTCATTTTATTTTTAGTGCCTTGTCTCACAGTTTTTTTTTAAATTCTGTGACTCAAAGTTGACAGTCACAAACACATATACATATATATATACATACAATGTATGTTGTTTTATTTGTTGTAGAGATCACTGGAGGAATTAATTGTCCAATTTTGCTACTTGATATTGTTTCTTTGCTGGTTTTCATTTTAATCCACAGAAAACATAATTGCTTTTTTTCCAAACAAAGTGACAGTTTAAACTCTACAAGAGGAAAATAGTGTCATGATTTGAATGGAGGGGCGATTCAGTATTTTGTTGTAATACAAAAGGGTTAGCTAGACAAACATTGATCCCAGGAGTGACTTCTTGCCTATTGTTACAGGCTAGAAAAGATCAATGGACAGTAATTTTAAAGACCCATAAGTAGGTTGGGGAAGTGAAGATATTGTGAGAGGAAAGTTTTGCTTTGGTGTCACCAGATTTTACTTCCTTGTTTCTGTGTTTGTTTGTCACCTAATATGTGTGTGTGTGTTTATTTTAAGCAATTTATGAATTATCCAGATAGAATTACAAACAGGTTCTACTCAGCTAAATATATATATTTAACTTTAGTTGATCAATCAGAAGACATGCAACCATTGCTGTCTTAGACCAAAGCTTACTGAAAATAATTAGATCAATGTGAGAATTTATGTTTAGGATTGAACTATATATGTTCAAGAGTCTCAAGGAGTATCAACCCATCCTGCTTACCTTGAAATACATACGCTGTATTTCAGCAGATGTGATTCAACTTAATTATGCATACAATTACAGATTCTAAAATTGTACATATCTGATTGTTCTGTGCTTCCTTTAAAAAAAACAAGTATGCAATTTAACTTTTCATTCCTGACAAATTATCAGGAACTTAATTTTTTTAATTTTCTAAAATTGATTTTTTTTAAAAATAAATGAAGAAATGTAAGTTTCAGTTACATTTCTAAGTGTAACACATATAAGTGTTTAGAATCTAGGAAATACAGTTTTCATAGATTTGTAAACAGAGATAGATCTTTCTAGATCAGAATATGCTGTTATTTGAGGACAATGAAAAATCGAAGTTAAGAGTGAAATAACGAAGCAGTTTAGAATCTGACCAACTTTATTCCATATAGGAGTAAATTATTTGTAGGAACTATTTCCAATGAAACATGTTTACAGAATGAAATTAAACAAGATTTGACTACATTCCAATGACTCTCAGGTAGATCTACCTTTAAATGTTGAATTCTGCATATGCTCCCAAATACTCCTAAAGGAGAGCACACAGAATCCCAGATAGGCCTAACACTCTATTGCCATTGAACATAGTCATCACTGGTGTTGCTCCACAACCTACAGCCCATTTGTTCTTATAATTGGAACTAAGTTTAAAAGGACAGTCAAGGAACTTTTACATGAAAATAATAATACATTCAGACTACAGCTTTACCAGACTGAAAGTACACAATGCAATCCAATGAAAGTTCATTTGGCAGTAATTAATTGTGTTTAATAGGCATTTTTTGCACACAGAACATTTGTATGGGGCTTGGTGATATACCTTTCTAGCTGTTTACATAGTTCATTTTCCTAAGAGGAAAAATAAATGTACTATCTTTGAAATGAGAGGGCTTTCTTCAATTTGCTGATAATCCAAAGTCTTGATATTTGCTATGAGGACTGCTTTCATTTTGGCCAAATAGGTACCTTGTTTTCTTGATTTCATTTGTTATATATTTTAGCAAGGAATTTAAACACACACAAACAAAAGTAATCCTAACTATACCAAGACAATGAGGAAGTTTGCTAAATTATGCAATCTAACTTAGCTTACCAGGAGACAGTATGGCTTATTTTCAAATAAAGGTACAGTGGTTTCAGCTATGAAAGATTATGAAAATAATCTTTCAGGGTGGTTCATTCAGGTAATATGAAGAAATAAAGAACCCAGTGAGGTGTTTGACAGTTTAATACATTTGAGATTAGACTGCTGTCTACTGGTAGGAGTTGAACAATGTTTATGAGCAAATCTAATTGAATACAATGTAGCATAGTGACCTGTACATAAACCACTGGGATTATAAGGAAAGTGAACAAATAAGTGTGCAGAGCAAGCAATTGTAAACTTGTTGCCCTACCAAAAGCATACTCTTAAGTAAATTCACTCAGCGTCATTGGAGGGAGATCCTTTCTCAAGAAATGAGTTTCCCTGAAAAAAGATCAGCCTATCTGTTGCTGGATTATTATTCCTCTGGGGTGGGCTATAGGTACTTGTACCTGAGTTTTAGCTTACTAATTAAATAGACTTTTCTGGTTGTGTATGAGGTGGGAGGAAAAATAAAGAGATCCTTCTGCCAAAAGCAAGGATTAGAAAAAGCTATTAAAGGAAGCCCAGCGGTTTTAGCTGCACTTCTGTTTCCACCGCCAACTGAGGCACATCAGGTTGGCTGCTTCTCTACCCCCTCAGTTCAGTCAAGTGTCCCCAAGGCAAAGTTTGAGTTTTTGAGTTTTATTGAACACTTATAGGCCGCCCTTTTCCCTGAGGGGACTCAGGGCGGCTTACAATAATGAGGGAGGGGAGTGCAAGACAAGACATAAAAGAAAATGTGAGTAAAAAATAATTAACAATAAAAGCACAACATTCACTCAGCATTCGGGCGGGGAGAGAGTAAAGTCCTATCCCCAGGCCTGACCGGGAAGCCCAAATTCATCAGGAAAAACTGCAGGGAAGAAAGGCAGAGTCATCCACCACCAGGAAAAGTGGCCTCTCAGTATCCTGCTAAAGAGCATGAAAGGAGAGCAGTAGAATTGATCAGAGACTGCTAGACCCGATTCTTCCCAGAGCTACTGAACTAATTATATTCAGTTCTCTGGATCCATTTGCAAGCAAACATACTACACACATACTGCACCTTCACACATACCATTCATTGGTTGCTACTTCTTTGGTCAGGAAAGAAGAGATTCTAAATTGAAGTTTTCTACCCATACCGTCCATTGATCATGTCACTTCTATAGGATACTAAAATGATGTAGGCAGACTACCAGCCACACTGATAAGAGTGTGCGCGCCTTACACCAAGGACTAAGTAAGATTAATATTGGAATTATAATGCTGATAGTAGAGGTACAGGGCTTTCCCTTACATAAGAAAGTGCATGAAACATTATAAGGCCCATTTGATTCCATATGATTCAGGCCCAATGTGTGCAAATAACTCCCATTTTAGATAGATTTGTGTCCCGGGAAACAAGTGATCCTACTACAGTGGTACAATTCATTCCAAATTTATATATATCTCCATGGTTCTAAGACTTCATATTTTGATCAAATGATCCTAACATATTCCTCAGTTTAGAACAATTTTGACTAGAACTAAGTCAATAGATTACAAAATCTCTTTTTATTTTAGATGGAATCCAAAATGCCTTGCTAATTTCAATGGAGTATGGCTATTAGTGATATTTGCTTTGAAGCTCAAGGTTTCCTTCATGTCTTATAAGTCCATGGCTTATTTTAAAAAAACACACAAATTTATCTTTAAACTCCAGGTACGTTGCTCTGATATTCTGATGAGTGCTCTCCTGAACTTTTAATGTAGCTCTAGGCTTGATTGCAGTTGGACATGAGCAAATTCAGCTGTGGCTGGGACCTCAGTCAGTATTAATGCTACCAGCCTTATCTTCCCTCCAGTGTTGTTGCAGATTCCCTGCCCCCACAGCTTCTCATTTTGCCCTCCGTCCCCCAAAAGGACTCCTAGCTTTCTTCCCTCTCCTGCCTTTTGCCTTCAAGACAATTTTTGAATCAAGTAGCCTGAAGATTAATTGGTTGGAGGGCACATTTTTCTCCCCACCCCCTGAAACATAATACAAGAACTCAAAAGGAAAAAAAAAACATGAAGAAGAGAGAAAGGGGGGAAAAAATTAACAGCCAAGGCCCTAGCAAAAGATTAACATTTGGAATCTTAGGGAATGTAATCTGCATATCTAATTGATTCCCAGCATATCAGTTTAAAGGATAAAGATGTATATCTCTTGACGATTGAGATTGCATTAATAGCCACATAAATAAAAGGTTGAAAAGTCATCAGGGAGTCCTTTGAAGCCTATGCCTGTTGCTTTTACAGTCAGGCCACACTTCTAAGAGAGTTCTTTGCTGTTGTTTTAAAGAACCCAGAAACTAGAGCTCAGTCATAAAAGATCAGGTACAGCACAGCATGGGGGGAGCAAAACAGGTGCATCCAAAATGAAGGTGATGAGCAAAGCTCCATCACTTCTCTGCCAACAAGAGGATCAAACAGAGATGGGAGAGGCAAAAAGACTTTTTTTAAAAAAAATGATCCAGATTTTTCTTCCCTTACACTAAATTCCATGTACATTAGAGGAAAAAAAGATTATCTTGATAGAAAATGCATTTATAAAAACACAAAGCCACTAGGCATCACATTTTTTAAAAAAAATGCCCTTCCATTAGAATTTTTGGGGAGGGAGAAAAAAGCAAAATGGTTGTTGACAAAAGATCACCTGGTATGCAAAATAACTTGTATATAATTCATAGCTGGTTTCTGCTGCTACTTGGATGAAGACAGAAGAAAGGAAGAAGACAGAAGAAACACTGAGAAAATAGAAAAGCTTGCTTCTGAGTGATCAAGGCAGCTGCAATAATCCAGACAATCACTAGATGATAGCAAAGAAACAACAATCGTCACTCTCTGTTGCCGCCATATATATCCCATCTCTGTGATAGTTATAGCTTGCCAGATGTGTAGGGAAGGACTAAGCTGAAGGAGATTGGTCATGATTCGGAATTTTACAGAGGTAATTCTAGAACACTTGCAGTTGATATTCTGTATACCTTCACCAACTCTTGTATTAAGATTTTTTTTCTGATTAAAGTTTTTTATTTTTCCATTTTCATAACATATAATCACATGTATACTATTACATAACCAACATCATATTGTATTATTAAATGTTTACATCAATTCATCTTACCAACTCCCAAAAACCAATTATTGGCTTTTCTGCTCTGCATACAACATATTTGTACTTTGTCCATCACTTTCTTCTCCCTCCCTCCTCCCCCTCCCTCCCTCCTTTCTTCTCTCTGTCATCCTTCTCTTCTCAACTTCCCCTTCCTCTCTCCTTCCTCTCTCCTTCTCCTTCTCCTCCTTCCCCTTACCACTTCTCATTTCTCTCTTCTTCTTCCACTCCCTTGCCTTCTCTCCTATCCCTCTCTTCTTCCCTTACCTCTCTTCTCTACTTCCCATTCTTCATTTCATTTACTTGGTGTATTTCAGCTTCTGAGCAAGCTCCCTTTTATGTTGATGGTATTTATAATTCTTTTTCAATATACAGTGTGTGTGTGTGTGTGTGTTATGTATGTATGTATATATATAATGTTTTTCTCCTCCTTTTTCTTGTATTAAGATCTGAAGGAATCTCCAACTTGCATTCTTTCTATCCTCATCCTAGTCACAAAGAAATTATGCAATTGTTTTATACAAATAATGTAGATTTTTTAAAAATGTTATTTTTATTTTTGGGGTGGGATTGGTTTTGTTTTCTGTAATTTTTAAGCAGTTAAGAAACAGAAATCTTAACCAACCCTCTGCAGTTCATCAGATATCTAAGTCTTACCCACTTATATCAATCATCATATTTAGAATGAAGAACTCCATATGTAGTATAACCATCTGATTACCAAGCCCACAATATTACTTGTCTCTGGATATCAATTATCATATTTAGAAATACTAATAGTTAGGGAAAATAGATAATTATTATCCTTCTGCCCATGTTGTGAGCTTTATCAAATTCCTCTTTGGCAAATATGTAACACTGAATACAGTATTGGACTAAATGGGCTTTTGATTTTTCAATGACTTTCAATTTTTGATGACCCATAGAACTATATATGACTTATCGTAATTCAAATGTCAAGTAAATTCTCCAGGTGGAATCATCACATTTATCATCACATTTATAAACTCAGGTAGCTAAATCACAGGTCTGCAAAAAAAAAATTTCGAGAGCTGTTTTGGTTATTCCACATAATCTTTATGTTTTTTGGTGCGCTGAATCCGAAAATGACCTCCATTTTGTTATAGGACATCACGTTTCCTGACAATTTAGGTAACTGTGTTAAATACGGCAATACCTCAAAATAAATGGAAATAGACTTATAAAATTGAAGTTTTATTACAATATTTTCATGAAAATCCTTTTTTGAACTGAAATGAGCTCACCTACACACACTACTCGATTCTTCTTCCTTGTGAGGTTCCTCTTGGTGCATTTACGCTTGTGAGTAGCATCTGGAATGTCTCTCTGAAGCATCCAACAGTAGTCTGCCATCATTGTAATGCTCCATTTTCCCTGGTATCTCCTTCCTATCTCTTTAATGTCTTGGTGGAATCATTCACCTTGTTCCTCACTCACAGCTCCCAAATTTTCAGGAAAGTAGTCAAGGTGGGATTGGAGGAAATGCACTCATTAGGCAACCTAAAGCTTGAAATGCTTTCAGCATTCTTCCAACGATCTTGTTGTAGTGAGGATCTTTGTTATTGCCTAAAAATTTCTGTACGACTTCTTTAAATGCAATCCACACTTTTTTTTGAGGATCCGTCATGGTATTGACAAACTCTTCATCAACTATAAGCCTTCTAATGTCTGGCCCAACAAACACACCTTCCTTCAATTTTGCCTCCGACAGGCATGGAAACTTGGTGACCAAGTATTTGAAGCATTCTCCATCTCTTGGAAGTGATTTTGCGAATTGCTTCATCAATCCCAATTTTATGTGGAAAGGTGGTAGAAGAACTTTATGGGAAGATATCAAAGTTTCCCGAGGACATTTTTTTTCACCGACTGTTAGCACCCTCGGCTGCCAACTCTTCTTGATCCAGTGGTTTTGTCTGTCTCGACTGTCCCATAGACACAGAAAACAAGGGTATTTGGTATACCCAGCTTGTTGCCCGAGCAGCATGCACAAGACCTTCAAGTCCCCACACACTTGCCAACCATGATGTTCATATTTAAGTTTACGAAGAACCAATTCCAAGTTCTCGTAGGTTTCCTTCAAGTGTACGGAATGACCTACAGGTATGGAAGTGTAAAAACCATTGTGGAGTAAAACTGCTTTGAGACTTCTTTTTGAAAAATCTATAAAAATATTCCATTGCTTTGAATCATATTGGATTTTAAATTGACCCATCAGACCTTCAACATCAATGCAATAAACCAACTTGTCTTCCTGGGCAAAGTAAGGAACAAACTCCTTTTCACGATGTCTGAACCATGAAGATGATGCTCCTGGCAACAATAAATTCCTGCTTTTCAGCCTTGATCTGAGTAACTCAATGGCATCTTTGGGAAGATTCAAGTCTCTTACCAAATTATTCATCTCCTCCTGAGAAAACAATTTTGGTCTTGTATCATCTTCAAAGTCAGAACGTGATTCGTCATCTGGTTCAGGTATGACTTTATCTTCATCGGAGCTAGGTATCTCTTCCAAGGTAGCAGGGGGCTTGGGTACTGGTATATCTGTGCCATGGAGGATGGGACAAATTGCTGAGTGAAGATTGGGGTGTGAAATGGAATGCTTCCATTTGGAATTAAACCCTTTCACTTCGCATGAACAAAAGTAGCAGTCATCACTGTTGTGACTCAGCAGATGTCTGCTGTGAGTCTTTTCGGGATACAAGATTCATTATGCAGCTGGGGCTGGTTAGAAGCAAGTTTGGAGATAAAAGGACGGATGCTGCCACACCCTAGTCACTGGAGTCAACGTTCCTTCGTGCGTGCCTTGGTTTGTACAACATTATTTGATCATGAGTCGTGGTTTATGTAAGATTCACTTGGATAAGTGCTCTGTCTGTCTGTAACCCTGATTCATAGAGACTTTGGAAGAAGTGTTTTGCTTTCGTTTTCTTCAAATTGAGTTGCCGTAAGAAAGATTTGTTTTCATTACGTTATCTGGTCAAAGACTTGTATTTATGTTATTTTTTGGGCTCGAAGCCAGTTTGAACTGTGAACTGGTAAAGAAAAGTTCCTTTTAAGTTTGCCTGTCTTGCCGTGTGTTAAGAGCCGTGAAGGGGGGGACAGAACAGATTGACTCCAGCCTGACAAGCCTCCATTTCATTAACTATGGAGCAGTTACATGCTGCACAGATGCAACTCGTGCAACAAATGGCTGCCCTGACGGATCAAATGACACAATTGCAGAGAGCTGCACACACCCCCAGCCAAGGAGGAAGTGCCCAGTAGGCATGCCAAATAAATATGATGGGAGTCTGGCCATGTTTGCAGCATTCTTGGGACAATGCCAGCTGTTTATTAGCCTGAGAGCGGAGGACTTTCCCACTGACCGGACGAAGGTGGGATTCATGATTAGTTTGCTCTCAGGCACAGCAGCCCGGTGG
Source organism: Thamnophis elegans (assembly GCF_009769535.1). Taxonomy (NCBI): domain Eukaryota; kingdom Metazoa; phylum Chordata; class Lepidosauria; order Squamata; family Natricidae; genus Thamnophis; species Thamnophis elegans. The sequence goes on from NC_045550.1 coordinate 37,812,771, forward strand.
GCTACCCCCTTGTTAGTTCAGCAGAGCCCTTTGTTGGATGACTTCCAGGGCTTTTGCCAATATTTCAGACGGATGTTTGAAGATCCGATCAAAGGGAAAACAGCTGCCAGAAGTTTGAAATCACTGCAGCAGGGGACTGGGTCATTGCAGGACTATGTGTCTGAATTCAGGCTACGTAGCCAGGATTCCACATGGAATGAACCAGCTCGAATGGACACGTTCCAAGATGGATTGTCTGAGGCCTTGCAGGATGAACTGGCGAGGGTGGACAGGCCACTGACGTTTGACGCGTTGGTCCACCTGTGCCTCCGGATAGACACCAGGCTGCAGAGGCAAAGGCCTCGCCGTGTATTCCAGGAGACCACCAGCATGCCGGTTCAGCAAGAGACTGCAGTGGACTGGGAGGAGCCCATGGAGTTGGGTGCTGTCTGACCTCGAGTGTCACGTTCAGAGATGGACAGACGACGTGCGGAGGGATTGTGTTTTTACTGTGGGGATCTTGGACACCTGGCAGGGAGCTGCCCCAAGAAGAACAGAAGGTTTGCGCGGACTGCAGCCGTCCCTCAGCAACACACGATCAAGTCAGACAAGCAGCACGTTGGTGCGGCCGTGATACCCCATTTGCACAAGATAGCGTGCGTTCAGGGGGTGTGGAGTCCCAGGGCGGATGCTCTACCAAATAAAGAACTCTGACCCTGCGAACTCGCTTCCACCTCAGACTGTTCTACCCGTTGCATCCTGCGCTGCCGTTTGTTGTCCCATGAGCATGCAGGCTCTGGTACGGGATGCGCAGCGGGGTGACGACTGGGTGGAGCGACAAAAGGCGGAAGTGGGGCCGGCGTCCCCATAGACTTTGGAGGGGGATCTTTTGAAGTGTCGGGGCCGGCTCTATGTTCCCGCAGGGCACATCCGTCGACGTGTGCTCGTGCAGATTCATTGCGCGTCTGCAGCAAGACATTGGGGGTTTGTTCGGACATTGCGCCTGGCCTCCCGTCAATTTTGGTGGCCCCATCTAAAAAATGACGTACAGAGGTGCGTGAAGTCATGTGCTCAGTGTCATTGGGCCAGGTCTACAAAGAGAACTCCGCCGAGATTCCAGCCGTTGTCGACTCCAGTCCCCGCAACACTGGACTTTGTCTCTAGGTTCCCAGTGGGATGTCAGTGTCTTGGACCATGTTCCGGGGAGGCTGTCACCAACCCTTCTGGGCCACACCCCGATCATCAAAACCGGGGGAAGGGCTCTGAGGGAAGGGATTGTGTGGTGGTTCGGCAGGAGTCGGTAGAACTGCCGTCAACCTCCAACAGAAAGGGGGTTGGTGGGTCGGCCTTGCAGAGGGTGGAGGACCCTGGACAGGGAGTTAAGGCTCGGCCGAAGTCGGTAGAGCTGCCGTCAACCTCCGACGGAAAGGGGGCTGGTGGGTCAGCCTTGCAGAGGGTGGAGGACCCTGGACAGGGTGTTAAGGCTCGACCGAAGCTGGTAGAGCTGCCATCAACCTCCAATGGTAGGGGGGCTGGTGGATTTGCCTTTTGGAGGGTGGATGACCCTGGACGGGGTGTCGATGCCGGGAAGGGCAGAAGGAAACATGGTGGCCACCGGATACCTAAAGAGTTCTGATTCAAGGGGGCTATGCCTCCAGAGGTTTGGGATTCATGAAAAAGGCACCAAGGGAAATGGGTGTGGGTCATCTTGGGGACACGTCATCCCGACCATTGGACCCCGAGGAAAGGGCCCTGCGGTGGGGGATAGTGTTGTGACTCAGCAGATGTCTGCTGTGAGTCTTTTCGGGATACAAGATTCATTATGCAGCTGGGGCTGGTTAGAAGCAAGTTTGGAGATAAAAGGACGGATGCTGCCATGCCCTAGTTGCTGGAGTCAACGTTCCTTCGTGCGTGCCTTGGTTTGTACAACATTGTTTGATCATGAGTCGTGGTTTATGTAAGATACACTTGGATAACTGCTCTGTCTGTCTGTAACCCTAATTCATAGAGACTTTGGAAGAAGTGTTTTGCTTTCGTTTTCTTCAAATTGAGTTGCCGTAAGAAAGATTTGTTTTCATTACGTTATCTGGTCAAAGACTTGTATTTATGTTATTTTTTGGGCTCGAAGCCAGTTTGAACTGATAAAGAAAAGTTCCTTTTAAGTTTGTCCTTGCCGCTTGTTCTCAAGCCGTGAAGGGGGGGGGGGACAGAACACATCACTATGGTTCTTTAGCACTCACCATACCATAGGAATCCCATAACCGAAAGATTTTTTCTTACCCTTGAACCAGTTTCGGAGGTCCTCAACACACCATTTGCACACTTTATGAGGCACCCAAACTTTATCTTGATCTCCATTTTTTAGTCCAAAGTATGCAAAGTATACTTTTTTCACAAAGTCTGTAATATTCTGCTGTGGCTTCAACACTGTATATTCACCACAGATGAAACAGAAACTGTCTGGTGAATTAATACACTTTCATGGAGCCATAACATAACGGTTGAAGAATGACGAGCTAACATGAATTGCGATGAAAAAGTGTGAACAGCCTAGAACCAAGAACCTCATGATGATTCGTGCACAAGTGTGGCATGCAGGAGAGAGCAGCTCTGTCTCTGTACATGAGACATCACAATGCTGGCCGGAGATGCTGCTATCTGCCCTGTGTCTCCCTCCCACTGGATTCTTCAGGAAAGATTAACGCCTTCTACCATTAGAAGCACAGACTTAAAAATTGCTTAGATTTATATATTGCTGCTCAGATTTACAGTGCTATATTTTTTTTACATAACTCGGACAAACCCTTTAAGGTTTTTTTGGCATTTTATATCTTAAATGCACTTATGTGAATTAATTAATAGTAATTTGGACTTTAAATTTTGTTAAAAACCCATAATATAAAAAAATACCAAAAATTAAAAAAAAAGATAAATTTGCATGTTGTGGCAAATCATGACGTCTAGGAGTTTTTTCAATATTTTATTTGTTTTCAGCACACCAAAATACATGGAAATTAGATGACAATAATCAAACAGCTTTTTAGTCGCAGACCTGTGATCTATACAGAGTGCATTTTTAAAAACAAATTAGCCTCAGTCATATCTTTTACATTAAAGTCTGCATGGCTGCATATCTCCCATGGCTAGTTGTCTGTCCAACATTAATTTTACACATTTTTATCAACTGTGTAGAAGAATTGTTATTTTTTGCATTCACCCAAAAATCCTTGTTTAGAGATGTGCACAAAATGGCAAGTCAAGATGAGAAAGATGAGAGCTCATGCATTTCCCCTAACATATTCTTCAACACATCTCCTTAGTAGAACTAATGTCAGACATCTAAATCATATATTATTGTTTTATTATAATAGTTTTAAAATGGAAACTGATTCATGAGAATATGGTTACACGGGAAAATGGATTTCCCTCCCTTTCCAATCCTCCTTTGTTTAGGAGGCTCTAATTGGAAAAAAGGAGGTCATCTGATTTTCAGACAAATATAATACATTAGAGATGTATTAGAGAGATAGAGCAGAATTCTTTACTCCTGATTAAAAGAATTCTGATTAAAAGATTAATCCCCAATCCGGTGTGGCAAAATAATAAAATAAAAATAATTTAATATTAAATTGAACTATTACAACTATGACTAGAAGTTATAGTTGTTAATAGCTATACCCATAGCTACATAAGTAATAAAAAGCTCCTTGTGAAGCCCAAAATCCTATATAAGCTAAAATCATGCTTCCCAAGCCATTTCCACATGAGTGATTTATAGCTTTTTCTATTAACACCTAGCCATTATTGAAGGATTATAAAGCCTGACTTCAGTATACAATATATAGATTGTGCGCATATTGTTAAGAAGATTTAGAGGATACTGTGCTGCTTAAAAGATCACTTCCAACACTCAGGTTTAGCACATTTTTTTCTGATAATAAGGATAAGATATATAGGGCAGGCAATGTCATCCTGTTACCTGGAGAGGACAAGAACAGCAGGTCGTGATTTGGCAAGGAGCTAATCTGACTCCACCAGGACACATGTATTTTACTTCACCTGAAATAGCAGGTTTTTAAAAGCTGAAAGGCAAGCCATAATTTAAATATCCCCTAGTGTTGCATGGCTACTCCTACTTCTGCAGATACTTCATAATGCCTATGGTCATACAAATATTGGTAGCAATAGCAATAGCAGTAGACTTATATACCGCTTCATAGGGCTTTCAGCCCTCTCTAAGCGGTTTACAGAGAGTCAGCATATTGCCCCCAACAATCTGGGTCCTCATTTTACCCACCTCGGAAGGATGGAAGGCTGAGTCAACCCTGAGCCGGTGAGATTTGAACCGCTGAACTGCTGATCTAGCAGTAGCCTGCAGTGCTGCATTTAACCACTGCGCCACCTTACCAATCATATTGGTAAATATGATTTCTATTTTGTAAAAGGTTTTTATTTTCCATTTTTTCATTTTCATAAACTCACATATATACTGTGCATAGCCGGAGCCATACAACATTAAACAATAATCGCAGCAATTCCTCTTATCAACAATACCCCCAAAAATAGAAACCCAATATACCTCTTCCACTATCTGTACACCTCTTTCTTCCACCCCCCTCCAACTTTCTATCTTCCCTCCATCATCCCCCTCTACCCTACTTCTCCTCTCCCTCTACCACTCCTCTCTCCCGATCCACTCCCTCCCTTCCTTCTCACCCTCCCTCCCATCCCCTCTCCCGCCCTCTCTACCCATCCTTCTTCTATCCCACTCCTCCTCCCCTTGGTGTATTTCCACTATATGTCAATGTACTTAACTTATCCTATTTTTGCAGAGAAATTAAAGAAAAACAGTATACATGTGAAATCGCATTACATTGAAATCTAACACATCATATCTAACCTAGTATATATCCCTCCCTCCCCCCACCCTCCCCCCCAACACCCCACCTCCCTCCCCCCCTGACTTCCCAGAGCCCGTACACGGTATAGATTTTTAACAAACACAGTCTAAAATATGTTGAGAAAAAAGAAATAAAAACACACACAAATTCTGATGGTAACTAATTTCCTAACAATGTGACGAGACTGCAACCAGTTATCTAAAGAGATGTTGAGTTACACTTCACTAGATGTGCTCAAGCAGAGATTGAATAGCCATATGTTGAAGGTGCTTCAAATCAGATCCCTGCACTAAGCATTAGGTTGGACTTGGTGATTAAATGGCTCCGTCTTTATCATTCTGTGAATAGTGATGATATTGAATGACAGAGAAAATATCTTTGAGCAATCCTTTCTCCCCAAGAGTTCTGTAAAACTTACATTGGATTTTGTAAAAGGACAAATCCATTTGCTGCATCTTTTGTCTGAAGTCCTATTAAAACAGTCACCTTTCACAATTATTATAATAGACATCAGACTCTTGGAAAATAAGTTGCCATGCACTTATAATCCATATGAGAAATAAGCCTGCAGCAAATCAGCTGCTGAACTAGTGCATTTGAGATTCAACTGAAAAACTTTGTTTTTGAAATGAACATTTGGGGGGGGGGGGGGGGGAGCTGGACTAAATACACCAAGTTGTATCAAACTGCAAAGAGGATTGGAGAAACTGTGCAGTGAGGTCAGAAGTCATGACCTGAAATTGCAAACCAATTCAAAATGTTTATTTTAGTCTCACAGAAAAAGGAAGGCCTCTATAGGCAGCCACAAAAATAGTAATGATATTACAAACAACTCACAGTGGGCAGAGCAGACTAAAGCAAGCAATATTAAAAATGGTGCAATTTAGTAGTCTTCCAAAATGATCCTTTCCAGCCATATTTTAAATTGTATTCACCTCAGTTTAGCAAAACTGTTCTGAAATATATTTTTATTGTATGCTCAAAGTTGGCTTACAATGAAATGGGCAGCATGTAAATTTAATAAATAAAGATAAAGGTTTCCCATCCAGTCGGTTCCCATTCCAGGAATGGTGTTCATCTCTGTTTCTTAGTCAAAGAAGCCAGCATTGTCTGAAGACATTTCTGTGGTCATGTAGCTACCATGACTACATGCTGAGGTGCACGGAACACTTTTACCTTACTACCAAAGTGGTACCTATTTATCTATTTCCATTTGCATGCTTTCAGAAATGCTAGATGGGCAGGAGCTGAGCAAGTAACAGAAGCTCATCCAGTCATTTGGCACTTGGGTCTCAAAATTGGGCTGTCAGTTTTCCAGCTGACAAGCTCAGCATCTTCAACTGCTACGCCACCATGCCCCATCAATAATTAATTAATTAATTAATTAATTAATTAATTAATAAGATGGAATAGGACCAGGAAGACTAGAAGATCTAGGATTAAGTGCCTATTTTAGTACTTACTTTAGATAATCTCTTTCTCAGCCTAGTTTACCTTACAGAGATGATTTGGGGAACAGAATTAAGGGAAAACCTCTTAGCTATGCCATCTTGACCTTGTGGAAGAAAAGTACAGGGCGGGGCATAACCTTTTCCTAGGGGGTCACAGCAAGATCGACAGCAGTTTACAACTTCCGCGACACCTCATTTTAAAGCCCATAAAAAACTGAATTGAATGAGCTATTAAATGTTAAATTTGCTTTAAGAATGGCTGGAAAATTCGATTCGGAAGAACAAAGGATCATTGACAGAATAAAATGCATTGCCTTTCGAGAGGCTCGCGATGCTGGAGCGACGTTTATCAATCGAAAATGGATTGCAAACAAATTGAAACGTCATCCGGATTGGGTTACTGATAATCATACTGACTATTAAATCGTGTCAATAAACTCAGTTTTTGATGGGCTTTCGAATGGTGTATGAATTATTTGTGTTGTTATTACAAGTGTTGCTGTGACCCCCTAGGAAAAGGTTATGCCCCGCCCTGTAGAATATCATCATCATTATTATCATCATCATGATCTATTCTGAACAGATTTTCCCGTTACAACCTCAGATGTGCTGGGCTACAAGTGCACATAATTCTGTTGGGTATTCAAACTGGGAATGACAAGAATTATAATCCATATATATAGGATTTAGGGGTTAGTAAGAGAAGAAAGGAAGTATCAAGAGAAGAGACAACTATCCAGCTGTGAGAACAAAGCCAAATAAGTTCCAAGATATATTAAAGTTTTGAACCAAGATCCAAAAAGTTCCTATGAAAACCATCTGGGAGATTTGGTCTATCTGATCCTAGAAAATAAGTGATGATAGTCCAGACCATATTCAGAAGAAATCCTACACAAGGTTTCATCTCATTTCCCTTTGGAAATCAAAGGTTCAAAGTATATTAGAGCAGTACATTCAAAGGACATCTAGAGTTATCTTGGCTAACCAATCATTTGCAAGAAAGCTAAATTACTTACAATTTTTTTCCACAGAACCCAAAGATGCAATCCTATACAGACTTGGGATAACACTATGAAGTCAATTGGACTTAGAAAGACTTAAAAGGAGGCTCAGGTTTATACATCTGGCTCTGACTTTCCATTAGTTCCAGTGCTGTAAATATTCATCTGAGTATGTACACGTTGCAAACATGATTATCAGAGCTTAATTCTAGACCTAATTTAGAAACACAGCCATTTATTGCCTATAGAAGGCTTATTTATGATACTTACATTTGTAAATTTAAATATGTGTTTAAAATATATCAGTAAAAATATTCACAGGTGTGTGTGTGTGTGTGTGTGTGTGTAGTGCAATGGGCTTAATATCAACTTTTTAAAAAAGAAAAAAAGAATACGAAGCCACAGTCTCTTGTGAATTATTTTATTTATCTTCTTAATTTGTGTGATTATTTAATAACAAATAAGACTCTGAATAACAGAATTTCACATTCCTCCAATGTCTTTTCTTTGGAGTGGTAAAATGGATTTCGAGCAGCAAAAGAATTCTACATGCACTGTAATGGTTTCTATAAACAAAAAAAATACACTTCCATTCTGATGTTGCTCACATTTTCTGAGAAGCCTGCTTTAAATGGAATTGGCCCTTTAAAATAAAATGCATTTACATCAAAAGCTTTAGCATCATAAAGGAATTATATAATTAATTACTAGCAACGAAACTCCTAGTCCTAGGAAAATACTAATACTTTGTTAGGAAAATTATTTCTGCTGGGAAGAAAGCATAGCATTTTGGTCACATCACAAATTGCATTATGCACACACCCCTCAGGAGGTGTGTGTGTCATGATTTACCCTCTTTCCTATCCGTCTTTTAAAGAACAGAGCATATTTTTAGAGGATTAACTGTGCAATCTACATGACTACTGGACTTTCGGCTTCTTGAGCTGATTCCATAAACTCAGGCCCCATTTGTGATTTTTAAATCCCAGTGGAAAGCAATTGGCTCTCATTTTATGGCAGAAAAAGCATTCAAACCCCCTGGAGACTTTTAGGGTGGCGTTTTGTGTTTGGACACTTTATTCCATCACTTAGGGATGACCCTGCTACTATATCAGCCATCAAATGTTCTTTTAGCAGATTATTTAAAGAGAATATATGTTGTCACATATTATTACCTATAACCTCCCAGCAGAATGTTGATCTTATGATGGGGTAAATATTGATTTATTTATTTTTTTACATTCAAGCCTTCTTCTAGGGGTAATTGTTTTTACAATCGTTTTTATAATTGTTTTAAATTGTTTTATGTTTCTAACCATCGAAGGCTGGTTTGATCAGGAGCATGCAGTTTATAAATATGACAAATAAATAAAAAAATAAAATAAAGATATGATGCTCTATATGTCACCCTCAATATTATACTTAGACGAGTCTTATATAACAAAACAGATGGACTTCCTTCTTGATTTCCAGAATTTAAATTATACTTTAAAAAAAAAGATGATTAAGTGTATATTAACATATTAGTAAATATAGGCGTGGAAGCATATTTTCTTTAGGGCTAAAGATGCTAAAAGATAATGCCCACTTGTAGTAGTAAGCATTTTACTAGGAACCAGGAAAAAATCCTGTTTTAATATGGCACTTCAAAGGTGCAGTTTTATCAGATAAAATGTGTAAACATGTATGATTCAAAAAACATTTGTTCTCCAAATAATTAGGGACATATTTAGAAATCGAAGGTACAGATCTAAACATAACCCCTTTAAAAATAAATATTAGTAGCACATTTTAAATTACTTTTGAATAAAATATTGCATTGCAATGTTATTACACTAAAATGGTATAATGGTAAATTACAATTGCAATTGTAAAGGTAAATTCAAAAATCAGAAAAATATGCTGGCCAATTTGTTTGAAAAAAAGAGATTATATCAGTCCAATCAATATACTTTTGCTCAACAATGTAAATATAAATGGAGCAGATGGTATTTCAATAGACTGTCAAAAGTTTGTTACATCAACAGAATTTGAAGATCCAAGTGACCAGTTTGGTGGTAAAAGTCTTCCCTGGATTATAATATTTAAAATTGGGTAATGGGATGGCAATCCCTAAAAGCTCGCCATGTCCAACCTGCCACATCCAACTCACCATGGCCAACTCACCACCACCAATTGGCTGCAGGAAAATTCGCCATGGTCATCTTGCCACAGGACAATTTGCTCTGGGATGAGAGTTACTCTAATATCAAAGAAATTGTGGAATAAAATAATTAAAGGATGCAAAAGGAGGAACAGAATGAAATGTGGATGACAAAAATTAAATTTTTTATTTATTTATTTTAACAGTTGGCAATAGCGAGTTTGCCCGCTGCAAGTTGGCTGTGGTGAGTTGGCCATGGTGAGTTAGTTGCAGTGAGTTTGCCACAGCAAGTTGGCTATGGTAAGATGTCCCATTCACTCCTAATTTACTTTTCCTCAATTTACTTGTGGCAATCCAATGTCTTTGGATTGGCTTTGGTCTCAGTAGTTTTTCTAGATTGGATGGATTCATTATTGTAGCAATGGGTAATTTGTTGATCTTAAGGATCAGGTTATGAACAAATCCTCCTTGAGAAAATCTATTTATATTCACTAAAATTCAGCACTAATTTTATGACACTTAACCAGTCAGTTATAGGTAGAACTGTAGTTCCAATAGTGTTCGTCTTTGATTTAGGTATCCTTCTGGATTCACAGTTTCTGCTTAAGCAATAGGTGGAGTTCCTGGCTAGGGACTTTTGCACAGCTTCAGGTGGTGTCCCCATTGTGATGCTACCTGAATCAGAAGATCATGGTAATGGTACCTCAGACTGACTTCAAAAAGTTTACATGCCATATTGATATTTCTTCCTCTAGACATTTGTGAAGAATTTGTAGGAAAAAATTAGCTAAAATTAATTATTATTTGATGTATTTGTTTGTTAAATTTATATAACTACCAATCTGACATTCATAATTCTGGGTGGCTTACAAAGTTATACACACAAATGCACACACCAAAACACAACCAAAATTGTTAAAACATTAAAACAATAAAAATATTTTTTTTAAAAGATCTATGGGAGACCAGCATCCATTTCCCTAGCAATGCAGCCACTGGATACCCAGGCCAGATGGCTAAGTTTTGTTTTCAGGACCTTCCAGAAGGTCAACAAGCTCGGGGCCAGTCTAACTAAAGGAGAAATGATGTTCCAAAAGAGCAGGTGCTGTGGCAGGAAAGCAGCTCTTCCTGGGGTCACATGGCATTCCTTCATGTATGGCACTTGCAATATGCAACATGGATCTGATAGGATGGGTTGATATGATTGGAAATTTATGATTTTTCAGCACAAATCACACATATGCATTTAATATGCAGCTTTGCATATTAAAACAAGGATAATTGCTTTAATTCTAAGCAATTTAAGATCTGAACAAATCTCTCTCTCACACACACGCACACACACAAACCTTTTTTCTTCAAATCTGGTGTTTCATAACACACTAAGCCATAATGTGGTTTATTCGGTTTTGGCTTAGTATGTTGTGGTATGTTAGGGTTATTAGTTATTGTTTTTTAAATATTATTCACTGTTTGAAAGAAACAATAAATTTCAATCTCTGGCACTTGGTATATCAGGTGACTAGCTGTAATTTCTTTTTAAATGATTTTAGTTGTTTTGCTGAGAGCTGCAGTAGTAATGCATAATAGATGGGAAATAAGTAACTGTAAATTTCTTTGTATGATTAATTATATTTAGTCCATATACAACTAAATGTATATGGAATTAGACTTAATGGAAGTAAACAGCATAAGATTGTATGGCCTGTTAATAATGCTTTCTGTAAACCTTTGCAGTTTTGACAAGGCAGATTGGTGGCAGCAATTAAATAAAAAGGAGCAATTCTTAATTTAAGACTGCAAATCATGCTAATCATTTAAAGTCTCCAGTTTCTCACAATGCTTTATAGTATGCCTGGAAAGAAACAGTGGGTAAAAATATAAAAAAATTGGCATTACATGTTTCCAATGATCTACCCATCTACAGAGAAAATACTGGGTTTCATTTGGCTATGGATGGCAATATCTCAATATGACCTCATTCAGCAGCTGACAAAGAGGAAGTGACAGAATTAAAGCTAATAAGCCCCAAATAAGTGGAAAAAATCTGTTTCTCACACACATATAACACATACACAAAAGATAGTCATTACAGTCGAAATACATTATAGAAGTACGGAAAAAGGAAAACTCAGTTCTTTATATTCTACCTCTCTGTCCTACAAATGTACATTATTTCTCAGAATAATGTGGCAAAAATACAGAAATAATACTTTCATCTGTTTCTAACACTATTTAACTCAGAAATGACTGTCAGAAAATAATTTCAGTTTTTGCTTCTAAGAGCATCTCTTTATGTATTGCACCATAAATACATTCTAGGTTTTTAAGACAATAATTTTATCTATTCATCCAACAAAACACTTCATTTGTGAAAATACTATTCATAATTCAAGAGATTTCATTTGCATCTTAAAAAAATAAACTATGGCTTGTATTGGATCTCTTTCCTGTCCTTCTATTCAAAAAGGAAGTTTTTTAAATCAATCATTGTTTTGTCAAATATTCTGTTTTATGAAATATAGTTTGTCATGTCTTATATAATATCCTCCTCCTTTTTATTCTTTATTTTTTTATTCAAGCAGAAGGAAATGTAATTACAGCTTTGTTATTATTCCTCTGAATTGTAAACAAGAGATCCAACTTTTTCTTTTCTTTACTTAGCATTTTCCCACAAGTAGAGAGTCAACTTTTGTCTGATCAACTGAAAGTTGATCCATTGGTTGCTGCAGAAATTGACTTAGTGGGTTATTACCATGGAGGGATGAGAGTGAGACTGGCCCAAAGTCACCCAGTTGATTTTCCTACCAACGGTAGGACTGGTATTCAGGGTTTTCTGGTCTCTGGCCTGGTTTTTTAACCAGTAGATCAGACTGGCCCTGAAACAGATCCAACATTAATTTATACTGATATTTGTTGACAGTTATTAACTATATTACTTAAACATACATTTATATTTTTCTATGCTGTCACACACTATATTAGAATCTTGACTCTAACTCTGATTACTTAAAATATGTTTTAATATGCATTTCTTAAATGTGTGCACATGTTTCTCTGTCTCTTTGGTTCAGGAAATCATAAAATCTTCAATGTTTCAGCAAAGATTCTTCACTAAAAATTAAACCCTACTAGAATAATGTCAACAAAAATTGATAAGTACTCACTCTTTTAAGTAAAACAAAAAATATGATCCCATGTCAAGTCATAATGAACACAGGCATTAAAATTGATAAACCAGAACTATTTATTAAGATAGCCAAATCTGCATATAGTGTAATTGAATTTCCTATGGGCTTATATTAATAAATGTTTTAATGAATTAATCACATGCTGTACATATTTTAGTCCATCAACATCAACTTTTGCTAAAATCTTTTTTTAGTCCCTTCATAAGGACAGAAAAACAACAGCTAATGCCTGAAAATTTATTTCTGATCTTCTCATAAAGATTTATTATTATTCATCTGAAATATATTACACTGAACCTTCTGCCACTGAGTGCTTGAGTCAATGGGATACTATGGAAAGTTTATGTGAACATTCCTTCTGAGTAGAGTATTACCTGAAATATCTTTCTGCCTTTAAAAACTAAAGTTTGCTATATTCTAGCATTTTTGCCCAGGAGGACTGAAGTAAAGAATGCTTTATCCGATAAAGAAAGACACAAAAGTTGAACAATTCAGTAAAAAAAAAGCTGCATTTTTTTATTTAGTTTCTTCAGGAATTTCCTTTACAGTATTTTAATTTTAAAAATATAAAATCCAGATGACTTAAATTTATTTTGATTGATGCAGCCTACTGATATTCTTCCAGATGAGGGCAGCAGGTATCCACAAATCTTGTTAAGAATTGTTTTTATACATTATATTTTTCAGATTTCTGAAGAGAATTATAATATCACAATTTAATCAACTAATGATGAGAACCTGTCTTAACAATAATGCAAAAATGAAAAGGAAAACTATGCAAGAAGCAGATGCTCCCCCATCTCTCTTTTTTTGGGAAAAACATTACAATCTGGGGAAAAATCTGCTGTATCTGTGATTTGTATCCTTGGTTTTACTTATTTACAAAACATATGGCCATCTATTTCATATAATGATTCTTGGTAGCTCACAACAATATTCTAGATGGCTCACATGAAACTATTAATGTGTAAAATATCGAAGGAAATTTAAATTCGCATGTAAAATAGACATCTTTCTATACTAGAATAAAATCATATAGACACACACACACACAAACACACACACACACGTATTTACCAGTAGGCCGACAAAATATTTGAAAGTGTGAAGGGAATGACAGTAAAAATCATTTCACGTTATATTTAAAAATAGGTTTCATCATTAGATATATTCATATTAATTAATATAATTCATATAGTTCCCAGTTCTAAGAAATAGGTTGCTATATATTTGGGAACAAACAAACAAACAAAAAAGCCTTCAGTTCAATGTAGTGGATTTTTTCCCCTATCGTTGTGAGACTTTCCCCCCTTCCCTAAATCCTATTTTGCTGAGCGAATTGGTATAACTTATTTACAATCACTGAATACTTCTAGATACTGTACCTAACTTGTTGAAAATACTTTCAAATGCATGAAAGATCTGCTTCCTTTTTTACATTTCACTTTGTCAGTTATGCTACTGTGACAATATGTCAAGCGCATATCTTTTACACACCTACTTACAAATTAGTCCAATTGTGTTCTATGGTATTTATTGGGTTTGTGATAGGCAGAAAACACATTTCTTTTAATTTTTATTCAGTTTTATAAAAGTGAATTTATTTTTGATTTTTTTAAAGGTATATTTTTACTTAATTTCTTATAGGAGAAATTGGTGTTACGGTATATGCAATGACATATATTTCAAGGCACAATCAACTTGACCAAAGGGTATATGTCAATGACATATTTTTCAGGTACAATCCTGTATTCAACAAACTTCCATTAAACCATAGGCAAATATTGTGAAATAACTTTTTGTATAGACAGCTTAAATAATTGCGTCAGAATCCTGGATATAAGAATTGTTTTAAAAATCTGATTTGATATTTAAAAAATACAAATATCAAAGAGGAAATCACACAAATACTTCTAATTAGTCAGAAAGAATCAGAAATAAAGTATTTGGAAACTTGGATGATATATATAGGTTAATGAACAATTGTATGTGTGACAGTTAAGTGGTAACTTAGAGAATTTTTAACCAAATTTGTCTCATCCCAAGAAGCTGAAACGGTCTTTTCAGTATTTGGATGGAAGACCACAAGGAAATCCTGGGGCTTTAGGCTACACTGGAAAAAGAAAAAAGAAAATCCCAGAAGAAAGGAATAGGAAAAATAGTTTTGTTTTGTCATCAAGCTAGGAATGTTCCGATGTAGTCACCAAGAGTCAAGCTTAATGAAGAAAACTTTATTTCATAAAAAAAGTTATTGATCCAAAACAGCTAATCTCATAATTTCAACCAAGGAAATAATCTAAAACACAGACATTAGCTAGGTATTTATTTTAAGAATTGATATAGCACTTTTAATGTTAAATAATTGGGGGGGGGGGGGTTAGAACAAAAAGCAATATTAAGAAAATATTAAGTAACATTCAGTACTCTCCAGAGAAGAAAAATGTTTCACATTCCCCAATATAAAAACATTAAGATGCAATTATAATTCAAAAGACTAATTTCAATGAACTTTGTTATTAATACTGGACAAAAGCTCATTTTCTATCTCTTTTTCAAAAGTCTGTTAGCAATATTACATTTCAAGGTCACTTCACAAGTTCCATTGAGCATTCTCAAGGAGCAGGACTGAACTCTTAAATATTTTTATTTAAATATTTCTACATTGTCTTTCAGTTCAGAATGTCCAAGCAACAAGTTGAAATAATTAACAACATAATATTTAAACACACAAACACACACTCCACTACAAAATCCGTGCTAAAACCAATCACAGTTTATGTAATTACCAGTTACTCAAGTATTAAACTACATTAATGTAGAATCAGCTTGCTGCCAAAACAAATACCCATCTAAATAAAATAATGGCATTAAGAATCACAATTAATTATGGCTTTCAAGCATAGCTAAAATTGTGATTAATAAAAGGACAAATCAGTTTCTAAATGTCACATTTCTAACGAGATCACTGTGTAATTTATGCCAAATAGTTAATGAATTCAAACCTGCCATTTAATTTATAGAATAAATAGGAGAAATGGCTACAGTTTGGAATTTCTTACCAGACGTGGGGTTTACAATTCTATATGTAATCTTACTTGAAATATACTTAACTGTGCTCAGTGCAAATTATTTCTGAATAATCACAAGTTCGTAATGAAACCCATGTCAAATCTATACTACATATTAGCAAGAATACTTATCAAACTTATGAGGGATACTACAGTTTCATTTTCTGGAAAAAAGGCTATATCTAAAAATATAGGCTTAAAAAGAAATAGCTAAATTCATGATTCTGGCACTGTCCAAGTTTTATAAAATATTGAAATTCAGCCCAAGTCTAAATCACTTATCCTAAGCAATTTAGGAAGGCAATATACATATGAAAAGAAGAGGAATTGTTATTATTGCTGCTTCTGTAATGAAAAAAATGATGGGACCTGATATACCATTTCACTCATTATCCATACGACAGTACCAGATCATTTGGCCAATTTAGATCTGGGACTAATGAATACATTAACCATAGTTGCAATCGCCCCTCATTCTGGACTTGCACTTTACATTCAAAATGCATTTAAAAGGAGAACAGTCCTCAATTGGTAACAGCGAAGGGAAGAATTTGGATACTGAGTGGACAAGATTTTGTTAAAAGATGAATTATTTATTTAAGGAAGCAAACAAACAATGTTTATTATCAAATGAACTTTACTTCTGATGCATAAAATTATACCATAACAGAGTGCCAAATATATACTTTACACATTATGCATAAAAATAGTTTAACAGCCACACATTTTGTTATTATAATGATCAATATGGCTGAAATTAAAAATATCTCAATCCCCACTCCTATTATTACTACTATTATTACTATTAGTATATTGTGAGCACAGAAACATTTTGACCACTGTAATCACAATATTTATTGAAGGGCATGTCTTCATTCCAAACCATTCTAATTTGTAACTTCTAACCAGTTCTACGTTAATTTCATAAACACAGTCACTTTCTATGGCACTTACAATAACATGGATTGTATTATAAGATTAGTCAATGTCTTAGGGGACCCATGTAAGCTCCGAAGTTCTAACAGGTAGGAAAATGCACCTTCTCCACTAGTCTCCGGTGCTTGCAAGAGCTAAGTCTTGAGTGTTTTTTGCATATGCTCAGAAGCACCCTTTATACATTCCAGGATTGAACAATGGCACAAATGCCAAGTCTGTGGTGATTAAATATCAGAAAAAGAGCAAGAGCTTAGTACTTTTCTATCTATTCTGCCCTTCTACGGGCAAACATTTTCCCACTCACCCATCCCAGAATAAAGCCCTAAGAAACAGACATATTCACCAGACGTCCTAACAGACACACGAACTTGCCTTGCTTTGGTGAACTTCACCAGAAAGGCTGACAAAAAGTCACTCCTGATGTCCAGGAGCCTTTTGTCTACTAGATGCTAGGAGTTGAATTTGTGATGCCACCCAAAGGCAACGGCTCTGCCCCTGACCTATAACTTTTTCTCTATGACACCTAAAATCTCACGCAGGAGTCAAGGCAGTTCACAACCACAACCCGGCCCCTTTCTTATATTATATGTGGCGCAGGCCGCCCTTCTTTTCAGGGCAACACCTCCGCGGGGCCTTTGGGCGAGCAGGCCACGGCGCGCACTCGCACCACCACCTGTTTGCCAGCCACTTTCTGGCCAGGCTCTGTTTGCTTCTAACAGCTGCCGAATTCCCAGGAAAGGAACCTGATCTCGGCTTAGCGGTCGGGCAAAGGGCTGCCTACGAACGGCTGGAGATGGCCATCCGGTCGAGCGCCGCCCCTGGGGGGCCGCTCGCTCCTTCTCCCGCGAGCAAGGCCGCGGCCACAGTCCGGTATCCGCGGCTGTGGAGGACGTAAGGCATGACGGAGAGGAGGGCCAGGACGATGGCAACCACGAGGAAGAGGGACACCATGAAGAGCTCCACCCAACCACTGTAGTTGAGGAAGAGGGGCCCGGTGATAGAGACGACCATCATGGAGAAGAAGGTAAAGACGATGCACACGCAGCGCACGGTCCGCTTCTCCTGCCTCCGGCTCCAGCCGGTTTCATTGCAGCCGCCGCTCGCCTCAGCAGCCTCGGGAGAAAGCGCGCCATTTCCGACTTGCTCCGGCAGGGGGCGCTGAAAGGTAGGCCGAGGCGCCCACAAGAGGGGCAGGAGCTGCAAGCGGTCCGCAGGCGGCGGCGGCGGCATCGGCGGCGGGATGAGCTTGGTGTTCAGCGGCAGGTCGTGCACGTGTCCCTTCGGCAGGGCAGTGCGGTGCCGACACAACGCGCACGTGATGGCGTCGCCTGAGCCACCGCGCTCCGCTGCCGAGCCCCTCCCTGCGCCGCCGCCGCCGCCGATGCCGCTCTGGGTTTGGTGGCGATGCATCTGGACCAGGCAGTCGAGGCAAAAGGTGTGCAGGCACGCCAGCAGCTTTGGCGCGCGGGCCTCGGCGTCAAAGGGGTTGTAACAGATCCGGCATTCGCGCTCTTCGGCTGACAGGGGCCCTTCCGCCGCAAGGGCGAGGCTGGAGGCGACGGGGCTCCTCGAGGCCGCCTCGGCGGAGTCCTCTTCGCGGCCTTCAGCCTCGTCGCCCTGCTGCCTCCTTCCCTCGTGACCGGGCGGTGGTTGCCTCAGATCTGCCATAGCCGCGTCGTCTCATCTGAAGGCTCCGCGCCGCTGCGGCGGGTGAAAGGTCGGCTCTGGGGTGCGAGTTTAGGGAGGGTCGGAGCCGAGCCGGTGTCCCTCTCCGGCGCCCTTCTGATGCTGCGCGGCTGGGAAGTTCTGGGCATGAACCGCCGCCTGCAGTGCTGCGTGCTTCTTTGGCTGCTGTAGCCGCGGGCGGGCGGCTAGCTCCTCACCCCCTTCTGAATTGCGGCTTCTGCTCGAGGATGCCAAGAAGCATGCAACACCCAGGGACATTAGCAAACCTCCCCAGTCTGCGGCTTCTCTGGAGTTTGGGCACGGGAATGCCCCAGATAGGAGGTTACTGGGAATTGTAGTCTTACAGATGAGAACAGCAGGTTAGAAAAGGCTGAGTTCTCTCTCTCTCTCTCTCTCTCACACACACACACACACACACTCACACAACTTTATGGAAGGAGAGCTGTATTGCTTAGAACAGAGCTACAGGGATGCTAGTAATTTGACAGAGCTGGTGCCGAAGTATTTGAAAAATACTTTGTTCTGGTATTTGGTGATTATTTCTCATAAAAAGACAATTATTGAATGCATTATTGTAAAAGCAAATAAGGTAAAAGTAAAAGTTCCCCTCTCACAGTCTTCCTGACTCTAGGGTCATGTGGCTGGCATGACTAAACCCTAAGGTACATAGAACTCTGTTTCCTTCCCACCAAAGGTGGTTCCTATTTTTCTACTTGCATTTTTACATGCTTTTGAACTGCTAGGTTGCCAGAAGCTGGGACAAGTAAGGTCACTCCATTATGCGGCGCTAGGGATTCTAACTGAACTGCCAACCTTCTGATTGACAGGCTCAGCATCTTAGCCACTGAGCCACCATGTCCGATTGTAAAGGCAAATATCTACTATTTAATAAATAAGAGCCAGGTGGGCAACCATAAGACAAGATGTGTCTGAGTTCAGGCTAAACCAGAGGGGAAATCCTCAACATTATGACTAAAAGTGTGTATTCAACTGTTCTCTGACTTATTTGTTCTCTCAAAAGAGCCTCAAACCATAAAGGGGCATCCTTTCTCTATTCTTCACATCCCATCTGCGTTAATTTTTAAAGCATACTTCTTTGGGGAAACTTATTTTATCAATGTAAGCATTTTTTAAACTGTATCTTTAGGTGTGCAAACAATCAGTTGAACCTATGTGGATTCTTAGAAATCGAAATAGGAATAAAGTATATCAGAATGCCTGACAAAATGGTTTGGTCCTTTACTTGCTTTCAGTTCAAATAAGCAGGTGGCTCAATGTCTATAAGAATTGGTTAGAATGATCTCTTTTATCAGTTTTCACAAACAGATTTCAAAATCTAAAGCAAGAAGAAAATAATAATATATCCATTAAGTTTTGTTCTAAGTTAGAACAAAATATATACATCACAGGTGTCAAACTCGCTGCGTCACACTGCCATCACGTGACGTTTCACGATTTTTTTTTCCGTTCACAGAGCTGAGGTGGGCATGGCCTGCATGTGATCCATCCAGCTCATGGGTCGCCAGTTTGACATCCCTGATATACACAAAGATCCTCAATCTACAACTATAGTGGGGCCAACTATTTTGCTTGTCAGAAGCCAGCTGGAAGGTCACAAAAGGCAATCACATGACCCCAAATGCTCCAACCATTGTAAAAATATGCCAGTTGCCAAGCCCTCAAATTATAAACACTTGATCATGTGCTGCAGCTGTCATAAATGCAAGGACTGATTGTAAGTATCTTTTTTCAGTGCTGTTGCAACTTTGGTCATTAAATAAATAGTTATAAGTTGATGATTTCCCTGTGTATTATTTTGCAGCAGTCACGTTTACTCATTATACAGCAGCTTGGTTGTATGTGAAAATGCTGTATTTGGTATTATTAAAATACTTCTGCCATATCTTTTCTCACAAAAAAACTAACTTATAGAAGACGTTATGCATAAAATTAGATTGCTGCTTATTTAATTAAGGCTTACAAAAGCCTCTCTTCTCCATAAGAATTAAAGATCTGAGAGTGCTTGTGTAGCAAGAGAGCTAACTTTTGAGAAAATGAGTGCTCTTATAACTTGCTATCAGTTTACTGTGATGTCTGTGGTATGATTTAATTTAATCTTTTTTGTAAACCTCTCCCTTTAGTTGTTGGACTCCATAAATTATGTGAGATTACAACTGGTTAGAATAGAGCTGCTTTACAGTTTTAATAATGATAAACAATGGATGGCTCTAGTTTTCAGTTTGTTTCTAGGCCTCGACATAAAATTATATTTGTAAAGCAAGGTACAATTTGTATACAGGAATGAATTCATACAATAATTTGAGAATTTACTCAGTACTCTTTCAATAGTACATGGATCAAAATGAGCTAAAGCCTTTCCAAAAGCAGTGAAGAAATGACTGAATTCTCAAGATGACCTCAAAATCAGACTTTCTTGGTTTGCAACCTGATAGATGATAAGAATGTCCTTTAGCTGAACCAGTACTAAATTTCAGTTTTTATTTTTTAATTTTACAACTAGTGTATTCTACCTATCAGCCATTCTGATAAAATCCACAAGTGATCACTGAAATATTGTGATGCCTCTGCAATATCATTTTTATTTGTTCACCCAATTCTATATAAATTGTACAGAAATATATAATTCCTGATAGGGTGATTTATGTAAATGGCATCTGCACATGTACAATATTCGATGCCAATTAACAATTATCTTTTAATCTAGTATTTTGTGCAAATCCAGTTTGTATGATTCATTCATAGTTAAAACTCAGAAACTTAATCCCCCTAAAAAATGGCGCATATATATATATGTGTGTGTGTGTGTGTGTACATACACACACACAGACACACATGCATATACACACACATACATATACACAGGTCTTGGCGTATTCGGGTCTTTTCCAGTGTAAAATAGAGAGTACTTGGCGACGTTTCAATGAGGTCCCACTCGCCATATTCAGGCTGGTGCCTTCGGCTTCGTGCTTGTGCGAGCAAAGTGTGATTGGAGATGCCGTCTTTCTATAAATATTGGTGGGGGTGTATGGAGTGCTGGCTCAGTTGCTGTAAGCGGGTTGTTTGTGTTGTTACATCTTGATTAGTTGATGTATGCAGATTAGTCGGCTGTTTCGTAACATCCTGTGTGGCTGAGGTACTAGCTGTGTGCCCATTAGTCTTTTGTGTTGTAGCAACCTGGGTTAATGGGCTGTGTGATGACATCCTGAGCTCTAGTGTAGTGATATCCTGAATCCTGTGTCATCCTGGGAGGTTGGCTGCGTTGTAACATCCTGATCCTTTGCGTTGTAACCTCCTGAGTTCTGTGATGTAATGTCCTGAGCAGATGGCTGTGATGTAACATCCTGGACTTTGGTTTGGTTCAGAGTTTGCGATCTGGCCATGTGTTCATGGCATGTGTCAGTTTGCTTTGTGTGGGGGTTGGAGGGAGGTGCAGCAGTTTGTGATGCCGCCGTGATTTGGCTTCTGGATGGTGGTTGCATTTCATCTATGGGATGGGTTTGAATTTGAGTCTGGTGAGGGTGATTGGTGGTGGCATCCTGTGTTGTTCTGGGTTCGATGTCAATTTTCGTGGCTGGGACTCGTTTATTGACTAGGGCTAGTTTCCTATCTGGTAGGCAGGAGGTATCGTCATGTTTATTCATGTTGTGGGGGTGTTTCTCTATTTTGATGGCTTCCATAATTCTCTTGTTGAAGTGTTCAATTTTGGAGATTAATTTGGTTCCTTCAAAATCAATTTCATGTCCTGTTGCTTTAAGATGCTGGAAAAGGGAGGAAACTTTTTCTTCTTTCCTGACTGCATTCTTGTATTCTGCGATGCATGCATTTACTCTCCTATTAGTTTGTCAAATGTATGTGGCTGGGCAGATTTTGCATGGTATTTCATAGACTCCTTGGTTTTCTAGCTGGATCTTGTCTTTGGGGTTTCTTAAGATGTTAGCTAGTTTTTGGTTAGTGCTGAAGGCTGTCTTGATATTGTGTTTGTGGAGAATTTTGCTGATTTTATCTGTGGTGCCTTTGATGTAAGGGAGGCGGATGATTTTGAAGGAACCAAATTAATCTCCAAAACTGAACATTTCAACAAAAGAATAATTATGGAAGCCATCGAAATAGAGAAACACCCCCACAACATGAATAAACATGATGATACCTCCTGCCTACCAGACAGGAAAGTAGCCCTAGTCAATAAACGAGTCCCAGCCACGAAAACTGACATCGGACCCAGAACAACACAGGACGCCACAACCAATCACCCTCACCAGACTCAAATTCAAACCCATCCCATGGATGAAATGCAACCACCATCCAGAAGCCAAATCACAGCAGCATCACCAACTGCTGCACCCCCCTCTGACCCCCACACAAAGCAAACTGACACATGCCATGAACACATGGCCAGATCGTAAACTCGGAACCAAACCAAAGTCCAGGATGTTACATCACAGCCATCTGCTCAAGACATTACATCACAGAACTCAGGAGGTTACAACGCAAAGGATCAGGAGGTTACAATGAAGCCAACCTCCCAGGATGTTACAGCACAGGACTCAGGATATCACTACACTAGAGCTCAGGATGTCATCACACAGCCCATTACCCAGGTCATTACAACACAAAAGACTAATGGGCACACAGCTAGTACCTCAGCCACACAGAACTTATGAAACAGCTGACTAATCTGCATACATCAACTCCATCAACTAATCAAGATGTAACAACACAACCAACCAAATCGCTTACAGCAGCAAAGCCACCACTCCACACACCCCCACCAATATTTGAGTGATGCAAAATACTTCAGCAAGGAGATTCTTATTAGCTATATGATGTAAAGCAGCTTATGAAGGTGAATTGCAGCTGACTTGCAAAAACCTATTTATATATACTCAGAAATACTCTTCTTTACACATTCCAGGTTTGAACAATGTCATAGTAACATTTAAAAAATGCCAAGGCTAAATAAAGATCTATTCTCATGGAGAGGTCACTATTCCAATTTGTTCATCCTTGAAGTTGGAGTCAATAGTCTTTAAGATGAATTGAGCCACTGCATGAGTAGGGGAGAAAATAATGTTCTTCCATTAAACAAATCTTGATATTCTTTTTCGAAGATATGCACAACCTTGAATTGTCATGGATCCAGGTCATCTAAACTCAGACGATAAGTGAAATGTGAATAATGTGCCTTACAATTTGACAGGCTGAGCATGCTGTGGTCCCATCATTTAAGCAGTGCCATGTGGCAGGACCCAGGAAATATGCCTTCTCCATTCCCAAGCTTGCCCTTTTGAATAGCATTCCCCTGAGATCTTGGATAGTCTTGACCTTAACTGTCTTTTGGAAAGCTTTTAAAACTTGGCTTTCCCCCAGCACTAAGTTGATAGGTTTTGTGCCTATTGAATATTTTGACTGCATGGCAGAATGAAATTGCCTTGCAGGTCATACTCTTTTTATTGCTTATATTTGTTTGGCTGTCATGTGTTCTTTTTATTTGACCTCACCATTGAGTCACATTTTGATTGGACAGATATATAATTTAATAAATATAAATAAATGAATTAACTAGTCAACCACAAAGTGTAATCACACCCTTGTAGGTTAATTAATCCTATTATGATTAGATATATCATACAGACTATCAATGGTTAAGCTGCCACTACTCCACTAAGAAAATAAGGTAGGGAGAAGCAGCAACTCCTAAAACAAATAGTTCTAACAATATCTCTACTATTATCAGCATAATTTTCACACTTGAACAAGTTTGGATCTTTTAAAAAAAAACAATGGAATAAAAGAAGTATTAGACTTCTCTCACATGATGCTAAATTGCTTACTGGGCAGTCATCCCAGGAAGCAGGAAGTGAGAGGTGTTAAAATATGGTTGAAGGTGATTAGTGGGCCCCAATGTTGGCTTTTTAAAGCATATTTGTAGCACATAACGTTTTTGTCATTTGTTGTATCTGTCCTAGTTCTGATTATGAATTAGCACACATTTTAATGATTACTATTGCTATTTGTACCACAATTACTATAATAGTGTGTTTTATATAGTTTTCTTGCAGATTTTATTAATAATTATAGATTTATGCATTTTATTGTTGTACTTTCTGGCTCTTAGGCCACAATAAACATTTTGATTTGATTTGGCTAAAAGTGATTGTTATATAACCTGAGGAGTAGTTGTCAGTTGAGTCCTTTAACCCCAGTTAAGGTTTTTTTAATGTCTTCTATGCACATTGAGTTAGGACACTGGCCTGCCATATCCACTATTGGCCATTTCACTGGGAAGGATCTTATGCCAAGTTCATTTACTTTCTGAAGAAACTTTTATTAGAATACTACAAGTATTCTCTGCCACAGAGCTAAAATCACTTTTAAGTGGTCCAGAAGTTCTTGCATCTGCCCTATTTCCTTGCTTCACCATTGGAATTAACGCTGCTGAAGCAAGTGTAGTATTTCAATTGGAAGCAAATGCATTTGGAAGGGAATGCTAGCTACTCTTTCAGCTTCAACTAAAATCATAGTTTGGGACCAACGGTTGCTATAAGAACATCTAAACTTGTTCACTTGAATATCCAGTTTAAAATCCACATGGAGCTATCCAGGGTGCTAGATGGAGCATGGATTTGTGGACTCCAAAGTTTGGCTGGAACAACCATGTGTCTGTTAACCACAACTTACTCAGTATATCTTTATTAAATTATTTAACTCAATACTTTTAATATATGACTCAGGGTAGCATATGCAACTAAAAAAAAAATTAAGTGAAACAAATTGCTCCAGAGTAATTCAAACAACCAAAAACAAGCAAGAGGCTCACAAAACCATCTGACCAGTGCCTGTGGGGGAAGCCCTGTCTTCAAATGTTTGGAAGGCAGACAGGGTCAGGCCTACCCAAATTTGTGACTGTACCCTATTCCACAGGGTTTGGTGAAACAATAAAGTTTTCTTGATCCCAGAGATGAGCCTACTTAAGTAACAGCAACCAGTGCACACCAGTCCCATCAAAGTCCCAAAGGAGCTTTTCAGGATGCAGTTGGACTTTGTTTTTTCCTTGAAAATGAAGAAGTAAAACATTTTCAAAGAAAAAAGTCCAGTTGCATTTTGAAAAGCATCTTTGGGATAACTGTGACTTGGATAATTGAGAATCTCCATAGGCAGTTCCATCAAACTTTATGAAGGACTTTATAGGTTACTGTGAGCAGCTTGAATTACACCTGGAAGCCCACTGACGGACAATGAAACTTGTGAAATAACAATATTACATGGGATATTAAGGTGCACCCAGAACTATTGGTGCTGCATAATGAATAAGTTGAAGTGGTTTTCAAGGGTAGCCTTATGTAGAAGTTACTGTAATAATTCAGATGAGACATGCCCAAGATATAAATGACCATGAGTATGGTTTTTCTGTGTAGAAATTCGCACAATTGGTGCACAAAATTATTTGTGCAAAGATCCTCTTAGCCACAGCTGTAACCTGATCTTTAAGCAAGAGCCATGAGTCTAAAGTTGGCCTCAAACTGTATACTAAATTTGATACAGTGCAACACCATCTACCCCTTCATGGATTACTGCCTTGTCGTGGCGAAGGGGCTTGCATGGCTCAATGAAGCTATGGGCTATGCCGTGCAGGGCCAGCCAAGATGGACAAGTTATAGCAGAGGACAAAACGTGATCCACTGGAGAAGGAAATGGCAACCCACTTAAGTATCTTTGCCATAAAAAACCCATGGACAGTGTTGTCCATGGGGTCATGATGGGTCGGACACGACTTCACAACTAACAACCCCATCTAGAATCAAAAATTAAAAAATTTGCAGATCAAGGAGGCCCCAAAATCCACAAAGATTAAGTCTTTCTAGGATTGAATATGACTCTGTTTTTCCCCATCTGTAACTCGGTCTACAGACACAGAAGCAGAATATCAGTAATAATTTCTTGCCAGCTGTGGGTGAGATACATAATATGATCAACATAGTGATGATACCTAATCACATACTGATAGGTTATTTCATTCAATGTTAAACAGGTGCTAAAATATCACATAGAGCAAGGGATAGAGCTCTTTCATCAATGCCAAATGGACCCATTTGTGAAGGGAACGGAACCACTACTCCTATTCCCACCCTCTGAGGCAGTCCAGAAAAATATGATTGATGACATCAGGGATCACCAAAGAGGAACAGGATAGGTCGACCAAGTTCTGAATAGGGGGCTGGGCAACTTCCTCATTTGAGGATAAATTCACTATAGTTTGGACCCAATCATATATCACTTCCCACGGGCCCCCTAATCAATCAGAATATACATGAATCTGATGAACAAGGAGTCATGCAACCACCTCTGAGGATGAAATCACTTCCTTGGAACCAATAAGATCTAACTATTTTCTTTGGGTCAATAATATTGGGAGAAGTTTCATTTGATTCCGTAATTAGTTCATAGAAATTTACAAGTAAAAATATGTCCTTCATTTTTAAGGAAATGTAAATTTAAGTTTTTTCAAGTTCATCTACAGAAATCATTGACCCTTGAATTGCATTTCTAAATTGCCTCTGCATTTTCTACTAAGTTCGTTTTACAAGTGATTCCGAGAGTGTGCCACAAATACAATGACATTGTGGTTTGTTGGACCTCCTGTTCCTATATTCCAGCTATCTTAGTGATAGGTAGCTCAGCAATGTTATTACTTCAAAGAAACACACACATAGGTAGGTACACTGTTCAAGAAATTTCAAATATCAGTATCTTCATACTATTTAGACCAAGTTTCCGTTTAAATATACTTAACATTAATTATTCTCAGATACTGAGAAAGCATCAATTGATCATAATGGGTCTATGTGATAAATATGATAAATAGATTAATTAACATAATATAAAGGAAATGGGTAATGAGTAATCATTTGGGAATACAGAGATATAATCACATACTCATAGTTAATTTATTGTTGCCATGAAACACATGTTCATATTGAAAAACTCAGATGAATGATAAAAAACAAGCATCAAAAAAACCTTCACCATGTAACAGTATTAAACATCCAAAACTGTTTTAACAGTTTGCACAATCTGTAGCAGTTTAAATGCATAATTATTTATGAAAAATCTGAATACAAAATGCTTAAGTATAAATTTACAACATAGCACTTCAGCATGTTAAAAAGGAGAAACCATCTTAAGCACAATATAAATATACAAACAATGCTTTTGTATTTTACTTGTTATAGAGGTGAACGTTGAAGGCCCTGATCTGGCTCTACCAGCATATAAACAAGAAGGCAATGCACTTTTGAGTGTACAAGGATATTAAAGGCAATATATTGAGATAGAGGATATTTTTTCACATGTATCTGTTAAGAGGAAAGTTGGATTTAAGCTTGTGACTCTCAAGCAAGAGTCAAGTTTATACTTAAGTTTATACAGTGATACATAATTCCTTGGTGGATAACACATTTCATCAATAGCCAGCAGGTGAGCCTTTACCAGAACAGTATCCTTTAACTGATTAAATATTAATAAATATTCTGATGCAGAAAGCGTTTGTCATTATTAAATGATTGCACTGGAGAACAATTTTTGTTCAAAAGTTTTGCTTCTTGAAAAAGTTTCAGTATTATGATAGACCCCTTCAAACTGAACATAAATATAACTTTGAATGACTTTATAATGAAGGCATCTTGAGAAATATAAAAGTAAATTTTAATGACTGTTAACACATTTAATCACATGCTTCTCACACACTGCATGAATTCAACAGGGCCAAAAGTGTTTTGTTGTTAATTTTAATTTGTACTCAATGCCCAATGCATCTTACTGCAATGCCCAACAATAGTCATCTATTCCAGTTGTCCCAATACTATTTTCCTTTGTGACAATGTCCTGGCGAAAACTTTCACCATGTTTACCACTTGACTGCATCTAGATTTTTGAAAAAGAAGTCAAAGTATGAATGCAGAAAATGAATCTTCAGTGACATGTTGAGCTTCACAGTCTTATATGGTGTAAGACGTTAGTCAACCAGCTGAATGTATGTTTGGGGCTCTGTACTTGCCAAGAAAATTCTCAAGGACATCCTTGGCTGCTTTCCAGGTGATTTTCTCTGGCCCCATAACAGATCTTCAAACTGCTTATCATTGATAATGTGTCTGTTTTGTGGGCTAACAAAAATGGCATTTTTTTCAATGATCTTGGCATCAGCTATTCTGGAATAACAAGTCTCAAATAACAAAAGCTTTCACTTTCCTAGATCATCACTTTCACAAAAATTTTCATCACTGACTGAGTTTTAAGTGAGGTTGAGGCAAAAATATATTTGTTGAATCAATCAGTGTTTCATGTGCCATGGTTTTCTGAGCTGGAATGAAATTATTTTAGATTTGGCCATTTCTTTTTAATGTAATGTGACTATCTTGCATGGCTGTTCCATTTGCATATGTAATAATAGTACTCAATATATCCAAACTGCATTCCAAACAGCAGTCACTGTTAGCTCTCCACAGATATTACAATTGTATTAGGTGTACTGAATGTGCTTCAACAACAGTTCCATTTTTGGTATGTTTCTTTCATACGTGCAGCATAACCAACAAGCACTGAAGAGCTTACATTGCCATTATGGTATGTAAAAACAGAAGATTTCTACAATGTGGAACATTGCAGGTTAAATTACAGGTTATTTTCGTGATTAGCAGCCAGAAATCCATAAGATACACCCAAAAGTGTTCAGGAAGCAAAACCTTTGACATCCAGTGTTATGTAAACATCCATTCACTATTAAAGGATAAGGAAAGAAAATCATGCATTATTTTATTATTCTATTAAATACTGCTAAAGTTTGATTTCTTCAGATAGTAGCAATAAAAGCAAGAGGTTCTATACATTCCAAAATACTGAAGTTTGTGTCTGTGTGTGCGTGTGTGCGCGCATGCATATATGTGTGTGTATCTTAAATCCTTGGACTTTTACAATAATGTTTTTTAAAAAAATATAATTGTCTCCATTTTCTCCCCTAGTCAGTAGTAAATTTAAATAAACAAATAAAACAATCTTAGCCTGTATTAATATCACCATAGCCATTTTAAGCCTATTCTATGCAATGCCATCTGCCTGTCTGAGATCACTTGGTATGCAGTGCCATTTCTTCTAATTCTTAGTAAAGCATGTCAAGTAAAAAAAAAAACTAAATAACAGAACTTTCCTTGGTTTAGTTGAGCTCTTTCTCTCACTCCCAACTTCACATATACGGCTTGTGTCTTTATCAGAAAGATTTATTTGCACAATAAGCCAGTTAAATGAATCATGGTTTAATAATAAACCCATTTTCCTGGGCTCACGCTATATCTTAAACCATAATTAATTATGTACATTGATTAAAACTGCAC
The DNA here is from genome assembly GCF_009769535.1 of Thamnophis elegans. Classification (NCBI taxonomy): domain Eukaryota; kingdom Metazoa; phylum Chordata; class Lepidosauria; order Squamata; family Natricidae; genus Thamnophis; species Thamnophis elegans. The sequence continues at coordinate 37,842,532 of NC_045550.1, forward strand.
AAGTCTTTGAGCCAGCTACCTTGTAGGTTTTTATAAACCCAGTGTCCAAAATGGTTCATCCCAAAAAGAGTTTTATCAAATATATGCTGAAGCAATATGTAGAATGGCTCTAAATCACATGTATATACAAGGCCAATGTACATATAGACATAGCTATCATTCAGTTAGATTCAAGCATGGCTTGAACATGAATTAATTAATTTTCAAATATGTAAGCTGACACTATATTTAAACTAAAAATATTATTTAAAAAAAACTATGTTCATGGTCTGTTATAATTCTTTCATCTATGGAAGGTCCAAGATGTTGCAGTCATTAATATGGCCATAGATATGAGGCCTAGCGGCTTTTTATTGGCAAGGAATTAGCCCTTTCATAGTAGAATCAAGAATGATTTCCATATGTGATCTGAGTTTCACTACATATCAACAAAAACTATACTTTCTGATAAGGAATTGTGCATTCATCTGATATCAGTCAACATTAAAATAATTATTAAAATAATCTGTACATGAATATCTGAAGCAAACAAAAAATGGTGCAAACTTACTGTTTTTAAATTTTTCTCATACTAAAAGCATACAGGCATTTTATATTTCTATAATAATTTCTCAGGTATCTCTTTATATAACAGGCTCCATTCATATCTTGATAAAACTATTAATAAACTTTCTCCGTAGGTTTAATAGAACTGGATAGCACCCAACACAATGTTTCAATTGTTATTCAGCTTGCTGAGTAAGACCCAATTTCGGGGTTCATATATCATTCTAAATCATAACATAGTTTGTTCATTTATTGTTTTAGTATATTGTGTGAGCTGACCATTATGATTAAGCAAAATATAGCTTAACAGAGCATTTGAAACAAGTCAGAATTTAGACTAGCATTTGCGTTAGTCCCATGAGTTAAAGAAAGTTATATAAATCAATTTTTATCTCTAAAGATAGAACTTGATTCCAAATTTCCAATTAAATTTATTTTTTGTGATTCATGCACTGAGCTAATAAAATAATAATAAAGGATTTATTATTAGTAAAACAGAATTTAAAACTACTGAAGTCCTACAAAATGCTAAGACAAACCAGGCATGCCACATTATAGCATTATAGAAATCAGCCTTAATAAGAACGTTAAAAACAAGTATTTTTTGAAGAAAAAAATGGCAAACCTTTTGTTCAAACTCAAAATATATTCTGGAAGAATTTTAAACTCCAGCTACAGATTTTGAAACAATCAAAGAGTTTGGACAGTTTGTTTAAACTACCTAATTCAATTCCGTGTCCAGTGCAGAAATTAAAACATTGTTGATAGGAATCTATCCACCATAGAGACACACCCAGTAAAGGCTCTCTCCTCACATTATTGAAACAAAGTGTGCCAGAAAACTGAATATGGATTTCTGTTTAAGAATTGCAAGGTTAATTCAGATTAGTTCTTTCATAATTCTAATGTCCACAGGCACCTGTTTCATAAGAGATTACCTACCCTCTGAACTTCTAATTGGAGTCTGAATCCAGCTAATGAACCAAGAGATTCTAATTAAAAAATTATTACAAAAAATAGTCTGCTTGTTCCTGCTCAGAGTAAACAAATAAGAGAACATAATATCAGAAGAATGTATTGAAGAGCTGCCTTTTAAATGGACAGTCCACATTCTTGCTATATCTGTACAACAGTAACAATTCATAAGATTGTTATGACCACCTATATAGAGTTCTATGTAAGAAGCACCCAATCAGATCATTACATCTTTTGGTTGATTGGAGAAGTAGTGTACAATTTCTGAGTTACCAGGAATTTCTGCCTTCCTTAGAAATCATGTTTACTATTTTTAGATGTGTGAGATGATTATTCTTAAAAGCAGGGAGAAAAGGCACTCAGTATAAACTTAAGAGGCACGCTCTGCTTAATACTGTATATTCCCAGGAAGAACTTTGGCACAAGTAGATGTCAGAACTAAATCCATATTCAGAACCAACTCAACAGCAGAGGTCAATTACCTAAAAGCTTTACAACCTGTTTGTTCTTTCAACAAGAGCCAGGTTGCAAATTTCAGTTCCTCTGCAGCCATTCCGTAAGTTATAACAGCTGCATCACAAATGGAAATACTCATTTCTATAGATTTTGGACCAGTATTGGCTGGTCACTGGTATAATTTCAAGAGCGTTTCATAGTATTTCACACTCCTAATGCCCCATTTTCTTTTTTTAAAAAGTTAACGATGCCAAAAAATTGAACCTTGTAGCCTGCACTGGATAGCAAGTGCTCTACAAAAGCTACAACTAATGGTCCGCACTCTACCATACAAACTGTAAAGGCACAGGGGGAAATGCGGCAATCTTTCCAAGGGGAGACCTTCCCCCCCTCAAGTATTAACTACTTTTCTTACCACACACTCATCTAGAGTTATCCCTTCATTAGATGGCCACTTCAGCAAGATGTTTGGAGAACCAAATTGTGAGTGTTGTTCTGAATTCTTTAAACTACATGACTGTCCCCAAGTGGGCCACAGAACACTTTGGGGAGTTTAGAAAAGGGTTAATTATTGATCAGGTTGGCTTCTGAATCATGAATGGGGAAAAGATGCTATATTATGCAGCAAAATATTTTGAGCATGCCTGCACTGACCCCATGTCTCTCTAGGAGCAGAACACTCAACAGTTGCCCAGAGTGTTTTGTTTTCCCTTGCCCAAATGCAGCAAGCAATCTTGCATTCAGGAAAAAAAGGACCAAATCTTTCTTTCTTTCTTTCTTTCTTTCTTTCTTTCTTTCTTTCTTTCTTTCTTTCTTTCTTTCTTTCTTTCTTTCTTTCTTTGTCTGTCTGTCTTTCTTTCTCTTTCCTTTCTTCTCCTCTTGGCATAAAACAATAGGTGTTGCAGCTGCTGTTTTGATTCACGCCAGGCAGTCCCTCAAGCCCTCCAGAAAAAGAAATGGGGAAAATTGGGGAGCGCCTTTCCTAGACAGCGCCGGCCTAGCAGCGACTTCTCCCGTCAACCGCAGAGCGGCTTCCGGGAGTGCTGCGGCAAGAGGGCCCTTCCCTTGGACCGCTTCCTCCTGCTCGAGTGAAAAAGATTGTTCTCGGCTCGCTGCGAATTCTGAAGTTGTACATAAAAGGCATGGTGGAGGCGAAGAGGAGGAGGAGAGCCACCCCGAGGAAAATGGAGCCGTTCAGCCATTCCATCCAAGCGAAGCCCAGCAAGGCCATGCCGAGCACGACGAAGACGAAGCACAGGCAGCTCGCCTTCTTCCTGCAGTTCGCCCCGCAGCTGCTGGCGGCGCCTCCGCCACTGAGCCCTTCAATGTACGTCTCCATTTCGACGCTCCGTATGGAGACACTGCCCGAGGGCGTCTCCGCGCCGAGGCTCCGCTCGGACGAGAACTGCTGGCGGGACGGCCTGGCCACTGGCAAGAACAAATGTTGCGGGCGCAACTCGGGCAGCAGGGGCGCCCAGCCGCGCAGCTGAAGCAGGATCGCTTCGACCAGCTTGGTGTTGACCGGCAGGCTCTGCACTTGGCCCTTGGGCAGGGCGGTGCAGTGTCGGCACACGGGGCACGTGATGCAAGGGCCGGCGGAGCGACCGCCATCGGTTACTTCGGGAGCGCCATAGCCGCTAAGGTTGCTGCTTGCCTCGCTCCGGCAGTGGGGCGAGTGGTCTCCCCGCTGGTACAGCTCGCTGAGGCATTCCCGGCAGAAAGTGTGCAGGCACTCGAGCAGTTTGGGTGCGTGGCGCTCCAGGTCGAAGAGGTTGTAGCAGATCCGGCACTCGTACTCCTCGGGGGTGAGAGGAGCCTCCGGCTTGCTTGCGGGCGTCTTCCCTTTCGCAGGGTCTTCCCCGAGTCCTTCCTTCTCGCCATCCTGAACCCGCTGCGTCCCTCCCTGTAGGCTGTCAGTCTGGTCTCCGCTTTGCTGCTGTTCCTCCTTGGCCATAATACCATCGCTTTATTTCAAGGGATCTTTTTCTTCACACCTCTAAGCTTTTACTCTGCGGGATGGGCGGGCGTGGGGAGTGGGGAGCGGCGGGCATGGGAGCCGAGCCCTTTTGTTTGCTTGCTGTCTTTTCCTCAGTTCTTTTCTGGCTTAGCTCGGTGGCTTCTTGGCAGGAGCAGCCGGCCGCAGTAGTGCGTGCTTCGCTTCTCCCGCTGCTGCTGGCGACGGCGCAACCCTTCTGGATGTCTTTGATTCGATGGTGACTCCCTTTCCCCTGCTACTGGCGCCACCTGAATGCTGTTTTCCAGCCAGGAGCTGCCCTATGACGCGCGGATTCCCAGTGGTTGAGCAGCCAGACAGCGACCAGGGCCCCTGCCAACACCACTCCCTTAAAATCAGAGAGCATCCTTATGATCTCATTTCCTCAGAGAGGAAAGCCGGAAGCTGTCTAAAAACAAGGAAGGCAACAATTGGGATAAACACACACATCAAAGTGCACTCTGGTGCCGCTTTGTTTGTTTGTTTGTTTTGTTTTAAGTAATGGCTGCAATTTATCCTGGAAATGACTCTGGGTGCTGCTAAAAAGCCAAAAATATAAAAGTGTGAAACAGACTTTCCAATACTGGGTGGAAAAGCTGATACCATTAGTACCAGTGCAACAAGTGCTCACTGGATTCTACTGCCCATCTCTCCACTTATGCTGTATTTGGAGTGCTTGCAAAATGCTTCGGAGCTCAATAAAAGCATCTTAACTGTTGAAGCCAATACTGAACTCCTAGGTCAGGCTTTGCTGCTAGGAATTCTGGAGTTTGACACTCAGATGCATCTGGATGGCAGAAGTTGGCTTTTGGGCTTTAAAAGGCCTAAATACCGTGGTATCCTTCTACGTTGGCTCAGTGTATAGAGGGTAAACTGCATTGTTTTGTGCTGGTTCTCCTTTCTACAGAATCAGTACCAGCCAAAACATTTACATGAAGTCACTAGATGAGTTCATCCATTGCCATGGAGTGAGATATCATCAGTGTAATCGATTATATATTTCTGTCCCTGGCAAATTAAGTGATGCCCTGGATTCTTGTCCCAAAGCCTGGTGGCTGTGGAGGTTGGATAGTAAATAACAGGCTTCAGCTGACCTCTGGTAAGATTGACAGGCCTCTGCATTTTCAGGCCTGTTGATCTTGGGACTATATCATCATTGGATGGGTTGCATTGACCCAAACAGACATGGTGCACAATTTGGGGATCCTTTTAGACTTATGAGTCCTGTTCAAAGAGCAGGTTGCAGCCATGTCAGAGAGAGAGAGAGAGAGGGAGAGGGAGAGAGAGAGATTGAATCTTGAAGTAAGTAGGGAAAAAAAGAAAAGGAAGGAATAAAAGAGGAAGCGAGAGTGGAGAAAGAAAGAAAATGAAAGAGATAGAAGAAAAGCCCAAAGGAAAGATATAATGAAGTGGTCTTTACAATAGTTTTTTTCTAAAGCTCCTTCATGACTTTCTTCTTTCAATAATCTATCCTGATCTAATTGTCAGACCATAGATCTTATGTTCATTTTTTTTAAAAATTCTTTGTGCAAAAAGTCCATAAGGAATTTCCAGACAGGAATAGACATCAGGAATAATCTTTTCTCTATAAATAGGTCAGTTTCCCCATGTCAGCAAACTCTATCATCTCACCAATCATTCCTCCACTGTAGATATTGTCAGATTTTCCCCCACAATTCTGCCTGCAATAATCATGCTGTGATTACCTTATATAAAAACAAAGTTCCGTGATATTTTTACAACTGTTTATCCATTAGTTGCAAGAGGAACTGTTCTGGTTTCAGAATCTTCAAAATTATCTAAATCACTGTCTGCATTTGAACCCAAAGCCATCTAGCTGTTTTGCATGATAACATAACTTTTCTTCTTGTTCATATTTCCAACACAAATATGAAGTAATTTTATATATTCTTGACTATTTTTTCTGCTGTCATACATTAATGGTACATCATTTCATAAAAGTTTACTTTAAGATTATAACATGTAAATACATTATTTACAAGCATATATTTCTCATTGTTCCATCTGTATATTATAACAAAAAAAATGTAGCCAACATTCTTTCACTTGTTTTTCTTCTGTTTCAAATTTCAATATTTTTATATATTTTAGCAATTACATGTTCAGTCAGTCTACAGAGAATATTGAGAATATTTGTCAGAGTATTCAATTCCATAAATTCTTGTTTCTGATAATTGAAAATAGAAAAAACATTGACAGTTATATCTCTTTCCGTCAGTTGTTTTCCTGATTTTATTTTGTATTTCCCTTGACAGAATTCCAGTATTTTAGGTATGTTAATCATTTGTGTTTGTCTCTTATTTTTCATCTGTAAAATGTGTCTTGTGCTGAGAGCCACAAAGATTTTTTCAGGCGAGCCAAGATTCGTATTTATTCTATATTCTTAATATGGCACATCTAACATAATGAATTTTAAACTGTATTGACCTTTATTGTATTACAAGTATCCCAGCCACACAAATACATGTTCTTCTAATTCTAAACATTTTCTATTTCTCACCCACTCTTTCATTCAGACCAACAGCAAGCCACAAAATATAATTCTAAATCAGATAAACCCAACTTTTATCTTTCCTTTCTATCTTGTAACACCTTATATTGTTAACTTGTGGTTTTTTCTCCTTTGCGATACAAACTTAAATATATCCCTTTGCCACTGTTTAAATGCTGCATCTGTTTTCAAAACAAGTATTATTTGAAATAAAAGCATTATTCTAGGAAAAGCATTAATTTACATCACAGATGTTCTCCCAAAAGTAGTTTCTTCTATCTTAACTTCATTCCACACCATAATATAACTTTTTGAATGTAATTTTTGAAACAACATATAATCCATACTTTTCACAGTGATACCCATATACTTTACTTTTTTCTCAATCTTAAAACCCAATTTCTTCATAATTTCTGTTCCTCTATTTTAATATTTTTGTCAAAATCTTTGTCTTCTGATTATTAATCCTGAAACCTGCTAATGCATCAAATTATTTTAATTTTTCCATTAATGTATTTATTCTCTTTAGAAGATCCTCAAAAATTAACACCAAGTCATCAGCAAATATTATAAACTTGGAAATTTCATTTTAAAACTTTATTTCCACAATTCTCTCATCTTGTCTTTATGTATGTATGTATGTATGTATGTATGTATGTATGTATGTATGTATGTACTATTTCAAGAATTAAAACAGAGGAGACAACAGGAATCTCTATCTTGTCCCTTTTTTTGTATCTCACAGGCTTCTCTTAGAACACCATTGACAATTATTAGTGTTTGTAAAATACGTTGATTTTAACCTGTTTAATAACATTTTGTCCAAAATTCATATTTCCAAAAGTTTAAACAGAAAGGTCCCAGTTCATATTGTCAAAAGCCTTCTCTTTGTCTAAGAAAATCACTGTTGCTTGATTTTCATTATGTAGTTTCAGCTGTTCCGAAATGCCCAACACATTTCTAATGCCATCCTTTTAAATTGTCTTTTAAGTAAAAACCCACATTGATCCTCATGAATAAATGATCACAAAATTATTTTTAACTTCTCAGCCAATAATATTGACTATAATAACAACATAGTCATTATTCAATAAAGACATTGACTAATAGTTTTTTTGTTAAAGTCAATGCTTGATCTGCCCTTTTATGCTATGGCTATTTTCATTTGGATGAGGAAAAGAGATAATGTCTTTATTAATGTCTATCTTCCATCTGGACAAGCTGCCAATGGCATTAGAGCTGCTGGGAACTAATCAGATTTATAAATAACTTGGATTATGACAAATTCTCCCCAGACCTTTCTCATTTTGTCGTGCCATTTTAATTCAAGGTCTGAACCCGATTTATCTTGTTTTTTAAAAAAGTTTTTTAAGGAGCCAAGAATAATGAATCCTAAAAAAATGTTGACAAATGAAAGGGAGGGTCTGGGTATGCAGGGTACGGAGATTCTCAGTCATCCAGATCATGGTTGTACCAAAGGTACTTTTTCAAAAGACAACTGGACTTTGTTTTTCCTTGAAGACATTTTGCTTCTCTTCCAAGAAGCTTCTGAACTGAAGAAACTTCTTGGAAGAGAAGCAAAATGTCTTCAAGGAAAAACAAAGTCCAGTTGCCTTTGGGGCAAAGGGAGGATTTCCATGTCACTAACTAACTTCATAACTGCACACTCCTTTGTACTCCCCATACAAAACCACACAGTCATGTGTATCCCCTTTTTTGCAAGGCCAGGAGAATAGGGGCCTCATTTCTGGGGGAAGAATATTATCTTTATCCTTTTTTCAACAACTGAATCTTCCATCTAAATATTGTGTATATATGTTGTTTGTCCTTAGCTGATTATATCAATAGAATTAAAAGATACGTAGATACATAGGTTGCAAGTAACTGTTTGAGGCAGTTACATTACTTTCAATGGATTATTTCTAAGTTCGTAAAAGTGCCAAAAGTAGAATTGGCATATAGTAAAAGTACTATTAATAAATACACGTGGATCCCCATTGAGGAAACCATTCCACATGTAAAGTGATGCTGTTATTATGCATAAATGATTAAAAATAGAAGTCAGTCAGTACAGTCTATAAAAAGTCCCATTGTAAATTATTCAGAGTTCTGAGTAGCGGTCAGAAAATGGCCATAGCACAGCATCTTTAAAAAGGCCATTAAACTGAAACATAAAGAACCTCCCAGAAGTCTTGTTAGCTTATCCAATGTGTTAATATCTCTGTAGAACTAATATTCAATGCTGGTATGAAATGAAAATTATATGTGTGTATTTTGCTTTTAATCTATTGAAACCTAAGATTGATCCAGGTTTTGCAGGCACCTAAAAACCTAAATAGCTAAAAATAATAATGTAGCAAGAATGAATGCTGTTGACATCAGTTTGACTGTGGAAAACTATTTTCCATTTGGAAGGAACACAAATTATTTATAATGCTGTTATATTCAAAGCACAATTAACTATATATTAATTCAGTTAATCCATTATACTGAACTATAAGAGTAGCTTGATTGATTGATTTGGTTTCTCAAGCTGTGGGAATCCAGATACGATTTATACATGATGTCTACTATGTTTGCAAAAAATCAGCTCAGTTGTGGTTTATGCAATAAAATATTGGTTCAACTCACTTTTGAGCAATTGTGAGCTAGGCAGGATGTACTGCATTCTAAAAGATTAATGAGTTGGGCTGCCCTTTATTAAAATCATATTTTTATCAACAAAACAAGTAATTTTAGATCAACAAAATAATATTATGATTTTAATAACAGAATTTGGAGGAGTCTTGGAGGTAGTCCAACCCCCTGCTCTGGCAGGAAACCCTATATGACTTCAAACACATGGTTTTCCGATCTCTTCATAAAAATTTCCAGTTTTGTAGCATTCATAACTTCTAGAGGAAAGTTGCACTGATTAATTGTTCTAACTGTCAGGAATCTTCTCCTTAGTTCTAGGTTGCTTCTCTCCTTGATTAGTTTCCATCTATTTCTTCTTGTCCTGCCTTCTGTTGCTTTGGAAAATAAGTTGATCCCCTCTTCTTTGTGGCAGTCCCTCAAATATTGAAACACTGTTATTGTGCCACCCCTAGTCCTTTTTATATTCTATATTTATATTTAATATTGGGATTTTTTCTTAAAACAATTTAGTTCAAGTAGGCAAAAAAAAAACGGTAAAAGAGTCCCTGTGGATTTTACTCTATTGAACATTACTAAGGGGAGATGCTCTTATCTGTTAAAAAGCCATTGCGCCAGCCCTGTGCAAACACATTTCTATAGTCATGTGGCCAGCATGACATCACGGAATGCTGTTACCTTTCCACTGAAGTGGTACCTATGTAATTTGCATGTTTTTAAACTATTAAGTTAGCAATAGCTGGGGTGAGGACAGGAGGGTGGTGTTCAGGTCTTGAACTTGGGCTGCTGGCTTTCTAGTCAACAAGCTCAGCATTTTAACTACTGAGCCACTGCACCGTCCTAATCCAAGTAGAACTAATACAAATTGTTCCAAGGATCTAATCCATGCATACATTTGTAACAGGCCACTCCCCCAGGTTTCTATTTTGTATTAGTATTTTGAAAAAGTCAGTAGGTTCTCCAAAACTGGATCTGTGGATTGGAATGTCAGAAAAGATAATCTTGTGATTTAAGTGAATAATAAGAGAAATATGACTATGGGTATCAAGTTGCAGCATCCCTGTCAGTTCCATGCTGTCTTGTGTAAACATCTGGAGTGGCAGAAATGGTGACCCTTTCCTTTTATCTTTCGTAAAGATATCTAGTCTGAATTGTGTGACATAAAACCCAAAATATATGCTTGTTACACTATCTGTGCTCGTGGTGGCTCTGCAGAAATGTCCGATTAGATTTAAGGAGAGGACCTTCTACAAAACTAATGGCAGCCAGTAATTTTTTTTCAGCAATACTTCTGACAACTATGTTTCATCTTTTACAAGGATAATCAAAACACCGGTTCGTGTCATGGTTTGCCATGTATCCTCTAGGCCCCCATTCTGAAATATTCTCAATAGCATCTTGATTCTGATGTAATTGATTATCCCACCTTGGGCATATTATCAACATTAGAGTTTAATTACAACTTTGAGAAAAGGTAGTTAATAGAACCCCAGTTTGGTTTTACCTAAAGTCCTGGAATACTAGCCAGTCTTATCTCTGCTTAATGTCACTTATGGACATGATATTATGATAAAAGAAGTGGTGGGGTTGGGAAGGCAAAAATTCATTTTCTATCCATCTGGTATACATTCTGTCTCTTTTCTTCCTCTTCATGCAATGTGCAAAAGGGCCTATGCACTATCATACCATTTAATTATTTTCTACCAAATAAGAGAGTAAAGAGTGCAACCGAGCCATTAGTAGCTTCTAATGCTATGATCAAAAACATTTTACAGAAACTTATTTTTTTTCTCCTTAGATTTTCTTGGGAAAAGAAACAAAAATATAAGTAATGAGAAAACCCAGATTATTACAAGTGGAAGACAAAACTCATGTCTCTTAAGTTCCTTGAATGAAGCAAACCAGTACAAATCTCACCTAGAAGCCTTTTTTCAAGACTGTCCTGCTCAAGGCTATAGACAACCTGGCCAGAAGTTATGAAGAATTGTTGCATGGTGGAATTCTGCTTGAAGGTCATATTAGAGAAAGCAATGAGAAGTTAATATAACAACTGCAGCCATAACCAGTAAACATGAAACAGTCCAAGTTCCAAACGAATTAAGAGTTATCACCAGTAACCAAAATTCCATGGGCCAATATATATTAAGGGCCAGGCAAGGTTGTTGTTAAAACATAATCAATCACCCCAGTAAGAAAATTACCAGTATTTACTACAAAATGGAAAATACAGAATTAGACAAACACTTTTTCCATTATTGCCTTCACACTCAAAATTTAAGTTCTAATATTGGAGCACGAGAGGAAAATATACTGAAGATGAAACCTACAGACCCTGTATTGGTACTGTTATTTTGCATTGCTTTTTTAATAAAAGCAATATTTCAAGATCCTGAAACTTATATATCTTATGTAAGAAACAGTATTTGTGAGTGCATGTATATGTTTTCATTTATTCCAGGTTCACAAAAGAGCATACCAAAAAAAAATATTAATACATTTCTAGAGAATTATCTCATTCATAGGAAATAAGGTCTATTAGAAGCAGCAGAAAATCCTCTTCTGTTTGTTTCTGGATAGATATACCAAATCAGTGTTGGAAGAAATGTCCTTCTGGGTTCAGCTCCAAGTGGGGAAAAAGACACTGGAGACATGGAGGCTGCTTGGAAAGATGGTTTTAATGGTGGACAGGACCATATGGCTTGAGTCCTGAACAGAAAAGGTGATCACATGCTTCAATGTTGGTGGAGAAGAGAAGGGAAGGCAGGAAGAGAAGCTGAGTCCCTGGTTTTATGCCCTCTCTGGCCTTTGATCTTGAGTTTGTATTCTGATTGGTTGTCAGACTCCCACGGGCCCATGCAGGGGCAACTCTAGGCCGCGTTTTGAAACCAGGTTTGGTTGAGTTCTCAGATGCCATGTGGCATGTTGGGTAAAGGGCCAATATTATCATGGCTTAATCCCACCACTCTGGAGCTGAAGGGGAGAGCTCTTTATTATGTAAAGTGGACTAGCTCAGGCTTTAGTGACTTATTGACAAAGGGGGATGGGCAGGAAGCTGCAGGCAGCTATTCTGTCTTTTAAAACATGTTTCTTCCTTTTCACATCCAGAGAAATATTCTGCCTTTTCAATATTTCCTAGGATATTTCATTTTTTCTGGGAGAGGGCTGGGTGATAACTTCCTACACCAGGAACATTAAAATTGTCTTGGGGTTCTGTATTAAGTCCTGAATTCCTAGTTTTATAAGAAGTGGAATGAGAAACACATTTACAATTTTGTTCCCAGTACAAATAAAAAAACAGTCCTGGAACATCTCAAACTTCCAGTGACTTTAGTTTTCTTGAAAATGACATGGAAGTGGTTTGCCATCATGTTTTTCCACAATTGATAGATACAATCTTTTTATCCAAATTTTAAATTAGTTCCATTGTTACTTAGATTCCAGGTGCAGATGAAGTCCTGTCAGCAGTGGAGACACATCTTAATGAGGTAATTCTCTTCTGATTTATGTGGGAATCCATTTCTTTTCTTACTCAATGGAATTTAATTCTCAGAACATTCCCTATTGGTCATTTACAGATCATTATCAAATCACTTAGCTATTGTTGAGGTACTATAATGCCTATATTCATTATTGTATTGGTACAAGCATAGGGTGATGCTAGGGAGACGCCATAAGGGACTAATGAGGAAATGTCCCATGTTACCTCCATGTAATGCTATAACAGTGCCATATTTGTCATGGAACAGGCAGTTGTGAAGCAGAAAAGACTTCCCTAACCTGCCATTGTTTACTTCTCAAATGGCCATGTCACATGTTTTTCCCTAAAACATTCAGGGAGCATCGAAGAAGACTGGCTAGGAACATCTAAAATGCAGTACATCTAAAGTGAAAGAAGGTCTGGTATCTCCATAATTAATGTCACTCTAGTCGGTAACGAAACAACAGGATAGTGAGCAAACACACACGGTAGAGGCGATGGAGACCATCACCAATGGAAGCCGAAAGCGAGCCATTCACAGGGAAAGGCTTTCTGCACAAGTTTTTCCCAGCGCTCGAGCTGGCCCAGCTTCTCGCAACGCAGCGCAAGCTCCGACTTTGTAACCTAGCCGCATCCTTTGCCCTTAAATGCGTCGTTCGCTCTCCCTGCTTGCTCCGACAGAGGTCGCTGTGCAGCCGCTTCGTGCGCCGGGGCCAAAGCAGGGCGGCTACCGGTGGTTTTGGGGTGGCTACGGTTAATTGAATTGGGCCACGTTACAGGGCCCCGTGCTGCTTGCAAAATGGAAACAGAAGGGGCGACGCTGCCAGCGTCGAAAGCGCCCCGGGCCTCGTGCATCAGGATAAAATAACTGGGCGAAAAGCGGAAAAGCGGCCGAGATGCCTCGAAGAGCGCAATTCCGGGATGCAACCGCAGCAGGTCTGGTGCTCCTTTCTCTTCGGAGAAGCGGAGGGGCTTCCGGCCAAGTAGATGCAGATCCGGAGGCCGAGCTCGCCTTCGCGCTACTTCAGGTATGCATCTCCCTGCTTTGTTTTTCTATTAGACCTGCTGCAGCCGTTGCTGTCGTCGCCGCGGCGCCTCTCCGCTCGCCCGCCCATCGTTTCGTGATCACACTTCGCTTCGCAGCTGGTCTAGCCCGGGAAATAAGGTTGCTAAAAGCCGAGGATGGAGTGATCAGGGACTGCCTTCCTTTCATCACCTTGAACACGGATTTGGTGCTCCCGGATTTTAACCGGACGCCGATGGCTCTCCAGCGCGTTTTCAGGCCCGTCATCCTGCCGAGGGCTGGATGGATCTCCTCGCGGTAACCCCACGTGGCGCTGGGTCGCAGCCAGCAGCTGGGTGATTATTTCATGAGGCTCCTGCCAAATTGTTCCTACGTGCCAGTCCATCCTTCGTCCTCGGAAAGTGGGGGGGGGGGGGGCTTAAGGACAAGGCATCGGTTTAAGCACCGGGGCAAGGTTTTGATTTTACAGTCGCCATGCCTCATTTCCTGCATGGAAGTAGGGCTTCCAGACATACTAATCTAATTTAAGTGTTTAAAATCGTATAGCAGTTGTATGTTGGGGGGGGGGGAACCATATCCTAATGGTGAGAAAATTAAAAATGGGAAATGACATTATCTAGATCGCAGTTAAACTTTCTGAGAAAAATTCATAAAATCAAGGAAGTAGGAAGGTTCATTTTAGACAGTTAAATCTAGTCTCCAATGTAGTGCAGAAAGCCAAACCAGATATTCTAATAAATGTCTAGACATACAAGATTCCAGCATTTCTTTTCTGCCTATTCAGAAGTTGCATTCTAATATTCCAGTATCAGAGAACCAGAGAGGTTCATATGTTGGCTTAGGAACTTGGGGACCTGAGTTTTCCTGGGTGACATTGGGCAAATCAAAAATGCCTGGAAAACTCCATGGATTTATCCATGTGGTTGCCATTAGTCAAGTCTGTCTTAAAGGAAGAAAAAAGGGAGGGGACCCTTTTAAGATTATTACATCAGATTCTGGATTATAATGGACAGGTTATGGTCTATGTGATATTACCTTCAGATGTTTGAAAAGTGTGATCATAGCTTCCTTTGGCCATTGGTCTCATACACCCATTTCTCTCAGTTTTACCTAATAAGGATTAATTCTGGGAAGATTTTTTTTAATTATTATTTTTAATAGTCAGTTGGACTTTTCCATGTTACATAATTCTCCAGAGTTATTTTTTCTGGAGGATAAACATGATGCAAATATTAATTTAGTTCACTGTAGTACCTAGAGTTGTTCTTCATCCTTTGGTTAAATGATGACCATCTTCAGGTTATTGTAAAACAAAATGGATACCACCTCTGCCCTGATGCCAAATTTCCTCTTGTCTGCATTGCATCTATTCTGAGTTACTACCAAGTGATGAGATTGAGGTGATTGGCTTTCTTCTCTGGCCTTGCTGCTGCCCCCCCCCTTTCAACAGCCAATTGGGACATTGCAACAAGAATTGAGAGAATGATGTTCAATAGTAACTCAGATGTGGTAGCCCAGAAAGATTGAACCTATCATTATTGTGCTATTTACTGACTCCTACAGAATAGGATAAATCACATCACAGTAATTAGCGGCTGATCAAACACTTTTCTTCAAGGGAAGAACTAAGAGAATGACTGAAACTGATAAGTATGAGTATATTGGCCAATAAGCAACAACACTACAGGTCAACATCTTTATTTCTTCACACTGCAGTGAGAAAACGTAAGTTGTTGTATGATAAAGGTACTGTATCCACTGTTGCCATTTCAGATGCAATTGAACTGATGTAGTGCAAACAAACAAAATAATGTTCAAATAAAATACTGGAGACTCGTATCTTTTCCCATACCATGTTGGCAGCCTGGAGAGAAGGCTGTCTCTTGATGGGCTACAAGATTCTAGATTTCCACTTAGTTACTGAAAAGTGTTCATAGGACATTCTGCATTACCTGGATTCCATCTTTTACCCAGTCTTATTCAACACCTTGTAGACAACCTATTATTGATCAGTTAATTGATTTATACCCCAAATCCATTACTGGTAGTCCTTGCTTAACAACCAATCACTTAGCAATCATTCTAAGTAACAACAGATTTCCTACTTACAATCTGTTTCTGGAGTACTGATGGCTGCACATGTGGGCGCGCACACACACACTGCAGTCACATGACTGCATTTCAGGTGCTTGGCAACCAGCTCATCTTTACACCTGATTGCAAACTTCCATGGTCATGTGATCACAATTTACAACTAAGTTTTTTTTTACTGTTTCCAGTTTTTCGGGCTGGTTTCTGCATAAAAATATCCATAAGAATACATTTATTCATTTAATAATGGTGGCATTTGCTTAATTGTCACTTGATGATAGTGGTATTTGGTTAATGATTACTGCAAAAAAGGTCACCAGTCCCATGAGTGTCTTGACTTAAAATTGCCATGACTTATAAGGGATATTCTGGGATCCATTTCTGTCATACTTGAGGAGTCTGTACTGTCTTTCCTTTACTTTTAGAAGGTGTAACCTTCATGAAAAGTGAAAATTCTGCAGTAATTTGTATTTAAATAGAAGGAGAATTATACTTTCACTTCTTGTCCCCAGCCTTTGCTGAACTAGGAACAAGTAACAAAATCCCTAAGTGGGTTTTGTTGCACACCTACCGGTAATTATTTCTACTATGCCCTGCTTCAGCTTTCAGATGAATTAGCCCGACTAGCCAGTTATTCTGAAAATTGTGATGTCTCAGATTTTTAAAGAGCCATAGGCTCAAGAAGGCTTATTCTACTTATGTTTTACTTTTTGGAGCCCTAAAATATATTCAATGTAATGATGTGGTGTTCTTTCCAATTCAAAAGATATTAAAATAAAATGGCCCTTGATGCCTATACAGTATAACAAGAGTTGGAAGGGACCTTGGAGGTCTTCTAGCCCAACCCCTGCTCAAACAGGAGACCCTGTACCATTCCAGGTTGTCTATTCTCTTCTTACACCCACAATTTCTGAACTTTTTATAATTTAGGAAAGTGAAGAGCATAAAGCTGCTTATATTGAGAAATGTGGTTTGCATATCATTTTGTTTTCCATGTTAATTTTCATTTATAGTTGAATGAGTCATAATCTAAAAGTTTGTAGCTACACTCTAGAAATTAAAATCAAGGAGCTAGTTATTTGTTTCCTGATTCAAGATCTGGACACCAACTTCAAATAAATTAAAACAGGTGAGGAAAAGTGTAGGAAAGATAATAAGAGCATTGGAGGAATCTTAGGAAATGATATTGAGAGTCCAATCTTAAGAAGAAGAAAAAGGAGGGAAATTTTAGCATAGTTCAGTTATGTAGAAGGTTATAAAAAATATGAGATGATCAATAGCAATAGCATTTAGACTTATATACCGCTTTATAGTGTTTTACAGCCCTCTCTAAGCGGTTTACGGAGTCAGCATATTGTCCCCAACAATCTGGCTTCTCATTTTCCCCTCCTCCGAAGGAGTCATCCTTGAGCCTGGTGGGATTTGAACTGCCAAATTGCAGTCAGCCAATAGTCAGGAGAAGTGGCATGCAGTAAAGCACTCTAACCACTGCGCCACTGAGGCTCTGCTCAAGATTTTCATTGGTTCCAAAATGCAGAACATGAATTAATGGATTCAAATTATGGGATGGCAGTTTTTGATTGACAGTTAGGAAAAAACTTCCTAACTAGGAAAAAAAGATTACATTTCTTTAGTTTCCCAGGAGTATTTCATAATCACATATATCATCAGGTGGTATCAAATTCCATTACATAAAGGAAGTCATTGCATAGAATTTATCTGCACATTTATCTTTTAGGCCAGGCTTTCTCCTGCCAATTATCCTTTAGATAACCTGAGTTACATTTCCATCAACCCATGCCAGAAATGATGAGAACTAGAATCCAATACATCTGGACAGTACCACCAAGTTACATAATACTGATTTTATTTTTAACATGGGGAGAAAGTTTCTTATTGCTAAAAAATTAAAATTCTTTGTAACTCGATCACATTTTAAAATAAATCATAACCTACTGTTCTTATAAAATGTTCTTATCCGTATAAGCAATTATTTATTGCTATTTGACTGGGCATATCATGCAGTCTTTACCAGGGAAGCATGCAAAGGAATCGTTTATCATTTGGGCTGATAGCTCCCACAATTTATCTCTTTCAAATTGAAAAGAGTTGGTTCCATATGTTGTAGAACTATTTGAATAAACCGGTTTAGCAACTCAATGCAGCAAAGAAGATATCATTTGAAAGATGATATTTCGGGATGATGATCTCAGAATCATACTCTTTTTCATGGATTTAAATAAGAAATAATCCATGCATATATGTGGAACTCCCATTTTAATCCGTGTGAATGCACAAACTGCTAACAGATCAGGAAAACAAGATAGTGGACATTCTGTTAAGATGACAATAGCAGGGTCTGGTGTTTCCAGTGCCAGGGTTAAGCAATTATAGATTACTGGCAGCAATTGATTACAGGTTTCAGGTCTGCTTCTTCTAACTCCCAATCTGGCCATTCTTAGTTATTCATCCCAAATGCATCAGATGGAGGAAGGGGACAAGCACTGCTAAACCAGTATATCCACGTAGTGTCTGATTGGTGATGCTATGCTATTTGAACTGCAGAAAGGACATACCTGCTGGCAGAAGACAACAAAGGATTGGAAGAGAAAACTACCTGTCACAAAATCTACCTCTTCTCTATCCTTATCACTATGGAAAACCTCCAAGCCAACTAGCTTTCAGATGCTGGTAGTGCCATTTTGCTTTCTGTCTCAGCAACAAAATAGTCCTTTAGGCTGGGCAATTGATTTTGGGACAGCTTCTCTTAATTTGCTGAAGCAGTCATATGACTGGAGTTCCTTAGGACTGGGGAGATGAAGGGCATGTGCTACTATAATAGCTTCAGGGATTGCTGGGGTTTAGCAGTTTCAGGTTACAACCAGCCTCAAAATCAATCAAGGTGTTGTTTTATGCCCCTCAAGTGAGGAAGAGTTGGTATGAGTCAGTTTCAACCCTGAGCTACAAATACTCTCCTTTATTGGTACCTCATGTTAGTTAATCCATTAAGTATGTAGGAAGGATGTCTGTTACTTGTAATGATCTTTTGAATTGGAAAACAAGTTAAAGTGGTTTATGTAACGTATGGAGATATTTGTAAATGGCATATATTCACATAAATAACAATTTGGACAAATGATACTAATGTTGTAATTTGCATCATTTGTGTAATTGCTTCATTAAGCAAGTGACATCAGTTATCCTCCCAAGGATAGTCTGGATTTTCCATCTATTAGCCTGGGGGGTGAAAGCTTACACCCCTCAGAGAGGGCCTGCAACTTGGGTGTCCTCCTGGATCCGCAGCTGACTTTAGAACATCATTTGTCGGCTGTGACCAGGGGCGCTTTTGCCCAGGTTCGCCTGGTGCACCAGTTGCAACCCTATCTGGACCGGGAGGCACTTCAAATGGTCACTCATGCCCTCGTCACCTCAAGGCTCGATTACTGCAATGCACTCTACATGGGGCTGCCCTTGAAGAGTGTTCAGAGACTGCAGTTGGTCCAGAATGCAGCCGTGCGAGCGATATCGGGTGTACCTCGGTACACCCATGTTACACCTATCCTCCCGGAGCTGCACTGGCTCCCTATTAGTCTCCGGACGCGCTACAAAGTGCTGGTGATTACCTTTAAAGCTCTACAGGGCATTGGACCTGGATATCTGAGAGACCGTCTCCTGCTACACACCTCCCAATGTCCGATAAGAACCCACAGGCTAGGCCTCCTCCGGGTGCCGTTGACCGGACAATGCCAACTGGCGACCACTTGAAGAACCTTTTCTGTAGCTGCTCCAGCTCTGTGGAACGAGCTAACAGCATAGATCCGGACCCTTCCCACCCTCATGGCCTTCCAAAAAGCCACCAAAACCTGGCTGTTCCGGCAGGCCTGGGGTTGCTGATTTTCAAATCAGGTTCAACCCCCAGTTAAACCGAATGTATGTTGTGTTTTTTTTAATTGTTTGTATTGTTTGTATTCTCCCCCTGTGTGTTATTTTATTTCATTTCATATTTGTAAGCCGCCCGGAGTCCCCCGGGATTGGGTGGCATATAAACTTATTAAATTGCGAATTATTAAATTACTGCCAAGATTTGGTGTATGCAAAATGTGTGGTATCAAGGTCTGGTAAATCGAAGTTCTATTTTGAGCATATGAGGAATAGTGTGTTGATTTTGTACTGATTTGTATCCTCTTTTAGAATCCAATCCTTTTAGTTTATTTAATTTGCTTACGATGATGTAATGGAATGTGTGGATGAGCTTGGGGAACAAAGAGATGAGATACTGATTAAGAAACAATCAGATGAGAGAGGCAGGAGCCCTAGTGACTTAACAGTCAGAAGAAGAAACTTAGGAAGGAGTGCCTAATTGCATGATGGCGGACCTATGGCATGTGTGCCACAAGTGGCATGCAGAGCCCTCTTTGTGAACACATGAACTGTTGTCTAACCTCAACTCCGCCATGCATGTGCGCATGCTTCCCGTCGGCAAGCTGGTTTTTGGGTCTCTGCCGTGCATGTGTGTGGGGGGCTGGCACATGTGGGAGATGCATAGGCATGCATGGGGGGAGCGCAGGGGAGTCACATGAGCATGTACAGGGGTGGGGCGCACACGGGGGGGTCATGGGTGCATTGCATTATGGACATGTACGTAGGGATGGGCTCCTGCAAGTTCTAACCTCTTCTATAGAAGAGGTTCCACAAATCTACAGTGCCGTTTAGAACCGGTTCCAGCTCCCTCCCCTCGCCTGTCCACATATCATCAAGATGAAGAGCGAGAGGAGGAATTCTGGAAGTTGAAGTCCACAAGTCTTAAAGCTGTCAAGTTTGAACACCCATGGTTTTTTTTTTTCTAAAGGTGCAAGGGACTTGTAACTTGACAACTTTAAGACTTGCGTGCTTCAAATGCCAGAGTTTCTGAGCCAACATTTTGGTTGCTAAGCAAGAGCATTGTTAAGTGAGTTTCACCACATTTTACAAGTTGGCCATGCCCACCCAGTCACATGGCCGGCAAGCCACTCCCACCCAGTCACATGGCCGGCAAGCCACTCCCACAAAGCAGGCCACACCTACAGAAGAGGTTCTAAAAAAAATTGAAACCCACCACTGACGCACGTACATGCTTTCTGCACACAGCGACGAAACAATTAGTCATCACTGGCCTAATTGATCAGGCAGTTTAAAGTAACAGTAGGAAGTTGTACCATCAAACCTGCAACATTCTGTTAATATAGCCTTACAATAAAGTAGAATTAGTTTATCTTGGCATGTTTCTTGTGTGGTTTATCGGATAAGGCTGACATTAATATTGCAAGTCTGTACAAACTTCTCATCACCACTTTAACTGCCTGATCAATTAAGTTTATTCCTTTGACTGTTAATAAACAACTGGGGACTTCGGTCTTTCTTGTCTGATTGTTTCCTAGGTAGCATCCCTTCTCCAACCTCATTCATAAATTCCATTATACCTACACTATGGTTTTATTTCATTTATTTTTATGGAACCTATCAATATTTATAAAAAGGACAAACTGAGCATACTAAGGATCAAAAGTGAAAAATCCCAGTTAACTATTAGATAATATTTTGAATCTTGCTGTCAAAGCAAGTGGATCTCAATATACCGTGTTTCCCCGAAAAAAAGACAGGGTCTTCTTTTCTTTTGACACCCGAAATAAGCACTTGGCCTTATTGTCGGGGAAGTCTTATATTTTTGAGGTGCAGGAGGCAGTGAGCATGGTCACCTCATGGCTGCTGCTGGGTTGCAATATTTTCAGGAAGGGCTTAGTTTGTGGGGAGGACTTATTTTAGCACATGCACTCAAAAGCCCAATTGGACTTATTATCCAGGGAGTTCTTATTTTCGGGGAAACAGGGTATAATAACTAAAAGCCTACTTTTTCGAAGAACAGTATATGTTTACAAACATTTTGTCATATTTATTATTGACAGTAAATTAAGTCCACAACGTTTTAATAACTTAACCTTGTGTCGCAGTTTGATTAGGCTTGTATGAATCAATCCTGTTTTAATCTGAACTGAAGGTTGAGTGGATGTAAGTTTTTGATTCCAGATTCAGTTGCATTCAAACTTAATTTGAATTGAGTCTAGAATTACTGAAAAGTAGCTTGTTGCTAGCACAAGAGAGAAACAGGTTAAAGCAGTGTTTCTCAACCTTGTCAACTTGAAGATGTCTGGACTTCAACTCCCAGAATTCCCCAGCCAGCGAATGGTGGCTGGGGAATTCTGGGAGTTGAAGTCCAGACATCTTCAAGTTGACAAGGTTGAGAAACACTGGGTTAAAGGTTTACGACTGGCCACATTAAAGAAGTTAAAAATGGAGAAAGTCAATGGATCAGGCAGTGTTTGGTTGCCATCTCATGTGCATCCTTGTGTATCAACACACAGAGGCAATAGACCTTTGGTGCCTAAGCAATAAAACAACTTGTTAAAAAATCAATGAATAATCAACCATTCCATCAATTGGAGCCACTTGTAGCTCTAGCCCCATGCCCATGCTCATTTGAGAAAAAGCTATATTGTTACAGTAGGCTTATGTGACTATTCTTTTGGTTCTTGTGGATTTGAGTTTTAAGTGTTCCCTAGATCGTTAATGTTGTAAATCCTGAGCTGGTGCCTTCAAGATTAATGATTTGCACACAGGTTTGTTTGGCCGGCTCAGGAAAATGAAATTTCCAGGGTTTCCAAAATGAAGATTTTATAGATAATTGTGAAGTTTAGCTGTGATACTTTTGTGGTTGTACTAAGCATACCTTCTTAAAATTGTTAAGCACAATTCCTTAGGGAATGGCTAGGAAAATGTCGCAACTACAAATCTCTGTAGTGTAAAAATACCCCAGTATTGTAGTTTGCTGGCAATATTCTGAATTAACAATTTGCTATATTGGATATAAGAATTGAATATAAGAATGCCTAAAGTAATAATAAGTAGAGCAGCTTTCAGATCTCTTAAATACTCCGGAGCCACCAGATTCAATTCATTGCTTTGAAGCAAGCCCCTACTTCAATTCACAAATCTGCTTTGAAAGGATGTTTCTAGCAAAGCTTCGTCAAATTGAATCACCCATTCATAACTTAATCTTGAATTCTTTTGAATCTCTCATCTGTTAGATATACCGCCAACTAAAAATCACTATTCCACGAGAGACTGAGCAGCACTGAAAAACAGAATAAACACAACACTATGCAAGCCCCTTACCTCCAGCAGGACCTTTATATCATTTTGCTGAGACTGGTCTCATCCAGATACATAGGATATCAAGTCCCATAATTCCCAGCCAGCCTAAAACCAAACTGAATGGAAACCATGGAGTTGAAGACCAATTCATCTGATTAGTGGACCCTAGAAAGGCTGATTCACAAAAGATGTTTACACATTTTCCAGATTTCCATATATAGCTATTGAATTATTGGGGTAGGGGGTGCTCCTACACAATGACGAGTACTATTACCGGTAGCTGTTGGTGCTGAAAAATGACCTTGCCACATATCAGTAAGTAGCACTTTTCCCCATGCATAATAGTATTTTTTAATCTGTATACGTATGTGAGTCCTAGGTAATATCAAGTTTTATCGTAAACTACTGTGGTTATTTATTTTGATTATTCAAAAGAATTCCTTATCTTTCAATTACTAAATCACCTGACTTAAAAAAAGAAATCTCAGTTATGGTACAAGAGAATGTGGTTTTGCTGGTTACATGCAGGATTCAACAATAAATTGCTCCACATGCCGGTAACTAGGCACAAGGTAGCTCTCTTAAAAAAAACAAGCCTTTACCTTGTGCAGGAGAAAAAGGTGAAAGGGCAGCCTCAGTAATAAATGAATTTTTCCCTCAGTCATACAGCTCGGAATGGGTGGAGATTGCCTCACTGCTGGCTGGTGTGCTGGCAAAAATAAGAATCAGTCTAATGCACTAGATAAAATCATTCTTATTACCTAAACTTATGAAGAGTTTGTACTCCTTTGCCAAATAAAAAAGTTACTTTTTACATTTTTGCTAGGTGATTATTTCTCAACATACAGTAGTTCAACTCAAACTGATGCTGATTTTATATTACAAACATGCATGAAAGGTTGATTAGCAAGTTGGGGATTAGAGTAACAAAAATTGAAATATAAATACAAAAATGCATCCAAACTATTGGGAAGAAGATTCTGTCAGATATACAGTATAAGCTGCAGATTGCTAACCATAATTGATGATTGTACAGTTGGTGGCATCAGCAATAGTTCTTAAGAGCCAAGCTTTCTACAGTGGAAAAAAAAATACCATTTGGCATCATCATCAGAATAGATTTTACAAGAGTAATTGGTACCTCTGCCCTATTGGGAGCAATGAATGCATATACAGTAGGTGATTGGAGTAAAGATAATATGCAGAAAGTAAGAACCATGTTCACAACTGATTAAGCATAAATGTCAAAATGAAATGAACAAGCTAGTTTGAAAAATATCTAAATAGAGAACATTTGGTTCGAAATGAAATGAAACGAACAGTTGAACAACTTTATTATTCAAGATTAAAAGAATATAAAAATGTTAAAACATTTTGATACAAGGTGCCTAAAATATGTGTATGTATAGATATGCACAAATGTACTTAAATTCAAGAAATAATGTTAACACAATTTAAATTAAAGGTTATTTTCAAAACTTTTACATTGGAAATAAATGTTCAAGTAGTGTCGATCAAAATTTGAACCTCAATGGTTAGCACAATAAGAGTATATAGTTAATAACCTCAAATGGGGTAATCTCTATATATAAAGGTCTAAGTAGGACCGAGTATTATGAAATATACATTTGGAAGTTTATATTGTTTTGTATTAAGAATCCAATGAGATTTTCCTCCCACATTCCAGTTTATGATACATATGGTCTCCCCATTATTGTTTATACTTTGAATAAGAGCTATACCAGGCTTCTGTAGCTACCCAAACTTCCATTATATACATTGGAGACTATCTATTCTTCCCTCCCATATCCAAATTCATATCTCAGCTATAAGACCGAAGAAGAAAAAGGTTACAAATGTGAAGATCATGTGGAAGACACAGATCATATAATGTCACATATATACAAACTCTTTTTTGGGAGTTGCCTAAACCCTCTGGAAATAGTTTATAAAATATGTTCATGGATTTTGTAGCTAGAAAACTATTGTGTCATAAAGTGTCCGATAACAGTCTCCTGTAAAAATAATTAAGTATATTTCAGGTAATCATATTTGTGTTTGACACACATCATGTCTTTTATCACGGAACTCGAGGCAGCTTATAGTTTTCATTTTAACCCCATAACAATAAAACTTAGGAATTAAAGCGGCTGAAATAAAACAGCAGACACAAAGTCACCTGGAATGTTTCCATAAATATGACTTATCTGGAATCTGGATTTCTCCAGTCCTGGTTCGTTACTTTAGCTGCTATATCATACATAGAGCACACAAAAATCTGGCAGTTGGTCAACTTGGTAAGATTGAGAATTCTGAATTCTGTTTGTCTTACTGATCCCAGATGTTGGAGAGAACCTATTCCATATATACTCACAACTTTTTTGTAAATGACATTTAAATTAATTACAGTGCAACACTCACACTTTTGGATATAGAGTTACCCTGCAGATCATGGTGAGAAGGACCAATATTCACTGTCATCAAATGTAGTGACTGCCACCCATTTAGATTATTTTAAAAGAGAATCAATTCCTGGACAATGCAGCTTTCAAAGAATGCTAGTCTTGAGGGCTCTGATAGGTTGCATAGTTGAATTCCAGTTGCTAGGGAGTAACAATGGAATTTAACAATCCCTCTTTCTCTCCTTCTCTCGCCTACATACACACCTACACAGTCTTGTCCATGAAAGTGAGATCCTGAATGCATCTGGTTCTCCAGGAATGCTAAACTCCATGAGCCATTTGTCTGCTCCAGCAGAGCTGTTCTTATGCTACTTAATACTAGATTCCTAGTTTTTCTGAGTAGTCAAGAGTAATAAAATTAAAGATGAATGATTGTTTTGTAGTAGTTATACCTTTCAACCTCAGAATTCATCTATATATGAATGTCAATTGATTGAGAAGGTGCTAATGAGAGTTTGTCAGATATAGGTTAATACTTATACATGTAATTCAAAATACTGGATTCAAAATTACGACCAGGGCATTCTTAAGATTCTGAGGAGGGAGAGAATATTTATTCATTTAAATTCTTCTGCCATCTCACAGCATCTTACTTCACTCTAATTTTCCCTGTTGTAATTGACAGAATATGGGATAAACTGAAATAGCATTGCCATTATATTTTAGCTAAATGATTGTATTGCCTTGAAAGAAAAAATATTGATCCATGTGATTATTTTGAGCACTAAATTATAATTTTAAAGGGTCACCTTTATTGTCCAAAGAAATTATCCACATCACAGATGGACTCAGACTTTTAAAATTAGGATTCAATTCACCTTCCATCTCAAATCAGGATTCTGCATATGGGCTAGTTTTGATTTAGCAAATAATTCAAAAACCAAAATAAATCCCTTCCATAAATCTTATGGAAGCTGGAATTTGGAACTCTTAATATAGCAATTGCATCGATTGTAGTAACTGAAATTTGCTTGCATTGGTGGCTAATTTAAGATAAAACAAAAGTGAACATTATAGAACATATCAAACTGTTGACACTACTGTGTATCTTTTTCTCTCCATTTCTGTCAAGTAGGAACATGACATGAAATTAGTGTGTGCATATTTCAACCCTACCATCTGGCAGCAGTGAGGAAACCACAATGTAATAATGCCAAATAATTTATTGTGTTTTACTATAGATAACAGAGTAGAGTCAACGAAATGTTCTTTACAATATTTAATTCCACTCTTGATTTATTTGGGTGTGTGTGTATGTGTGTGCATTCTTTTGATTTTAATATATCTCTACCTACCTACATATCTATTTGATTTATATATTCTTTTGATTTATGAATGTAGATGTGGCAATTTTGTGATGAATGCCCCAAGCTAAAATGACTTGTTTCACCTATCTTAAAAGGTACAAATGAAATGCTTTGTTTTAAAGATACTGTTTTAATATTGATGCCAGTTAATTCTTGAGAAGAACTTTGGAATAATTTACTCATGCTTGTGACTGAGTGCAAACAAGTTAAAAATGCAAAAAGGTATGTTTGAAATAATTTAAGGTACATTGCAAATGGCCTATTACGCTTATTATGCAACCGTATATAATTACTAAATGCATTGTTCCATCAACATTTTACATAACAAAAGACTAGTGAGAAATCATGACCAAATCCAGCAGACAAAATAAAAGGCTAAAACATGGACATTAGTTATTTGCTTATTACATTTATAGCCCCTGTCTTGTCTTTGAAAATTCAAGTTCAAACAAATGAGGATCTCTCTCACTGTTATCTCCAAGGCACGATGGCCAAGAGGTCATGACTAAGTCATCTACTACCCAAAGCAAGTTGTTTTTACCATTGTTTGTAGGTCAGGTGGTTGGGTTTACCTAATGCCAAGCCAAAGCTAATGTTTTGATTTACTCTGCCAAGACTGGTCTTGAATACCCTAGGGAAGTAAAGGCATATCCAACCAATTTCTACCTACTGTACCTTCCCCCTCAGGTAGTACCTATGATTTATACCATAGTATTAGAAATAAACCAGACACTTTACTTCTTCAAAAAAAAAAAATTACGGTATGAACTGAAGTCTCCATTCCAGTTAAAGCTGCTAAGTTTTGACAGTAGAATTAATTTCATAGCAATTTCTGTATTTATTATCCTCTCCCATTCTCAATTAATTGGAAATATCTTCTTGGTGTGGCGCTCACTTGAATGCTAATACACTTTACATTTGCTCATATAGCTTAATCAACAGCAAATGACATGTAATTTAGATTGCTCCAGGATAGACATATTGTGAGGCTGTAGTAGATGACCTTAAGCACCCTGCAGGCTGATGATCCTACATGCTATGAAGGACAGAATTCTGGATCACAATGAAGGGTACACTGTAAAGCAAATTGAAAGCCTTGCTTAAATTAGAGTAATAGGGCTGGGCTGATAACTCCATTTTGCACACCAGCGCCTCTGCATTGCAGTCTGATATGAAAGTAAAACATTACATATATTTCTAATAGAAATAGCATTTCCTGGATATCAGCAATAAAATGAAAGAACTGCTACTGCTGCTTACTCAGCCATATATATTACTTAATTAGCCAATACAAATCAAAGGTAGTGCTATTCTTATTTTGAAAGGACCATAAAAATACAGAAATCATTTAATGACTGAGAGAAACAACACATTTAACATAACATCTGTATTAACTTCCCAGTTTGTCTTCAATTCTCTTGGAGATTTTTTTTTTAAAAAAGAAATATATTTCTGAATGTACTTATACTAAACATAGAACTGCTCTTACAAATATTCAATAACTTTTAATTAACCATTTATTTTGCTTATATTTCTCTCTGACCTTTATGTGTTCAAAGAATCTGAGCATTAATGCTACATACTGTATTTTTTCAGGGTATAAGATGCACCAAGATTTTGAAGAGGTAAATTAAAAAAAAGTTTTTGCACTCTGCAGGCCTCCCAAACCCTCTGCACACTTCATTTTTTGTGAAAAACGGGGGATTCAAAGAATTTGAGAGACCTGCAAAGTGCTCTTGGGGCTGCCGGGGTGTGTGTGTGTGTGTGAGCAAAAAAGGCCCATTTTCCACTCATTTGTACTCTTCCCAGCCCCCAGGAGCACTTTGTAGGCCTACCAAACCCTCTGTGCATCAATTTTTGCAAAAGAAAAAATGGGATGTGCATGGGTGGTGCTTCGGGAGACCAAAAATGCTGTATTCAGTGTATAAGATGCACCCAGATTTTCACCCTCTTTTGAGGTGGGGGGAGGTGCCTCTTATACTTCAAAAAATACGGTATATCTTTTATCAGCTGCAGACTGCACAGAAACAAGATAGAGCATGGGTTCTACAGTTACAATGGTAGAATGGGTCTCTTTGAAGCATGCTCCAGGTTATTCCAGAGGGAAGGGGGGAGTATAGATTAGTGAGATATAACTTTAGCTCATACTCTTCCCAAACTAGCTATTGAGTTTCTCGTTTAATACACCTGAATGTTAAAAGCCGGTACTTTTAATGTGGAGGACAACTGGTTAGTCCAATAAGCACATTGATGACAGAGAATCACTTGTAATCAAATTATTATTGCTTTTTCTCCTGAGTGTTGAACATTAAAAGTCCAAAATTATACCTTTTGCCCACAGAGAGCAAAGCATACCTAGTAGCCACGGAATAACACTTGGAGTTTAAATTGACAGCAAAGTCACTCCGCAGTCCCAAGATTGCCTTTTGATTAGTTTCCTTCCCAGTCTCCTTTCTTTATCTTACATTCTGGATTAACAGTTATCTTCACTACTTATGTGGATATGATATTACTGAAGCAATAACATGTAAGATTTATTTCACTTTGCAACTATTTTGCAGGGGTAACTAGCTCAAGAGATTTCACTTGCTTCTGATGGTCATGCTATTGGAAAATGGATATCTTTATACAGCATTATGAATGCATGGAGAGAGAAACCCTGACTATAGAAGTATAAGATTTCTAAGAAAGTATTCTTAAACTACTGTTTATGTGAAATAAAATAATAATAAAATTTATTTGGAAAATAGCATGGTGGTTGGACAGTCTGAGTTACTAAGACTATAATAACCTCTTTCCACCATTATGGAGAGAGGGATTACATGAGGGATTCAAAAGAAGAACAAGAACTGAACTGAAAATGAAAGAAGTTCTTTCTGTCCACCAACAGGAAGCATTTACACTGGGACATGCAGAGTAAGTATTTTAGACACCACAACACAAAACTGAATTCCAACACAATCCCTATTTTTTTCTGCTCACAGAAAAGTGGCATCCACACCTACCATTTGTCTTCTGGTGTTTGTCCTTTCAGTAATAATGGATTCCCATCATCTCTCCCCTGCTTCTCCCCAGGCTCTAAAACTAACATTGGGCTAACTTTTAAATCCTTTAAAACTTTTTAAAAAAACAAAACAAAAACCCCTTTTCTTCCCCAACACCACACAAGCACAACACTTGTCTACCAGAAGACCCTCCCTCCCTTCCAGAAATATTTTCAAAGGCTGCAAATTCCCTTCTCAATTTCAATGGGTTTTTGTTCCTGCAAAACAAGATCATATTATCTTCCCATCTTATTGGATAAGAAATAATCTTTTGGTGTCAGAGAAAATATCACCCATCCTAGAAATAAAATAAAAAGAGGAGATCAGAGGGTGAACAGTTGAATATTTGATCAAAGCTGAACAGGGACAGATCAGAAATGACATTTTTGTTGCAATATTCTGATTTGTGCAGCTTTTCTGCCAAGAGGCAATGTTTTAAAAAAAGTGGGGGGGGGGAGATGCCAACACCAGGACGACAAGGGGATAATGGGTGAAGCACAATCTGGCATTGTTGCTACAGAGTAAAGATGCGGCTGGTGGTGTGGACAACCAGATTAATGATACCAATATTTCCCCTGAAATAAAGACGAATGAACAGAGGTTTAAAATCTTTGCAGAAAATGGCCCTTGTTACATTAAAGCGAGGGTACAATGGTATGTGTAGGGACGCGGTGGCTCTTTTGCAGAAAATTAAGGGACTCGGATTTCGGAATCAAAAGTAGTTTTTATTTGCGCAACGATTCAGAGCAAGATAGCGAAAGCAGACATCTAAACATCTCAACAAAAACGTATAGAAAAGACAGATCTTATATATCTTTCAAAAGCAGCAGAACATGGAAATGTAACATATTAGCGTTGATTGGTTCATAGTTCCTGTTACTAAATATCTTGCCTAACTTTCCAGCAACCTTGATTCATATGTGTCAACTTTAACTGAATTTGGGGTTTAGGTTTGGCTTTTAACATTTCCTGTTCTTTTACACATCTTAAAAACAAGTCTTCATTCCTTTTTTCTCTCTTGTCTCACTTTTATATCCTGATTCATTTTATGTCCTGCCTCAGCTCAGTGCCTAAGACGCTAAGCTTGAAGGTCGGGGGTTCAAGTCCCTAGTTCCGTGTAACGTGAGCTCCCGTTACTTGTCCCACCTTCTGCCAACCTAGCAGCTTGAAAGCATGTAAAAAATGCAACTAGAAAAATAGATTGGTGTAACGTTGGGCTAAACCAGGACATCCTTTGGTCTTGGGGCTGTTTAGTGGAGGTCACATACAGGGTTCAACTACCCCACCCCCCCCGCAACTCCGGAGGTCGGCTGAAAACTAATGGCTCGGCTAGGATTCCGCAATGAACTTCCGGGCTGTGGACCTGGGCTGGGCTGAATGCAGGTTCCGTAAACGCCAGAGATATCCAGACGAGTTGGAAGAACTCGGACGGGAAAAATAAAAATTGCCGAAATGGCCAGGCTAATTTAGATAAAGGGTCCCCCATCGCCCCAAGGGTGTGGCGGTCCGATCCGACCCCAGGACGGGCTCCTTCCTTTCCTGGAGGCGAGAAGAGCCTGCTTAATTACAAAGCACCGACGTCCAGAGGAGCAGCGCCAGCCCCGCAGTGAAGGCAGCCACCCGAGTCGAGGAGCGACTCAGGCGCAGCACCGGCTTCGGGGCGCGGCTGCACCTGTCCCAAGCCCGGCCCTTCTCTTCGGCTCCTCTGCAGAGCTTCCCTCTCCTCTGCAGAGCTGCACCTGGCTTTTGCTTACGATCCGGAGGGAGGATGGCCGGGCTGAAAGGCAGCCTCTTGGGCTCTCAACTCGTGGCTCGGTTCCAGCGCCACTGCGGGCTCTTCCTGCGAGGCGAGAAGGACCACCAAGCGGTGGGGAACGGCAGCCGGCCCCCAACTCTGCGGGATGTTCACAACGGGCAGCGCCCGGGCTTCAGTCTGCCGGCTGACTGCGCCACCTGCAACGGCAGCCCCAGGGACGGCTGGAAGGTACCACGTTCAAGGGGGGGGGGGAGTGCGAGAGGAGTCGGAGCATAGCCTCCTTCTGTCCTAGATGTATACTGTGTAACCTTCTCTTGGGACTTGCGGGAGGGGTGGGTGGGACACCAGGTCAGTGATCGGAAGGCGAGCAGGAAACATAAAAAGTCTTTTTCTGAGCCATGCTTCCCTCCTGACTTCCTGTTACTGAAAGGGCTTCTGAGAGATACCAACAAAATTGCAAACCTACTTTAGGGACACAAATCTGAAAAGCTATAAGTACTACACACTTCAAGGCTTTGCTACTTGGAGTACAACCTTGGTTCTCCCCCACCTCCCTCTTTGAATGGTTGACTTTTGGGGTTAAGACTTCTGGACTAAAAACCTTGCCTGCACTTACAAACATACACAAATCACACAAGCTATCACACCTTATCGGAGGAGGGAAGGCAGAGGAGAATCCAGTAGAAAGCTATCACACTTGGGGAAAGAACTTTGGGAGATCAGAGCAGGCAAGACAGAGGGGAATCCTAGACGATGGGGAAAGAACTTTGGGAGATCGGAGGAGGCAAGACGGGGGAATCCAGTAGAAAGCTATCACACTTGGGGAAAGAACTTTGGGAGATCGGTGGAGGCAGGACACAAGGGAATCCAGTAGAAAGGTATCACACTTTGGGGAAAAAACTTTGGGAGATCAGAGCAGGCAAGACAGAGGGGAATCCTGGACGCTGGGGAAAGAACTTTGGGAGATCGGAGGAGGCAAGACAGGGGAATCCCGTAGAAAGCTATCACACCCTGGGGAAAGAACTTTGGGAGATCAGAGCAGGCAAGACAGAGGGAATCCTGGACCCTGGGGAAATAACTTTGGGAGATCAGAGGGGGCAAGACAGAGGGGAATCCAGTAGAAAGCTATCACACCCTGGGGAAAGAACTTTGGAAGATCTGAGGAGGAAAGACAGAGGGGAATCCAGTAGAAAGCTATCACACTTGAGGAAAGAACTTTGGGAGATCTGAGGAGGCAAGACAGAGGGGAATCCAGTAGAAAGCTATCACACCCTGGGGAAAGAACTTTGGGAGATCAGAGCAGGCAAGACAGAGGGAATCCTGGACCCTGGGGAAATAACTTTGGGAGATCAGAGGGGGCAAGACAGAGGGGAATCCAGTAGAAAGCTATCACACCCTGGGGAAAGAACTTTGGGAGATCAGAGCAGGCAAGACAGAAGGAATCCTGGACCCTGGGGAAATAACTTTGGGAGATCAGAGGGGGCAAGACAGAGGGGAATCCAGTAGAAAGCTATCACACCCTGGGGAAAGAACTTTGGAAGATCTGAGGAGGAAAGACAGAGGGGAATCCAGTAGAAAGCTATCACACTTGAGGAAAGAACTTTGGGAGATCTGAGGAGGCAAGACAGAGGGGAATCCAGTAGAAAGCTATCACACCCTGGGGAAAGAACTTTGGGAGATCTGAGGAGGGAAGACAGGGGGGAATCCAGTAGAAAGATATCACACTTGGGGAAAGAACTTTGGGAGATTGGTGGAGGCAGGACACAAGGGAATCCAGTAGAAAGCTATCACACTTGGGGAAAGAACTTTGGGAGATCTGAGGAGGCAAGACAGAGGGGAGTCCAGGAGAAAACTCCTGAGCTGTCTGGTGGATTCACCACCTCCACTCTCAGGTATGGGACTTGGCACTGAATTGGGCTAGGATAGAGCTAGCTTCCAGTTAAAGAAATGGACAGTTTGTTAATGTTGCCTAAAATTTAGTAGCACTGACATTCTACCATTACTCTACTTAGTTATAACAGCCCATAGAACTTTGTGGCAATCTTGTGTTCCATCC
Organism: Thamnophis elegans; assembly: GCF_009769535.1. NCBI lineage: Eukaryota > Metazoa > Chordata > Lepidosauria > Squamata > Natricidae > Thamnophis > Thamnophis elegans. Next base: position 37,876,054 of record NC_045550.1, read on the forward strand.
TTAATGCCCACTTTTTATACATACTGTATATGCTGGTTTTCATCTTTCATTTCTCCTCCTCTTTCTTCCAGAATATGACATTTTTCTCTTCTCAGTCAGTATGTTTGTTTAGACCAGTAAATGGCAAATCCAAACAGCAAACTTTTTGTAGACAGGCAGAGTACACTTAATTTATCCTTTGCAAAGTTCACTCATTGGAATTATTTTGAAAATTTTGTACAATGGATCAAATGGAGAGAATATACAATTCATAATCTTTTTACTATGTAACTTGTATGTCTCCAACATTCTTAGGCACATTCTTCCAACAAGCAAAGTCAGTGGGGAACCCAGATTCACTTAAGAACTTTGTTACTAAGATAACAGCTCCAGTGATTCACTTAACAAATGTGGCAAGAAAAGTTGCAAAATGGGACAAAATTCACTTAACGACTGTCCCAGCAATAGAAATTTTGGGTTCAATTGTGGTCATAAGTCGAGGACCATCTGTACATGAAAATGTATGTAATATGTTTGTAGTTTCCATTTTCCGCCAGACCTATTTGGATATATTTCTAAGGTTTGACCACTTTTGTCAGTCACATGCATTCCTGTCTCTTCCCTATCTCTAGAATCTGTTGTAATTGGCGGGCTAATAAATGTAAATAAACATAAATAAATAGGTGAGTGCATTTAAACAGATAATGGTAATACTGTCATATAAAAGGAGTTCTGGTATTAAAACTGGAAATGAAGAAAATAAATCACCAGGACCGGACAGATTACAATGCAGGGTTGTGAAGGAACTGGCAGATGGGATCTCAGAACCACTGAACTATATCTTTCAGAGATCCTGGAGCACCGGGGAACTGCCAGAGGACTGGAAAAGAGCAGATCTTCAAAAAAAAAAAAAAAAGGAAAAAAATAGATCCAGGAAACTATAGACCTATCAGCTTGACCTCAATACCAGGAAAGATTCTGGAAAAGATAATCAAGCAACAAATGAGCGAACACCTAGAAGTAAACAAAGTAATAGCCAAAAGCCAACATGGGTTTGCCAAAAACAGATCATGTCAGACTAATCTTATTGCATTCTTTGACAAAGTGATAAAATTAGTGGACCAGAAGAATGCAGTCGATATAGTTTACTTGGACTTCAGTTGGACTTCATTTGATAAGGTAGACCATAGCCTACTACTAGATAAAGTAGAAGAATGTGGGTTGGACAGAATCACCACCAGATGGATTCGTAACTGGCTGACCAACCGCATTCAATGTGTAGTCCTCAATGGAACTGCATCTACATGGAGGGAAGTATGCAGTGGAGTACCCCAAGGCTCTGTTTTAGGCCCAGTACTCTGGGCCTCTTCATCAATGATTTGGATGAGGAAATAAATGGGAAATTCATCAAATTTGCAGATGACACCAAGCTGGCAGGAATAGCCAACACTACAGAAGACAGGCTTAAGATACAGAAGGATCTTGACAAACTTGAACATTGGGCACTATCTAATAAAATGAAATTCAATGGTGAAAAGAGTAAGGTGCTACATTTAGGCAAGAAAAACAAAATGCACAGGTACAGTATAGGTGGTACCTTGCTCAATAGTAGTAACTGTGAGAGGGATCTTGGAGTCCTAGTGGACAACCATTTAAATATGAGCCAGCAGTGTGCAGCAGCTGCCAAAAAAGCCAACACAGTTCTAGGCTACATAAACAGAGAGATAGAATCAAGATCACGTGAAGTGTTAATACCACTTTATGCCTTGGTAAGGCCACACTTGGAATACTGCATTCAGTTTTGGTTGCCATGATGTAGTAAAGATGTGGAGACTCTAGAAAGCGTGCAGAGAAGAGCAACAAAGATAATTAGGGAACTGGAGACAAAAACATATGAAGAACGGTTGCAGGAACTGGGTATGTCTAATTTAATGAAAAGAAGGACTAGGGGAGACATGATAGCAGTGTCCCAATATCTCAGGGGTTGCCACAAAGAAGAGGGAGTCAAACTATTCTCCAAGACACCTGATGGTAGAACAAGAAGCAGTGGGTGGAAACTAATCAAGGAGAGAAGCAACTTAGAATTGAGGAGAAATTTCCTCACAGAACAATTAATCAGTGGAACAGCTTGCCTCAAGAAGTTGTGAATTACCCAACACTGGAAGTCTTTAAGAAGATGTTGGATAGCCATTTGTCTGGAATGGTATAGGGTTTCCTGCCTAGGCAGGGGGTTGGACTAGAAGACCTCCAAGGTCCCTTCCAACTCTGCTATTGTATTGCATTGTAAATTTGAACATTGAAATATTGATAAAATCTGGCCCCGCACTTGACCCATTTGTTAAATCTATGGATGGACAGAGACAAGAGTGTAGATGCTCCTGCTGTAGTTAGTTATTCTAGAAAGCTACTATTCCATTTGAACTATGACAGATACTGGTTATTAAGCTCATCTAGATTTTTTAGCTCACCTGATTGTTGCTATATCCAATGTTTCACACTTACCTGTATATTTTCCTGAAAGGGTCCTAACAATGCCCTCGGCACTTTAAAGAAAAGAAGTGAAGCCTTTATTTTCAAAAATCGTAAATATTTTTTTAAATCTTCTTTTCACCCCTATGGGTGTGTCAGGCCTCCCAGGTAAACCAGACAGGAAATATAGTGTTTACATGAGTTAAATCTACTTTATTGTAAGGGTACTTTAGCAGAAGCTTGCAGATCAGAAGTTACAAACTTCCTGCTACCACTTTTAACTGTTTGATCTATGAGGGCAAATCCTTCCTTCCTAGGTTTCTTCGACTGACTGTTAAGTCCTTGTGGGCCCCTCTTGTCTGATCATTTCTTAGGCAGCATCTTTTTATCTCTTCCCCCAAGATTATCCATACATTCCTTTACATTTATCCATCATCTTACATCTCATATCATTTGCTGTGTTCTCTAACGGAGGAGATGGCAATGATGTTCCAGCTGCAGGTATTGGCTATGCTTCCAGTTGTTCATTCAGGTTTTCTTGAGTCTGGGGTATAATGTGAAGTTGACCTATTTCAAGTTATGAATACAGCTCCCTCTTCACTATGTTGAAGTGTTGTGTAAGTAGCTGTTTTTTCTATTTTCTGTGCATTCTTGGTTTCTGGACACATTTCATATCTCATATCTCATTAGATCTGCTGTTGCAATAGCATTCTATCAATTTCAGGTTCCCTTATCTTGTCCGTACGTGGTTTGTTTCAATAGCCCACATATCACCAGATTGTCCTGGTTTTCTATTCTTTGGCCCGAACCTTTCTAATCCAGGTGATGTGATGACTGAGCTGAGTCTCTTAGTTCATGTCGTTCTCATATTGGAAGGAGGCAAGTGATAATTGGGGTGGGGGTGGGGTTTGTCTTTTTCCAAGGATCCCTACTGATAAGGTAGGTACCAGCAGGGATTTGAAGCCTGGTGTACCATATGAGAGGGCAGCACTCTAACCACTACACATCAAATTGCAATAAATGACTACACACAAACCTGAAAAATAAATAGAATCCCACTTTAATCATATAACATTCTGTTATTATTGCCTCCAGCAGTTTATCTTGAGTATTTATTTGAAACACATTCCTTTATAGTTAATTTAAAAAGAAGGAGGGAGGAAAGAAGAGAAGGAGTGAGTGAGAGAGAAGGAAGGAAGGAAGGAAGGAAGGAAGGAAGGAAGGCATAACTGATTCATTTTCTCTGAACCAGGCCTTATATTTCTGGATTTTCTCTAAGTAACATTCTTGTGCATGGGTGATCTTTCTTTGACCATATGAAGACAGGTGTCTAAATAATTTAAGCATGGTATTAGGTAGAGCACTTTCCACATCCTTAAGTTTTTTTTCCTACTAGGAAAATAATCTGTTTCACTGACCCACATAAATACTATCACTGTGCTTTCTAGTACCATCATCTTAAAGAGTAGTGATTGGTTGATTACAGTAACAATGGAGAGCATGAATTCTAGTATTTGTATGGCTAGTTGCATTTGAAACTATCTGGGTATAAGCTAGTGGTGGGTTCCGGATCCCATTGCAACCGGTACGGTGCAACGGGACCGGGCATCTACCACATGCACGCGCGCAGCACGCACATGCATACTTACCACCCGCGATGCTCTGCAGAATGTTGCACAGGTGCCATATGCTCTATGTGCGTGGGCGAAAGCCCCAATCGGCTCAAAGGACAGATGGGTGGGTGGGCCCTCCAGAGCACAGTACTGGAATGGTGTACCGGTCGTATCCCACCACTGGTATAAGCTTTGAAACAATATCTCTCTTTCGATCAAGGTTGCACTGTGTGTTCTGAGTTTCGTTTGCTTGCAGATGTGGATAATGGCTACAAACCAAACAAACTAAGCAAACAATCAAGTGCAAAGAGCACTACGTATATCTCTTTGCCCATCAGTAATTAAATTATAATTGCTTCCAGATCAATGTAACTTCTCAGAATAACAGACATATACTTGTGGGCGTGGTGTGGCTTTGTGGGTGTGGCAGAGGAAGAAAACTGCAAAATCCCCATTCCCTCCCCACTCCTGGGTGAAGTTTACTACAAAATCCCATTCCCTCCCCACCCTGCTAACCTGTTTTCCAGCTCGCTCTCCTGTTCAGAGCAACAAAAGATCATCTGGGAGGCTGGGAGGCAGCAGGGGCAGGGCCAGCCTATTTAGTGGTTCTCCAAACTCCTTAAAATTTCCGCTATCAGTTCTGCAGAACCTGTCAGAACTGGCTGAATACCACCTCTGCTTCAAAAATACATTAAAGTCCCTTTGCATTGCCTTCCAGCATATCCTCCTTCTCAGTCACTGTTCTAATAACAGATAGTTTCTTTACTTTCAGTTATGTTTCTGCCTTTCCTTTTCTCTGCCTTTTCTCTTCTCCCTGTTCCTCCCATCTGTTTTTTCTGTAGTTGCTTGTGGCAGCCTAATGTTCTTCCAACTCTGCACTTGGTTTAGTTTTTTATTTATCACCTGTTGACCATGGTCTTCCATCAAGAAAAGTATGTGCATTTGGTATGGAATAGTGTAATGGGTATCTGAGATATTATCCTTGCAATTACAGATAGTCCTCAGCTTAGAACATTTCAGTTAGTGACCATTTGATGTTACATCGTCACTGAAAAAAAGTGACATGGCCGTTTTTCACGCTTGTGTGTTGCAGCATCCCCAAGCTCACGGGATCAAAATTTGGATGTTTGCGTTTGGATAATTGTGATGGTTGCAGTGTCCTGGGATCATGTAGTTATCTTTTGTAACCTTCTGACAAACGAAGTCAATGGGGAAGCCAGATTCACTTAACAACTTTGTTACTTACTTAATTGCAGGGACTCACTTTATAACTGTGGCAAGAAAGGTCATAAAATGAGGCAAAATTCATTTAACAACTGTCTCACTTAGCAACTGGAATTTGGGGGTCAATTGTGGTCATAAATCAAGAACTATCTGTACTTAGTAGAGAAACAATTGGTATCAAGTCATCTCCTGAACTTTATAAATAGAGCTGACTTGAACCCCAGATGTTCCAGATCTATAGCCAATTTATAGCCACGGTGGTGCAGTGGTTAGAATGCAGTAGTACAGGCTATGCCTGCTGACTGTCAACTGACTGCAATTTGGCAGATCGAATCTTACCAGGCTCAAGGTTGACTCAGCCTTTCATCCTTCCAAGGTTCCCAGGTTGTTGGGGATAAGATGCTGACTCTGTAAACCGCTTAGAGAAGACGGTATTTAAGTCTAAGTGCTATTGCTTATGTGCACTGCCCCCCAATTCCAGGAGTCTATCCCCTTTTACATTAGGCCTCTTCAGCTAGAACTATATGGTAAATTGCAGCAGGGATTTTACTGCAGTGACTTGGTCTGAAAGATCCTAGAAGATGAGAGAAAATGGTGGAAGATGTCCATCTAGAATGTGCCCTTTCTGTAGTGTTTGCCATCATTTCCCCTGTGACATGCTATACATCCTTAATGTTGCCATTGTTAAAATGGTGATTTCATTACTAATTCATACCATCTAACCCTGGTGTTTCTGGCATCAAAACTTCCATAATTTGTTCTTTTTCTCCCTGAGGAAAGTCTAGAATTGATCATAGTTTATTAAATACCTTAGCTTTAATATGACACAGCAGTTCTCCATAAGCATCTAGCAAGTTGATCCCATGTTGAGCAGCCAGAACAGATGGAATTTATCTTCTGCTTTTCAAAAAAACTTCAGTATAATATTATACTATGGTGTGTTGGTTGCTGAAGACCAGTCAGAGTCTTTATCTAGGATGGGTTCAACAACTCCATCATTTTCTGATTTGCTGACTATATCCAGCCTATTAGTGAACATTTTGTTTGGTTTGGCAAAGCAACAGTTGGTCTTTGTTTTCACTGGCTGAGAAGAGTGCTTGGAAGAAAAATAGAAGTTGGGAAAAGGAAGAAGTAATAGCAGCAGCAAGGAGGCCCTGCCTAAGGGCATCCAAATAACACACCCATAATATCTTTTTCCAACTGTACTCTTTATGTTGAACCATTAACATGTGCTGAAACTCAAACGTTTCTTCAGTAGATAATAATTAACCAATTTAACTAAGCTGTATTGATTTTAGTTGGAATTTAGTGGTTGTGATCACTGCCTTCTCTTTCTTTCACTTTTTCCAAAGTGGAATAAACTTTTTATACATTTAAAGATTTGTACTGGGTAGCTTAACAAAGTGTTTCTCATTATATTTCTCTGCATGCACAATTGAATTGCTTTTGCTTCAGATTGACACGGCGTTTGTTTTGCATTGTTGGCTCTCGCACGAGAACCAAAAATATCTTCTCTTCGTTTTTTTTTCCTATCACCAAATTGACTGATGGAATCCTAGATAGATAGTCTAGGAAATTGCCAAATAGGGCAATGTGGGGTATTATGAGATGCTTGACTGCAGCCTATTGGAGAACGTATGGGACAGAAAAAAAATCTGTATGATTTTCAGTTATTGGTAGTCCTCAACTTAGTCATAACTGACCCCAAAATTTATGTTACTAAGCGAGACAGTTGTGACGTGAGTTCCGCCCCCTTTTACAACCTTTCTTGTCACAGTTGTTAAGTGAATCACTTCAGTTGCTAAGTTAGTAACATGATTGTTAAGTGAATCCAGATTCCCCCCTTGACTTTGCTTGTCAGAAGGTCGTAAAAGGTGATCACTTGACCTTGGGACCCTGCAACCATCATACATCATGAGTCAGTTGCCAAGCATCTGAATTTTGGTCACATGATCATGGGGATACTGCAATGATCCCAAAAACAGTTGTAAGTCTCTCTTTTTTCAGTGCTGCTGTAATTTTGAACTGTCACTAATAAATGTCAAGGACTACCTGTATTAACTGTAGACAGTTATATAACTCCATCCTAATTCCTGATTTTTTTTTTTTCTTGGTTCAGGGATGAAATGCTACCAGTTCAGGCCGGTAGTAAAAAATGCTAAAAAACTTTTTTTTAAAGTTCAGACCATCAGCTGTGCGACAATCAACTGTGCCGCACGATTTATATTCTGCTTTCTAGCAAATCTAAATCACGCAGCACAGCTGTCCCCTCCCCTCCCCTGTTTTACTTACCTTTGCAGACTCAGAAAAGGCTTCTTAGTGCCTGCAGTGCGCCTTCAGAACCGGTAGCAGGCTTCAGAGCATTTCACCCCTGCCTTGGTTCCTTTTCTTGATCTTCCTTACCTTTTAAAAGAGTTCGAGCATTTGTAAACAACTTTCTTTCAGTTGGGTTTGTAATTGTAATTCCGGTCCATTTCAAAATAACTTTTATGTTTATTGCACTAATAACCTTCCTTGAAGGAATTTGGACAGGTCATGATAATAAACTGAACCCTTTCTGTTCTTATGCTGACTGGTTTATAACCTTGTTACTAAACTCTACTAATTGTCTTTGATAAAAGTCTTAAGAGACATAGGACCCATGTTTCTGCCTTTGTGTTTCAGGCAATTTTTCCAGTCAGTGCCCAGTACCATATGCTATGTAGACAGGCAGGCACCAGGGGCTGTGGCCAGTTTTGAAGCCGCCTGCATTCAAAAACAGCAAAGCTGTTTGGGAGAGTGAATTGGAAGCCAACAGGCATAAAATCTGCTGGATCTTGCTTCTTGTGTTCACAAATATCAACCAGCTGTTTGACATGAGATGCTTCTAACAATTGACACAGTTTTTTTCTCCCCTAGTGTGTTCCCAAGAAGGATACTTCTGTGTTAAAAATTGGTAAGCGTTCATTTTCCCCCATATGGTCGAACCATAACACAATTCATGGCAATAACAAACCAACCTTTCATGAAATTTTGTGGATCAAATTTGGCTGTTTCATAAGACTTAATAAGGTATGATAAGGCACAGCTTGCTGTTACGCTACGTGATGCATGGCATCCATTTTCTCGCAGTGAGCTTACTCATATGGGCAGGGTTTCATTTTTCAATGCTTCAAATAAGGAGTAACTATAAGGACTTTTTTTCTAAGCAGGGCTCTCAAATAATTCTATAACAGTCCTGAAGCATTGTTTCTTCTGAAACAATTGCTAATTTACTTCCTCAGAACAAAAATATCCTTCACAGATAGTCCTTAACTTATAGCAGTTCATTTAGTGACCGTTCAAAGTTACAACGGCAGTGACTTATGACCATTTTTGACACAACCGTTCCCACATTCCCATGAGCATGTGATCGAAATTCAGATGCCTGGCAACTGACTCATATTTATCACGGTTGAAGTTCCCTGGGGTTATGTGATCATCTTTTGCCACCTTATGACAAGGGAAGTCAGTGGAAAGTCCAGACTCACATAACCACCGTAGTACTAATTTAACACTCCAGTGATTCACTTAACAACTGTGGCAAGAAAAGTCATAAAATGGGGCAAAACTCACTTAGCAAATGTCTCAGATAGCAACAAAAAATACAGGCTCAATTGTGGTCATTAGCTGTGTATTACCTGCTCTTACCTGTAAAAGAAGATGGCTCTCTACTTGTACCCAAGTGGTTGTGGATAATTTTAAGAAAGTGTTAAGAATTCAGATAATCATCTTGGGCTTGGTATTTAACGCACTCTGGCCTAGATTATTTTCAGTTAACATTACAAAAAAGTAAAGACTAATCAGATTTTATATGTCTAAAAGAATTATAGTTAATTAAATTTCTAGATTCAACTACTATATAGCTAACCACTTCACTGTGATCTGGGAAAACACAAACATACACCATATTATATTCTTTCAGGATGAGCAACTTATTCAAACATTAAAGAATCACAAGCCAAGGAAATAGAAAGCATGAGGAAAGAAAAAGGGAAATGTGGTGTGTGCTAGTGTAACGCCTTTCTAAACAGTATTCTAACCTAACCAAGCATCCTTGCTTCCAGATACTTAGGATGTAAAATGCAATGTGTTGAAAGAGGAACAACTGAACAGCAGAAACAACAACTATGAGTTCTGAAAAAACATACTTCCTTTACAATAATCATTGTTGTAGAATTGGGATTAAATGTTGACAATCAATTCCTTTGTTTTAAAGGATAATTAGACAAATTTTTGAATGATAAATTTATTGACTGTCAAGCTCTAGCCCAAAGACAACACAGCAAAATCCAATTGAGCCTAGTTCTTTACTTACTTACACCTAATGGACAGACTAAAGCTATAACCTTCTAACCTACTAAATATATCCTGAGAGATTCTTGGGTGTGGTTACCCTGAACCTCCTCCTCTCTCCAGTTTATGTCTGGGCTATTTCTTAATCTGGGCTTCTCTCTGTTGAGATTTACTTTCTGGGAAAACTCTGGGTTGCCCAAACTCCTCTGCACTGATTTTCCAGGTGCACATTACATCACATTGGTGAATTAGGTCTGTCAACAAAATGCATTCTGCGTAGGGATGCAGTAATTTTTGTCAAGGTGAAGAGGCAATGCAATTCTATTTGATGCAGCTTGAAGCCTTGAAAGGCAGTTCCAACAACCAGAAAACCACACAGGCACACACATACACACGCACATACATATTTGTCTTGGCGATTCTAAAGATTGACAGGGAGTGGCAGAAAAAACTTTGGAGCATGTACTGGCAATGTACAGAATTTTCTTGCTGATCACTGGAACTGTTGATAGAGGCAGGCAAGGTGAAGCAATATGTTTGATTTGATTTGCTTTTAGAAGCTATAAGTATTTTTTTATGAGGACAATCTGGTCTACCCAAATATGGGATGGAGCATACTACTTCCACTTTTACCTTTCACCCCCAATCCAGGAGCCTTCGCAGGCAGTCACTTTCACGACAAACTATTGTTGTGTTAATTTTTTAAAATATTTACCTCTATTTGTTTGTCGGTAAATATAAAAAAAATTAACACAAAAATTTTAGAAGCTATGTTACATAACAGCTTCAAGGAATTTTACATCAAAGTAAAACTTGCTAAATGGAGACAACAGAGAACATCATTGGAAAGAAGCCCTTCACCTATATCTTACTTAGAATTTCTATTAATTAACCACTGAAAGAACATAGATGATCGATTATTCATTTCTAGCAAGAATTTCCTTATGCTTTTATAGTACCAACAGTATGCAAGTTGGTTTACAGATTTCAAGGGAATAAAAGAAGACTATGATAGGAGTGGTGAGGTTTCCTTTAGCTATGGAAGCTCAACATGCAACTTTAGGAAAGTTTTTCTCTCTAACTATAAATTTATGGGTTTTTCTCATAGGAAAAAAGTTTAGTGACAGGCAGAATGTAAATTTAATAAATAAAGAATAGAATGTAATGCTTCATTTCATCATTTGGGAAGAGAAATCATACCAGAGCTGATCATTTTGTTGTCTAACCTGCTTTTGCCTGTGGCTATTGGATCAGTTCTGTTTCATTTACCATTTTTCTGTCCCAATAGTGTGTGTGGTTTTTAATTGCTTATTCCACCTTGCTTGTGCAGAATAACTAGTCTTGAATTGAATGTGATGAAATGTTGAAGAATTGAACATTGTAATGAATTGTTGACATGAACATTATGATGAAAGAATATAATTGCTAGGGAAGAACAATGTAATTATGAGTTCTCTGTTCACATATACTTGCATTTATATATATATATTTGAAAAGCCTCTAGAATGAGGAATACACATTCAGCAGAATAATGCACTTCAATTTAAGGAAGTAGAGAACAACATGGATTATTATGCCAAACTAACAAAGTTATATCCATACAAAAGCATAGACATAAATTCATAGCAATAAAGGCTCACTATGGTTGAGCAACTCTGTAACAATAAATACAACTACTACAACACCCTCAAATCCAGAGTGATTCAAAGAGAGTCATTCTATCTAGAAAGATGGAAAAAATAAATCATTATCTTTGATCAAATCATACAATAATTGAGTTCTACAGATTTATACAGATTAACAGAGTTGGAAGGGACCACAGAAGTCACCTGATTTAATTTCATTCTGAATGAAAAGTCCTCTGGCAGATTACCATTCGGTCTTTGTTTCAAGCCCTCTAATGAAGGCAGACTCATTATGCCCTGTGGCAGCCTGTTCCACTGGCTAACAGCTTGTACAGTCAAGAAGTTTCTCTTGATATCCAATCTTAAAACTAGTCCTTACAATTTAGACCACTGATTACAACTCTTCCTTCTGGGGCAACAGAGGAAAAAGTCAATTCCCTTTTCCCCCCAAGAATCCTTATTAAAAACCATCATCATATTCCCCTTTAATTGATTTTTATGTAATCTAAATACTCCCATAGGCTATAAGCATTTCCTATAGGCCTTTAGTTTCCAGACCACTACCCTTGCAGTGAATTTGATCTAATTTGTCATGTCCATTTTGAACTATGGTGCTCAAAACCTGGCATTGTATTCCATATAAGATCTCACCTGATCAGAGCAGAATGGAGAAATAATTTCCACAATTTGCAATTTATGTCCTGCATACTTTATTCTCCATTCATATATTTTCATTCATACATCTGTGAGGAGGGTTTCCTTGGAAAGTGTTTGCAGTTGTTATGTCCAGCATTTGATTACACAGCCCCTTGGAGCAAGTATCTTTCCTTTTCTCCTGAAATAACATTTTAAATCAGGGATGTCAAACTCGCATTGTCATGGTGGTGTCACGTGACGTATCAGGACTTTCCCTTCACCCTTCGCTAAACCGGTCATGGGCGTGGTCAGCACGTAATGCATCCAGCCCTCAGGCTGGGAGTTTCACAGCCCTGTTTTACATGATCTATTGCAAGAAATTAGTGACATCATGTGATGTAGTGGTTTGCAGCATGATGACACTGTGAGCATGTAATTGGTCACAGTTATTTGCCACAGAATGTTTTAGGAATGTGATTTCTGTGGCTCTAAAGTGGACATTTTGCATCCTGCAAATTGCAATTAGTGTCTTTTATTTACTTAAATTGCAATCGTGAGAAAAAATTAGATTATAAGTACAGCTGTTGATGGGGAAAAAAAATTCCCTCTTCTTTTCAATTCCTGACAAAATTAAACTCCCTTTTGCATTCCAAGTGAAGCCTCTGTGAATCTGATGGAAATGTCTGCTGAAATGCAAACAGCAGCTCTAAGAAATGCCACTTTCGGCAAAGTCCTAGCAAGAAAATGGCAACCTTCTTTCTTGCCCCAAATTCTGAGGTCATCCAGGTTTCCATGTGATTAATCTTAAGCAAAGCATTGTAGCAGCTTACCATGCACACTTACTGCTTTTATACAGTTACATTTGTCTCTAGTTTAGTCCTGAGAGCTTATTGATTTGCTCTACTTCTGAACTAGTTTCCTGTTCTCAGAAATTGCTTGCCAAATGCCTGGCAAATCTCAGATGCCCTGCAGGTGATCTACACAATTCCCTGTCAACTGCCCTAACAAAGTAATGCTGCCAGTTGGAGTTGCTATGCTTCTTAGCTCAATCATTGGAAAGGCAACATATGAATTTGCTTTGTATCCATTTGGGCTTCCTTACAAAGCTTCATATGTGCCTTGTGCACTGTAAACAGCATTGCCAAAAACGCATTAAGAGTTGTTAACCTAATTTTGAGAAGCTTCTTCTCCGTTTACATTGGATTGCTAACTAGGGCATACAAAACCTTTGCCAGACCAATTCTTGAATATAGCTCTGCCTGGAATCCACACTGTATATCAGACATTAATATGATTGAGAGGGTGCAGACGTACTTTATGAGGAGAGTACTCCACTCCTCTACTCACAATCGAATTCCCTATACCACCAGGCTTGAAATTTTGAGCATGGACAATCTGGAACTGCAATCCCTGCAGTATGATCTAAGCACAGTACACAAAATTGTCTGCTATAATGTCTTACCTGTCAATGACTTCTTCAGCTTCATCCTCAATAATACAAGGGCAAACAATCATTACAAACTCAACGTAAACTGTTCCAAATTCAATTGTAGAAAATACAACTTCAGCAACAGAATGGTCAATACCTAGAATGCTCTACCTGATTCTGTTGTTACATCCTCTAACCCTCACGGCTTCAACCTTAAACTGTCTACCGTGGACCTCACCCCATTCCTAAGAGGTCCATAAAGGGGTTATGCATTAGGCACTAGAATGCCTACCATCCCTGACCTACTGTCTCCATTTATTTGTATTCATTTGTTTTGTTCATGTCCATGTTTATAATAATACCTGCTATCTTGTACATGTTTGACAAACTAATAAATACAAATACAAATAATAACTTTTTGTTGGTCAAGTTGGATCTCTTCTCATTCATAACAATGGCCATGAAAATGAAATAGGGACAAGGCTTCCCATCTCTTCCCATCTTTTTAACAGTATGGTCTATATTTTCTTCCATGTGAAAAAACAGCAGATATGTTTATGTTTATGATCTCCCCTTGTATGGCGTTTCTTTATGTTTCTGAGTATATGCACACAAGAAGCACACAATGGGCTTGTCATTTCTATTCTGGGCCTCAGCGGCAGAAAGCAGAGGTTTACAGGGGAGGAGTCAGGAACATTTGGAGCTGCTCACCAATTTTTTTTCCCTCCACTCAGTGGGAGATCTGAACCTGATTCTCTTTTAGACTCCCCCCCCCCCCCCGTTTCTTCTCCAATACCAGATTTGGTCTCATTCTGTTCAGTTTTAAAGACTTAAAGACCTTCTAGTGGATAAACAGAAAGTCCTGAATTCCTTAATTTTTTCCATCATTCTGTTGGATTGGAAATAATAGAAATAAAATTAAGTGGATCAGAGAACCTTGTGGACAATAAAAGGGAGATCTGCTCGGTAGTGGTTGTCTAGCATTATGTTATATGAACATCATTGTCAATACCCTTTGAACAAGAACAGAGTTTATTTTAATATATAGCTGAGTGAGTTTTATTTTTAGAAGTAGAAAAAAGTCTGCTGTGAGAACTATGTTCTGTGCTCCAGGGAATAAGGAATTTAAAATAACTATATAAAAACAAATGAAAAAATAGAAATGTAAGATTGTTTCTTTGTAATTTTATATTACTAGGAACAACTAGTTGATTAAACAAAAGTATTTGTTAACTGTTTGAATTGTATATAAACCTTAGAAATAGATATATAACGAATTATATAACAGTAAACAAATCTTCATTATAGCACCATATGCCAAATAAAACAAAGCTCAATTATACAACATATGTTGTGCCTTGCTGTATACTGAAGACATCAACATTTCTTTTGTTTCAAGATGGTTGGCTCATCAACATCCAGAACAGGGTGGGAGAAACACTGGTGTTGCAAACCTTGAGAAAATCTGTTTCAACTATATCTGTTCTTGCTGTTCTTGTATCTGGAGCCTTATTTAGTTACGCATAAGATATGAAGATCCTAGAATCTCATCTAGAGCAGGGCAGCATATTTTGATAACTACTCAAATATTAGCCTTCTAGCTAAACTGAAACACCTTTCTATTTATGGATTTTGTTGCAATATGACATTCAACATCTGTATTATGAAGTTGACTGTAAAGAGACATGTTGTTATATTGTGTCATTTCTGTATTCATTATTCAAGAAAATAAACCATAATGTCATTATGCAGGTTTCATTGAGAAGACAGTTCTGTTAAATCAATACTCTTCCTAGCATCTTGTAAATTACTTCTAGGATTCCTTGAATGAGTTAACATCCTTTGGATTTGTCACTCACTGTTCCATCTATCTGTAAAATAGTTTCATTTTTTAAATTTTGATTAAAATATGTAGACTACTATTAAAAAGATGAGAACAAGGGATAAAAACTAAACTATAGGTGAATAAAGAAGACATTTTAAAGTATAGTGGAGCTTGTATTTTTCATTAATTCGATATAAATAACAGTGTACTATAGTAATAACACTAAGATTTACGGTATATACTACTTCATAGTGTTTTATAGTACTACAGTTCAGTGGTTTACAGAGTCAGTTTACACAATCTGGATCCTCATTTTACCGACCTCAGAAGGATGGAAGGCTGGCTCAATCTTGAGCCGGTCAAAATCGAATTCCTGACAGTAAGCAGAGTTAGCCGAGTTACACAGTTTTTAAAAACAAAAAGTCACAATTAAGCTCTAAACTACAGCTTAGGAATCCATCTCAAGAATCTCTGTCAACACAGTATAAATCACTATGTAGAATTATCAATTAAAAGACATTCAATCCACATTATTTTAGAAACTCTTCTGATGAAATATCCTGTGCAATTGGAGTATAGGTTCCATACCTGGAGAAATTCAAATTATGCATATGGTACAAACCCATGCATTAAATTGAAATCTGTGGATGGATTGAGTTGAATTCTATGTCAAATTTACTTTTAAGGTACAATTATATTCTAAACATTGAAGCATACTCTCAAATTTGGTTAGACATTTTTCCATGGACAAAGAACCTTTTCAGTGAAAGGCATAAAATCTTGCAGCAGCTACCATATGTAATGCTAATTAAATACACTTTGAAGGGATACATGGTTTAATAAGAAAATTGAGGCTGAAATGGGAATTCAGCTTTTAAGATCTTTTTAAATGTTAGTATTAATCATTTCCCAGAATTGAGCTTTACAACACTGCAACCCATTACGGAAAAAGAGATTTGCTCTCTTGATTACATTTCTAGCAAAGTTTAGAGAAAGAAGTGTCCATTTTTAGTAGTCAGGATTGGAGTGGTGTTCCAACAATAAGACATCTTGTAATAGTTTTCTCTGATATATGGAATAAATTTAAAATTCTTCCATTGGAATTCTCATTGTTGCATGTGGTGCTTATAATCCTGCAGATGATCTGTCTCATTCTGTTTGGCTCCCATGACAAAGTTTGTTCAGTTGTTAGCATTTCCTTGCTTTCAAATCCAGTGGGCTTGAGAGATTCGCCACCGTTTCATGATGGATTTATTCTCCAATGTTTTCATTGATACCTTCATTCCAAGAACTCTTAAAAACTTCAAGAACCTCCAACATACTTTGTTAGGCAAATATCTGAATGTAGAACATTCCACAGTGGAGAAATTATTTCACTTTTCTATGGTGAAGTAAATGTCATTTAGGAAAAAAACATTATCTACTGTCAAAACCCTTTTCCTTTCTCTTAAATTTCCTATTATTCATTTCCTACAAACTTTCCCTCTTCCCCCTTTTATTTTCCTTATTCTTTCCCGCCCCCCCCCCCTTTATTTTCTTTATTCATTCTCTGGTTATTCAATTTCTGCTTTTCCTCCTCCAATTAGAAACATTTGGAAGTCGTTAAACCCTTAGCTTTGGGGACAATGTAGAAAAAGCTTAGAATGTATCCTGAACACTAACATCATTTTGTTGTGATAAAAGAATGGTTAGTTGTATGTCTTTGGGCACTGGTGAACTTCAAGAAGTATCCTTAATAGTACCAGTGAATGTGGAAAGAATATCAGTGAATTTTGCTGGGCTTCTCATACCATCATAGCATAATGGAAATTGAAATATGCTACCTTGCTTCCAGGGCTTCTTATCAGTTCAGTAAATCCCTACTGCAGCAACAGAATCAGGAAAACTATGGTAACTTCCTGCCGGTTAAAAAAGAGAGAGAGAGAAGCCGAAGTTGAGTTTTTGTTTGTATGTTCCAGTTTTAGGAAAACCAAGATTGTTGAAACTGAATATCATTTGGATTCCCTTTATAAATGTACTAAAATGCTTACAATTTCCTTGCAGGACTGTTCACAAGATTATGTTGTAACAAATTATTTCTACTACTACCTGTTCAAAATTTCTGCTGCAATGGGCCAGGAAGTTTTCTACATCACGTTTCTTCCATGCACTTACTGGATCATAAATGCCTACGTTGCACGGAGACTGATAATTATGTGGTCGGTAAGTATTATTCACATTATTCACAGTTTAATATGTTGTTGCTAATTTTCTCTAGCTAACTGGTTGTAAATTAAACCATGTAAAAGCCCCACTAACTACTTCTATGCTCATTTCTCCCCAGTTGGATGGAGACAATAAGATTTTTGGTGTGGAACTCCCGAACAATTATATAAACAGTTGATTTTTGGAAGGGTTCATGAAACTTGCATGTCTCCTGAGATGGTCTGTTCGACATGCTTACAAATGGACACTTCATGGGAAGAATATTCAGATGAATAGCCACATACTGTTGAAACTGGTTTTCAAATATATGAGACTGCTAGAATTGAATCAATCCAGCCTTTACATCTAGGGAGAATATTAGTCCTACAGTTCCTTTTCATTGTAGGAATTCTCCGGAGGATTAGAATAGCTGATCAAGAACAGTGGTGATCTTTGCTGTGTTATTTGTGATTCACAGTATCGGATTTTTCATTTTTATATCTCTGAATGTAGTGGTGCCCTCTGCTGGACTCAAATGGTTAATAGGGCTGAATTGGTGACTTCTGTTAAGCATTTTGTATCCCATCAACTTAAGATAGCTTACTTGGAGAAGGACAAAGGCATTCTATGTTCTGCAATGAATCTATATATAAAATCAGTAGTGATACCAGAAATGAGAGAATGGATAGGAATGCCTCGACATACATGCACAAATTCTTTGGCTGTGTAGCCTTCCCCATTCTTGGCAGATGGTGGCAAGGATGGTAGAACATTTTTTTAAATAAACAAAATGCATTTGATACCTTGGTTTTCTGAGTTGAGAGAAGCCATTGCAGCTCTGCTTTTCGGACTACCTGGTTTGTCAGAATGAATGAATGAATGAATGAATGAATGAATGAATGAATGAATGAATGAATGGGATGGATTCATATAGGCATGCTGTAAACTGTGGAACTTGCCTATGCCCATGGAGCAAGCCTTACCAGTACTCTCACACAAAATCATGTCTCGAAATTGTGTTTTAAGTTTAGAGTTTATGTATAAAAATGAAGATCCTTGGCACAGGAGAACATAATTTTATTGTGCGTGACATGATGCTTTTAATAATCCAACATCTCTGGAACTCCTAAAGTAATTCCACAGTCTCCACCAGTGGATGTATTAAAAGAATAAGTGTCATTTAAAGAGGCTAGACCAAAGGTGGGTTGCTCCAGGTTTGGCCTGATTCGGCTGACCTGGTAGTGGCTGCGGTGGGAGGCTCCGCCCACTCACCCGGACACTTCTGCGCATGTGCAGAAGCATTGCGTGCGAGCATGAGTGAACCACCACTGGGCCAGACCATACAGCACACCTTCCACTGGATCCACTTCCTATCCAGGACCAACCTCTGCTCTCTGTTTCAGGTATGCGTTGACAGTATCATAGGCCTTATGTTCTACACTGGTATTCTGAGTGAATATAGCCAGTTTTATTTACAAAAAGGCCTAAGCAAAAATGCTCACGTAACAATTATGTTGTCCTTTTCCAGCTATTGTCTTGGTATTTCATACTATAGTTCTCTGAATGCATTGATTTTGCTGGATGTAGATACCAAACCCATTTTCAGAAAACTGAACTTAGTTAGATTGTTGTAGAAATAGGCTTTCAGGCTTATTTTATTGCTTTAAAACATTTCTGAGTATCCAAATTGTTACAATCTAAGTGCTTCCTCTTTCTTATTTGATTGTTTGATTTATTTATACCCTACCATTCTGCACAAATGAGCACTTAAGAAAACTAGCATGTTAAAAACTTGAAAGATTTCTTTTAAAAATGGAAATGGATGCTAAAATCAATAACCAATTAAACCCCAGCAAAAGAGAAGGTTCTTTGCAGATTTTTTTCCCCACTGCTAAGAGAGTTAGTGGCTAAAAACATAACTTCTGAAAGGATGAATTCCATGCATTTCCACCAACCTTCTTCCAATGTTGATAAGCAACATTCTGGCAACAGGAACTTCTTTGAAAGGGTTTATGTAGACCTTACAAGCTGGACAGGTGCACAACAGGAGATAAGATCTCTCAGGTTGTCCTTAAAGGTAAATAAAATGCCTTAACTGTATCCAGCAGGGAGCTGCCAACTGGGCAGAACAATTTTCATGAGGTTCCTTGTATTTGGTATCAACCAGCAGCCCTTCTGCACCAATTATAACACTAAAGAATTTCTCAGGGATGTGCCCAATTTACATATGTAGAATATAATTTTAGGGCTCAAGTAAGAACTAGTAATAACTATTGCACATATATTATAATTAATTGTAACAATAATTGATTATGTGCCATCAAGTTGTTTTTGACTCCTAATGAGATAGATAGATTTTCTCCATGAACTAATGTTAAATTCAAGTATTTAACTATGGGTATATGATGATACACATGGGAGAGAAGGGGAGATGCAGTTTACTTTTTAATTTAAACCTAGTAGTGTTTCTTTTTTCATTATTGTTTTTTTCTCTTGTTTACTTTGTGTTCCAATATATCCCTTTTCCTAAGTTCTTTATATTGTACTTACAAAAATAGTGTGTGCTCTACAAGCAGCTGGTCATAACAATTTAATGAATTTAATCAAGGGATAGATTAATACCACCAAGATTAGCCTTAATTTTGCAAAAGTGCTTCTTGCCACAGCCAGAACCTACAAATTCCAGTGACAGCTAAGGGCCAAAGTATTTTCAGACATCAGAGATATCTTCTTCAGAGGGAGTACAGTCTATTCAGTTAAAATAGATTGAATTTCTGTTCCTGAGTCAGTGGCATCAAGGGACAGCAGGAGGAGAAAAGTGGCATTAGAGTATCATGAGTGTAATATCTGTTGATATTACATACCTCTAAAGGAATAGAGCTTGTATTATAACCTGAAGAGCCAATATGATATAGTGCAATGATGGCTAACCTTTTCTGGACTGAGTGCCCAAAGTGCGCACACGCAAATGCTTGTGCATGCGCCTGAACCCCCAAAATACAATGCATGTGCACCCCCCATTCATATGCCCCACACATGCATCTTGCATATCCATGCACACACCCACACACACTCTCCCCCACACCCCCCAACCCCCCACATGTGCATGCGGCCCTCACACATGTGTGTGCAGCTCTCACACACATCCTGCGCCCGTGCATGTGCAGCAGAGACCCAAAGACCAGCTGGCTGGTCGGAGGCATGTACACATGCCTGATAGAGCTGAACTGGGGTGACGGCACGCAGGCCCACAGAGAGGATGCTGCGTGTCACCTCTGGCACGCATACCATAGGTTAGCCATCACAGGTCTAATGATTAAGGTACTGGCCTAGAAACTGAGCATGAAAGCTGGCGGGATGACCTTGGGCAAATCACTGACTCTCAGCCCAATCACCAGACAGGATTGTTGTTACGGGGAAGATAGAAGGAGGAAATATTATGGATGTTCTCCATTTTGAAATATTTATTGAATGATAAAAATCAAATAAATAAATAACATAGTGTTGCTGGTTTTTTTCATTTTGAGGAAAGCAAGAACTATCCACCACCATCATCCTGAATCCAGTTTTTTATTTGTGAATAATGCCTCTATTTTCCCTTGATCCAGTTCAGTTTGTATACCATTATTCCTTATAATTTGGTGAAAATGTTAGCTGATTATAAAGGGGCAAAGATGTGGGAAAATTTAAAACTAAGCTGAATCAACACATCTTAAGGCCATACAAATTGGTTCAGTCTGTGTTCCCTGACTTCACTCATCCATTTATGGATTGGGTCAAAGAGAGCTACATACCTAGGGTAGTTGCTTTTATTGGAGATCACCAATGATATTGGGAAGATCAGTATTTCATACTCAAAACAGATCTCTAAATTATGAACAGAAAGGCTTTTTGTCTTGCTTTAATTGAAGGCTTCTTATATATTTGTGTTGTTTAATGAAACTATTTAACAAGATGTATGTGTTTGACTAAAACTCTTTACACCTTGCAATGTGATTTAGCAAAACATTTTAAAAATATTACCTTGCTAATATATTCAGGCATGAATAACACCCACAGTAAATATGTGGAAGAGCAGAGCCTGAATCGGCAATACGTCACCTGGAGAGTATTTAATGCACACTAATAAGTTTTAGAAAAGAAGAATTCCTCATGTTGGACATCTCCAAAACTTTAATGATTTGAACACTGATGGCAATGATGATAGCCAAAATTGTCAGTACTTAGATAAGAATTATCCCAGCATTTTCATAATCTCATTTTGATAGGGAACCTGTAGTTTTCTGCATACTATTTAACCAGTATACCTACTGTAACAAGGACAATGTTGGGAGGATATTGGGAATTGCAATTCAGCAATATCTGGAGTCTCACCAATAGGAGAGTACAAATTGGACTGGACTGACTTCAAAACATTTCTTTTTTCTTCTTTAATGAAGTTGATTTGAATGTTCTGGAAATGATTTGGCATTTTCAGAAATACGTTGTCTGAGACACGATGTTCTGTATGTGCTAGAACACATCTTTAGCTACATATTTCCAAGCTTTTCATTATAGTAATTGCATCTGTTGATTCCTCAAGATTTCACAATCCAAATTAGTGGCTATTTGTATTTAACTTTTAAAGTTTGAGCTTTATTGCTTTTGGCTTAGTGTCTTGATATCGGTCTTGACATAAGGCTGCTTATAAAACAGCAGAGAAACACGTACTACAAAGTGTGCAAAGTACTACAAAGTCAGATATAAAATTAAAATACTCACATTTTAAAAATAAAAGAAGCTAAAATGGTGTGCATCATTGTTATTAATCATGGTACAGGATCTCAAAATGCCTAGATACATCCTAGGATAATATGATTTCTGCAAAATACATACTGGTACTTAAAGGTTGTAGGAGTTAATGAAGGCTAAGATGGCTACTGTTTGCAGATTTCATTTTCATTTGAGATGCCAAATTTTAAGCCAGCCTTCCTCAACATGCATAACTCCCAGTCCTGTGACAGCTGTCTTAAAATCTGGTATCTTTGGAGGGCATAAAGATGAAGAAGATTGTCAAACATGAAGCCCTGCTCCTTGCATGAGGAAAACAATTTAAGAATTACTACAAATAAAGACCCACAATGCTGGGGGGATGGCAGAGAAGGGACATTCACCAGGCTTGAAAATGGAACTACAGTATGTTTCACTGCTTGAGGTCCTGATGGTTGCTAAGGAAGCTTATAGTCACAATAGCTACATGTACAGTACCTTCATGAGAGATTCTACTCCAAAACCTAAGCTATTGATGCAGACAAGAGGCCACAACTATTGGTGAAAGGATTTTTTAAATGACACATGGCTATTGAAGATAGTATAAGCCCCGTTGTATGATTGTAAAAAGGAATATGCAGTACTCCTAGTTTTTATGAGCAAGTTTCTGCCACTTTGTTTTGGAGAACTGAAAGTTGTCCAATTAGGATACCATAAAAGTTTAGCTGAATGCAGTAAGAATGGAATGCTTTAAAAAGTGTGTAATAAAACCAAAGAAATCAGGTCAAGAATGAGTGCGTGATGACTGAATACAAAAGTGAGTGGCCAATATAACATTTTAGCGATGTTCTGTGCAACCAGAACAATCTGGAACTGAACCACACTCAAAATTGTAGAAAGAATGGTAGACTTTAGGAGAAACCCTCCCATACTACCACCTCTTACAATAATAAACAACACAGTATCAACAGTAGACACCTTCAAATTTCTAGGTTCTATCATATCTCAAGAACTAAAATGGACACCTGTTCTGTCCCCCCTTCTCCGCTTGTTAACAGACGGCAGGCAGACAAACTTAAAAGGACTCTCTTTATCAGTTCTCGACTCAAACTAGCTGCGAGCCCAAAAATAACATAAATACAGTCTCTTTCAAGCAGATAACAGAATAAAAAAACAAAACAACTCTTACAAGCAATGCACTTCTCCAAGTATAGCCTTGAATCAGGGTTACAGGAAACACAAAGCACTTATCCAAGTGTATCTTACATAAACCACGACTGATGATCCAGCAATGTTGTACTAACCAAGGAACGCATGAAGGAACGTTGACTCCTGCGACTAGGGCGTGGCAGCATCCGTCCTTTTATCTCCAAAACCCCACTAACGAGCCCCAGCTGCATCGTTAATCTTGCATTCCGAAAAGACTCACAGAAGACTGCTGCTGAGTCACAACAGACACCTATGTAATATCAAAAACATCATCAAAAAAGCACAACAAAGAATGTTCTTTCTGTGCCATGTCAGGAAGCTGAAGCTGCCCAAGGAGCTGCTGATACAGTTCTACAGAGGAATTATTGAGTCTATCATCTGCACCTCTATAACTGTCTGGTTTGGTTCTGCAACCCAACAAGACAGACACAGACTTCAGAGGATAATTATAACTGCAGAAAAAAACAATTGCTACCAACCTGCCTTCCATTGGGGACATGTATACTGCACGAACAAAAAGAGGAAGAAAATATCTACAGACCCCTCACATCCTGGACATAAATTGTTTCCTATCCTCAAAATGATGCTACAGAGCACTGCACACCAAGACAACTAGACACAAGAACCATTTTTTTCCTGAACGCCATCACTCTGCTAAACAAATAATTCCCTCAAAACTGTCAAAACTATTCACTAAGGCTGCATTACTATTACTATTAGTCTTCTCATAGTTCCTATCAACCATCTCCTCCCACTTATGGCTACATGACTGTAATTTTGTTGCTTGTATCCTTACGATTTATATTGATATTGATTGTTTCCTGGTTGCTTATTTGTACCCTATAACTATCATTAAGTGTTGTACCTTATGATTCTTGATGAATGTATCTTGTCTTTTTATGTACTCTCAGAGCATATGCATCAAAGACAAATTCCTTGTGTGTCCAATAAAGAATTCTATTCTATTCTATTCTATTCTATTCTATTCTATTCTATTAAAATTGCATGCCACCTGACTCTTAAAATGAAAGAACTATATTAAGATTGTTTGGTCATATATAATGAATCAGTGAGAGTCAGATAACTAAATAAATTTGATAATTTATTCTCTCATTGGAAAATTGAATCAATGGAGAGGCAGGGGAATAATGAGAAAATTATGGCTGGATGGAGATCTTCGAAAAAGAGAGATTGGAAGATTAATTGAAAAGAAATGAATGTATGAAGTAAATTAGGGATATAACAGAAGGCAGGGATGGTTTTCAAAGAGAAATATAAGGAAAACTATAGTAAATAGCATTGGTATAAACTATATTTCACTGCATTTCCTTTTCTTATCTCAAGCCTTTAATTTATTTTCTACTATTTTATTACTCATTTTCTGTGCTTTGCTTAATGTTATTTTCCCCAGAAGGCAGTAGTGTAAAGGTATATATGTTTAGGTATGTGTTTGTATATGTGTAGTATATGTAGGTATGTAGTATGTAACCCTGTATGTAACTATCGCATCAGAGAAGAAAGGTAGCCTATTGCAAGTAGCAGGAGTAAAAACAGATCCGTCCAACCAATTAATCTTTCTGCCTTCTTAAAACCTGAATAACAGGCATTACTTTTGTGTTTTGTCTGTTGCTGTATTATTAAAGAAATTCAAATGATTTTAAATGAGTCTTGGTGGTTTTGCACCACTCTGTGTACTCTAAATTGCCTAAGTAAGTAGCTAGCTGCCACTCTCTTCTCTTACAGTCAACGTTTCACTCTAAAATTAGGCCTGCTTCCAAACTGAAAAGCCTTTATATTGGAGGTTGCATTTAGAGTTAAACTAATAGCCCCCATGATAGACTATTGGGAGAGAAAATGTGATTGAATCTATTTAATTGTTTCAGTCTGAAATATGAAACAAAGTTCTTGCATAGATTATTACTAAATAATACAGTAGGCAGAAAATGCGAGGGTATAAATGCCATATTCCCAATGGCCTTATTTTTGAAGGAATAAAACTGAGAGATTGCTTTTGTGCTCAGCTCAAACTTTCCCGTTAATGCTCATTAGATATTCGGTAGTAGAAAGGAGATAAAATCTCTCTGCTTCATCAGCTTTTGACAAATAAAGAATGCTGAGGATCATTCAGGTACTCATGCTTAAAATCTAGCCTGTTCGGTTTACTTTGCAAGTACTATTTACATTTGTTCAAAGATCTACTGGAACCTCATCTTTTATGATATAACTCATTCTACCTTACACTGAATAAAACATTATATTTTCAATTATTGTAATAGATAAAATTGAGGAGAAAGGTTGGCAAGAAGATAGTTGACAGTACTAATAAGTAACTTAGGATATAGCTGAACTGGATTTTACCTAATTGAAGTAACACCTCTGCACAAGTATTTTACTCTGCCTTGCATCAGAGCAGAGGTGGGAGGACTATAGTTTATAAACAACCTGAAACTCCTTTTTTACATTCATAATCACGCCACAAGAAATTATAAATTATAAGCAATAGATTCAAAGCTAGGCAGGAAGCACAATAAGCTAATCTTCAGTTAGGTTTGATATTTCAACGATAACTTCTATCCAAATTTCATGATATTGCTACATCACTACCCTACTTCTTGTAGCCTCTGGTTGCTGAAAATATTATCAACCAATATTTAAGGAAATGTGTTTTCCCAGGTTGATTGGTCTGGTGTTACAGCATTTGCTATTCCTTTTTCTTTTCTTTTTTTGATCTGGATATAGATATTTATAAGGCTGGAGCATACATGCAATGTGCACTATATTAAGCAACAAACACTAATGTTTTATAGCACCTTAAGGCCAATTTATTTTGGCATAAGTATTTCTTGACTTGACTTACTTCATTGATTCAAGTAGATTCATTCATGTGGGAATACATTCATACATCTTGTTGGGAGTATACTCCTAGTGTTGAGTAGGCAATATAGATTCATATACAATAACAAATGGTCATTGTTGCTTTAAATGGGTGACTGTACTTATCAGCTGTAATTAACTTTACAATCAGCTGTAATTAACGTTATAATAAGAGGGAGTCAGGAAAGCTCACTCACTCTCTCTGCTTGTCTTATGCTTGATAACTACTTGCTTGCTTGATGACTGGAATGTGAACTGCGACTGTAAGCAATTGTTTATTCTTTGAATTGTGTTTGGACACATATCTACTATCACTGCTTGTGGAGCTATTATTAGTAGTAAAGCTACTTGTTTTTACTAGCAGTGTCTGAGACTCTATTTGTGTGTTTCTTCTACTAGCAACGTTCCTTCTCTCCGACTGTACAGTTCGCTGCACTACTTTCTGTCTCCCAACGGGAGATACCCCTTAACACATCTGCTACAAGAAATATGCTCATCTTCTAGGTACAAGGTGTCTTTGTTTTTATGCGGCATCATAAAACTAATCCATCTACTCCTTTGGGAATCTACAAGACTCGGGCACCCTACATGCTTCTTTTCACCATCTATCCTCTACTCTAAAAAAAACAAAAGCAAGAGAGTTTCTAGGAGAGCATTCCCCCTCACCTACTTCTATCTCTGTACCTACGTCATTCTGTTTTGAGAAAACATATGCTACTGCTATTAGTGTCATCTGAGGAAGTTGTATGGATGTTCTCATCATTATATCTCGAGTCACAATATTTTCCAGGTATGATTGGAAAAATCAGAGTGATGCTACACTGATTTAAGGAGACTTCCGACCTAGTCCATTTATCCGATTTATCATTTTTGAAAGTCCTAATTTTTCTGAATTATGAAATTCTTTGCTATCAAACCCACTTAAAATTTCAACTGCATGCCAGCTTTCAGTGTTCTTCTGCACATTAGCAATGTCGATGCCCTATTGATTAACATGTAGTTTAGAGATTTCGACTAGTAGAGAAATATGATTTCAATTGTAATGAAGTCAAGTTCTGTAAGTTTGACTGGAATTACATTTTACTGATATAAGTTACATTAATAGAAACTTGAAAGCCTGATAGTCATTTTACTTTCCTCTTCACTCTCTTATACTCTAGCAAGTTAGAGTAGAGCCAGTTGGTTTTGTTTCATTTTTTAATACTTTCCAAGCTTAAAACATCAGGGTTGAATTGTGGGGTCTTCAGTGCTGTTTGAGCTTGGCTGTTCTCCAAGCTTATCTCTAAGGCTCTCTATAGCAACACACAAAAGTTCATTTGTCCATCGCTGTATAATTTGATTTGATTTGATTATGGACTGATCTGAGTTTACCAATAATATTTAAATAGTTTATGTTATTTACCTCTTGTATAATTAGTGTATCTCCCAAAGTATGGCCAAATCCTGCAGCCACCATATTATTCTGCCCTTTGTTAGTAATACAGAAATTATTTGAACTCTTATATTTTACATTTTGATTGCCAGAAAGCAGCACAAGTTGTGAAATCCAGTGTCTCATATGCCATGTTTAGGTGGATGCCAGGTGGTGCCTGGAAAATAAGTGGTTGCAGTCAGAACTACTAAGCTAGTAAGAAGCTGTTTTGCCAAAGCAGAAAATAAGGTCAGACCTTCTGGGATGAAATATTTAAGCCTCCTGCCCTGCAGATTCAGCAGTCTGCTATAACCTGCAGAGCATCTAGTATTCAAGATGCTGATTTTGCCAGGATCATTTCAGCTTTGCTGGAAGAATATTTCACCCATCTACTGAACATGCCAATATATTGGCAACAGGGCCCATGTAGCTTTCTAAAATTCCCATATCTGTCTGAAATATACAAGATGTTCATTTGAATCTCCTACCCCAACATCAAATCAGCAAAAACGTCTCATTCATTAAAGTAAGACAACAAACTTCATATAGCAGGCAACATTAGGGGAATTGATGTAGTGATGAAAGTTTTTTTAATTTTATGGTTAAATGTTTTATTTGACGAGATGGCTAGGAACTAGCAGACTTGAAAAATCAAAATATTTCATTGTATGCTAATTTCAGTCTGGTGAAAGTTTAACTGATGAAGTCTGCTATTGATCCCAAATATAGAATGAAAATGCATTTCGAAGTCACCGTTATATTACACATATGGCATTAGCTGTTTCTCTGCTTCTTAGCCTTTCAGTTTCATTTTGATTTTCAATGGCTTATTTGCAAATGCCTATTTTGACAGAAATAGTCATTTCTGTTCCATGAAAGTCATTTGTAAACGTATAAAATGATAAGCATTTTTTTAAAAGCCATTTCCCCCCAAATCTCCAGATGTATACTGTTGATAAAAAAGAGCCATGATCTTGAGACCTAAATACTTATCTGTCATTTTATATGTTCCATGGTCATGGAAAGAATTGTAACACACCTGAAGCAAGTGATTTATGCAGATATTGAAGATGAAAATTACAATCCATACATCTCCCGTCTTACATTTTCAAGGCATCTGAAACAGTTTTATATATTTTTTTTCTCATGGGATTAGGAGTGGTAGAATTTTGAAGTTATTGCTGACAATCAGGCTTGATGACATGATGTTCTTGATGCCTCCAGGTCACTCATGTACTTTAGTTCCTCTTTGAACTTAAAAAGGAATTGTATTTAACTTGTGAACATTTCATGAAGGAAGGTATACTAAAGGAACAGAAAAAATATTGATATTAAAGCTGGAAATAGGATAACATTTAATTGCGGTAATACCTCTTTTTCACTAAATGCTGCAGGGCAAAGGGGAAACTTGCTTACATCAACTAAAAGAGTGGACATACCTACAGTCCAAACTATATCTACTTTCTCCACAAGTGCATTCTACTTTATTTATTTTCTCCTACCATTTTAAAACCACTAAGTAAATTCTACTAGAGTTGAACACCCAGAAGAGTTTTATATAAAAGGAAAGAAAGTAAAAAGAAATAAAGGTGAAAGAGAGTGAGAGAGATACATGTGCAACAATCTTTGGTAGAGAAACAAAGTTATAATCAATACAGATTTTCTGGAATACAAAGCATCACCTTGCAATAGGATGGGGCACTAAGTTGTCCAATCTACTCTCTGTAGAAGTTTTTAATCTTTCTTTTGGGGAAACCAGGGGGGGGGGCAGATGGGAGTAATACAGCAATATGTCCTGTGATGGTTTGTGTCCATGGACTGGCCTATCCCAGAAGTCAAGTTGGCATAAAACTCCCCTAGAGAGCTCCTAGGGAATGATGGAGTGGAAACTCTTAGCTTCTGGATTAGGCTTTAAATGTTTTCTGCTTTGATTGATATGTTTATTATACTTCTATGTTCTATACTGTCATCCCTCCGGAGTCTGTTATGTGATTAAATCAGTATGCAAAATGGAGAAGTGAACAAACATTACTGTATTGTTAGTATTTCAGCTCAACATAGTTTGTGTTACCTTTGCTCAAGGATGCACTAAGAAAACTACATTCCCCAAAAGTGGAAACACATTTTCTCTTTAGGTGTAACTTGTAATGTTTGAAGTTATGGTGTTCTCTGTTGTGACTTTCAAACATTTTACCTCCTACATTTATGATGCACTGCTTTAGCATTACATTGACTTGCTTTGTTATTTTTAAATGTATAATGTCACTGCTTAATGTTCCTGCCATTATTGATATTTTGTGTTTTTAGATTACAATCTTATTACTCCTAGAAGGGTCTTTGATGGTGTATAGAACAGTTTGGTTCTTCTGTTTTAGGGCCACGGGGAAAAGACTTTCTACCTGACCTCAAGCTTCCTACTCTGGGCCTTGTAAAATTATTTAGTCAGAGATTTAAAAAATCAGTCTTTACCAGCAAATGAATTACAGATGAATTAGACTTTTAATTCTTATAATTCCAAGTACACCTTTCTCTGTATGTCTAGGAATTATGACATCTGGAGCTGATCGGGTTGGGGTAGGTTCCCCCAACTACTTATCTTAAATCCTTGGGCAAATCTCTATCTCTCATTTTAAACTTTAAACAATGGTTTGGAACCAGGCTATTTGAAGGACCACCTTTCCTCCATTACATCTACCCAATTCACCAGGACAAGAATTCAGGATGTGGTGTGGGTCCCAACTATTCGGGATCTTCATTGATGGGAGCATGAAAAGTGTCTTGTCGGTGGTGGCTCCTTTCCTAGGGGGCATAATCCCCATGAAGGTATGATTGCCCCTCTCCTGTTGCTTTTTTTCAAAAACATCAAAGACTTGGCTATTCAGCAGGCCTGGAGATCCCAAATAGAGATGGAGCTGATCAAGTGGCTGATCCAATGATCTTGTGAGGGAAGGGGCTATGATTTTTATGTTGTAGTTTTTAATGTTGTAAGCCACCCAAAGTCACTGTTGTATGAATTGGGCAGCCGTGTAAATTTGTTTACTACACAAATAAACAAGCAGGCAAATGTCTCTTTGCTATCCCCAGGTAGTCATGTATATTGGTCAAGTCATGAAAGACCTTCTGAAGTGGCCTCGTCCTCGGTCACCACCTGTTGTCAAGCTAGAAAAGAAGACTAATGCAGAATATGGAATGCCATCCACACATGCAATGGCAGCCACTGTCATCTCTTTCACTTTTGTATCTGTGACTGCAAACCAGTACAAGGTAGGAAGCAGCAATTCTGATTTAATCTAGTCAAGTTGCATGACCAAGTTTCATTGCCTTATTTGGTCAAATATCAGTCCCTCCATCTTAAGTCTCAAGTATTTCAGTGGCATTACAGTCCATTTCTGTTTCATCCTCTTCCTTCTTGTGTATTGGTCTTCATCAGACAGTATTAACAAACTTCACTGAGAAAAGTCATTCCTAGGAATATGGGACTGTTTCACATCCTCAATCACATTTCTGTAAAATTAGGATCTTTTGTCCCAGTGGGATTTTTGGGGGGATGTACACAAATTCACTTTTGGACCTACTTGGTTAGTCTTTCAATTGTGGAGATACTTCTTCATAGTTCTTCATTTAGCTTGGAACACTTTGAAGGCTTTTTAAAGAATGGAATCACTTGATGTTATCTACAAAAAAATTCACCATCTATGATCTTCAGGGAACTCATCCAAGTAAGGCTCTTGGGAAGTCATAACTTCCCTTCTCATTGTCTGAATTGTTTCATCTTCGATTTAGGAAAGGGAGATTCTAATTCTTTAGATTTATGTATGGTATCCTCAAACTAAATTGTGGATGGATTGTTTTCGGTTAAGTGATGAATAAAGATTTTATTAACATTCTTTCCCTTTATATTTTTAGTATCCACTTGAACTTGGACTGTTGGGAGCCTTCTTATTTTCATCTCTGGTAGGCCTCAGCAGAATTTACACAGGAATGCACACAGTGCTCGTAAGTTTTTACTGAGGGTAACTGCTGGGACGATGAGAGGCAAGGAAAACAAATCATGAAATGCTTATGGTGCCATCATTAATTAAATTACAGAATTTTGATGCGTCCATAATGGTGCAGTTATTTAATGACATTGCTATGTGTATGTCATCATTTAGGAATTATTAGAGTTTGCATCAAATGTTACTCCTTATGATATGATATAATAAATGATTAATAAAAATACTTTCTAAGATATAGATTTTCCTCCTTGAAAAGAATATGTAATTAAATTTTCAGAAGCAACTTATTTTTTGTGATTTTCCTCTTCTGCCTCTCTTAAGCTTTCAACTTAAACAAGCCCACAGAATTCTGGCTTGATGTTTTTATAAATCAGGATTTGAAAATCAAGAACAATGATTTGCTGTTCTGTTTTTTAAAGGAGCAATAAGCCAAAATTCCCAGCTTGTTATGCTACAGCTCCCACCGTCAGTTTGACATCTGGAGAAAGCTCCTCTAAGCAATTTTGCAAGGATTGTTTTGTAGTCAGACCACCAAGCAAACCACTGCATGGAAATTTCTCTGGAGACCTGAAATATACTGAAAATGACTATTGCTTTAATGAATAATTATTCTGAAAATTAATAAATCTATTTCTCTTCTAAAATTTATGTGGTAGGAAATTTTGATGTTGATTATTTTACAGGTAGGATAATATCATTACAATTTGTATTTCAAGAAATGTCATTTTTTGTTCTGTATTGTAGAAGCAGCCAGCCAGCGAATATGGCATCATGGTCAATACAATACAATACAATACAATAGCAGAGTGGGAAGGGACCTTGGAGGTCTTCTAGTCCAACCCCCTGCCTAGGCAGGAAACCCTATACCGTTTCAGACAAATGGCTATCCAACATCTTCTTAAAGACTTCCAGTGTTGGGTAATTCACAACTTCTGGAGGCAAGCTGTTCCACTGATTAATTGTTCTAACTGTCAGGAAATTTCTCCTCAGTTATAAGTTGCTTCTCTCCTTGATTAGTTTCCACCCATTGTTCCTTGTTCTACCCTCAAGTGCCTTGGAGAATAGTTTGACTCCCTCTTCTTTGTGGCAACCCCTGAGATATTGGAACACTGCTATCATGTTTCCCCTAGTCCTTATTTTCATTAAACTAGATACCCCGTTCCTGCAACTGTTCTTCATATGTTTGTCTCTAGTCCCCTAATCATCTTTGTTGCTCTTCTCTGCACTCTTTCTAGAGTCTCCACCTCTTTTCTACATTGTAAAGATGTTGGCTTATAACTGGTGCAATCTAGGCACATCACCTCTTAGCCAGGAATGCTCATTAGATAATTCTGGACCAGGAACTCCCTCTCAATCCATCATACCACTCTGAAGGGTTGGGGGAGACATTAAGAATAGAAGGGCTATGTATTCTGACTTGAGCTGAAGAAAAGATAGGATATAGCAATATAACAGCAAAGTTAAATACAAAGCATTAAGTTAATTTTGTTTCTAACAGAAGCTCAAAGAATCGGTAGAATCTGAACCTAAATTTTAAAAAAAATGTTTCTTCATAATTCAAGACTTTGTTCACTGAGGAGATATATCTTTATATATGGTACCTTTAGGTCAG
This sequence comes from Thamnophis elegans, assembly GCF_009769535.1. Taxonomy (NCBI): domain Eukaryota; kingdom Metazoa; phylum Chordata; class Lepidosauria; order Squamata; family Natricidae; genus Thamnophis; species Thamnophis elegans. The sequence goes on from NC_045550.1 coordinate 37,909,205, forward strand.
AGCTGTCAAACCTGCGGCTCGCGGGCCAGATGCATCACATAGTGGCCACGTCCATGCCCGGTTTAGCAAAAGGGGGGGGGGTGTCACAATACGTCATGTGACGACACTATGATGATGTGAGTTTGACATCCCTGCTTAGGTAATCTAACACTGCCATTTACACTTTTACTTTTCTTGATGTGTGATCTAATCAAACTGGAAGAAAGTATGAAGTAAAACTCCATTATTTTAAAACAGCTTGTTTGCTACATAGTGCAGCTATCATTGAGTGCATTTACTGAGAGTCAGATTTAATGTTACTTACGGGATGGGAAGATCAAATAAGACATTTTAATGATAATTTCAGCTTACTCATATAAGCATCTTAAATAATCATAGCTGCTAATGGCTACATTTGTATTCATCACTATGAATTTTGATGGAAACCCTTACTAGATCAAGACATTTAGTTTAGAACAGAGAGTCTCACATCGCCACCACTACCGGTTTGCCCGAACCAGTGCAAACCAACAGAATACCACCTCTGGTTTACGCACATAAATAGAGTAAGTCCTCCTAAATGACTCCTGATTTTTACACAAACATATTCATGAGGTTTTCCTAGCATCAGTATGTAAATGACTTTCTATCACTTTTTTGTAGGATATTTTTCAATTTCCTAGTCTAACAGTATAACTGGGATTTCCTCTTGATCTACCATTCAAGTAGTAACCCAGTTCAATTCAGCTTAGTTTGTTTTAAAGATCAGTTAAGGCAGGGATGTCAAACTCAATTTCATTGATGGCCGCATCAATGCTGTAGTTGACCTGGGTTGTGTGTGCGAGTGGGCGTGGCCGACTGGGTGGGCATGGCCATCTTGATGCCACTCCCCAAACTGCTGGCATGTTTCCTCTTCACACTGGGTAGAGCAGGACAAACAGACTTTGTGTTTGAAACGCGAGTTAAGATAAGTGTGCGTGCTACAACACAAATAATCTCTTGGCAACACACCTCCAAAGATGTTTTCATTACACACACACACAATTCAGACTGAAAAGTGGAGGAAGACAGAGTGACTAAAATATTATATTGAAGCTTTTAGGCCAATTTTTATCATATACTTGGGGCAAATCTGAAGAAAGTGATGGAAGGGATTGTTGGCTAGATTGATACGCCTATATATGGAAGTATTTCTTATGCTTAGACTTCATCTAATACATTGTTCTCCCCAAAGCTAAACATTTAAAAGGATAATATAAGATGATGCTACTTTACATAGCAGGAAAAATGTATTGATGTTTGACATTGGCTGTTTCTTTTTTAATGTCATTTTTATGCACATAGATTACAAATATTGCATACTTTTGTTCACAAATCCTGGTGCCAATGAACCTTTAATCCCCAGAAATATTATATCCTTTTGCTTGAAGACTACACTTTTTGCTTCACACATCCTTTGTTTATTACAGCTAAATTATATGGCACTTTCCAAGAAAGATCAGGTTATTAGATTCTTGCTAGCTCGTCTCCAACCTCTTCTTGTAAATCTCATATTGTTTCCATTTCTGACATAATCCCTTATGGGAATAGTTCCAAAAGCAATTCTTTGAAGAAATCTATTAAATCCAATAGTAATAACTTATGTACAGCTGTGTGAAAAAGTCCTGCATGCTTTACGGTTTATGGTTTAGTTTATAACATTTTTTGGATAGGCCATTGATTTTATGATATTTTATGCTAATTGCTTTGCAAATATTGTTATATTTAAATGTATACTGGTGGTTTTTAAGTGAAAAGCATAAGCTTTTTGCAATTTGGTCCTATTTGGATGGGGATTGTGAACTTTCTTGCATGCTTATAATGCATGCTTACAACAACTATGAAAACAGATTAACTGATGCATACCCAGTGGCATACGTGTTGCACTAAGGCCGATGCTAGTGTTTTGTTAACATTTTTATTGTTTGTGGTAACCAGTTTAGGTAACCAAACATGGTTACTAATATGATATTGGCCAGCCCTTATTGCTTAGGCGGCATCACTTTGGCATAGACTGTATAATCCTTTGCACGTGATCTTTGGTGACAATGTGGTGCCAGGCTGCAATAATAGATTCAATCAGTTCCTGCTTGGTCTTCGGATGCTTCTTGCTTATTTCGTAATCAATTTTGGCCCACAAGTTCTCAATTGGGTTCAAATGCGGGCTCTGAGCTGGCCAATCCAGGAGTCGAGCACCATGCTTCTTCATCCACTGCTGGATGGGCTTGACTTGATGACAAGGAGCGTTGTCATCCTGGAAGTGAAAGTCCTTCCCTACAAGTTGCTGAGCTGAAGGAAGCATGGTCTTTTCTAGGACTTCAACATACTGCTTAGAATTCATGATTCCCTGCACGATTTGTGACCAACCAATACCAGAAGCAGTGATACAGACCCAGATCATTATGTGCAATGGGTGCTTCACAGATAGATTCAGGAAGTACGGCGTAAATTCTTCAGCTGGAAATCTTCTGACATGCTTATTGCACTGATTCCCAATCAAGTAGAAATTGTTCTCATCACAGAAGATGACCATGGCCCACTGTTCGTTGGTCCACTTGGCATACTTTTTGGTCCAAGCACGTTGACGAGAGTGATGAGCGTCTGTGAGCAAAGGTTTACTTCGAGCCCTGCAGCCTTTGAGCCCTCTGGCAGTCTGTAATGAACTGTGCTTGTGCACACTTTTACATCACATGTTTCACCCCAAATTCTTTTAATCTGAGGTGAGGTGAGCTTCCTGTCAGCCATCAAAATGCGCTGCAGAGCCCAATCTTGCTGTTTTGTCGACTTTCTTGGTCTTCTAGAGCAGAGCTGTCATCAACTGAACCAGTTATTTGGTATTTTTCAACCACTCTGCTTCCTGTGGTGCAATGGCATTTCACTATTTTGGCTATTTCTGTACAGGAGTAACCATCTTCATAAAGCACAATGATGTAATGCTGCTGCTTAGTACTGGTGAAAGCAAAGGCCTTTATCCTTGCCTGCAGCCAGAGCTAAATTAAATTTTTCAATGCTTTTCATGCCTATTTATAGTCAGAGAGTATGATAACATTGATTGGCTCATAGATTTAGCCTCTGTGCATTTTGATTGGTCAGCCAAAGCTCACTGCTGATTGGCTACTTTCGATCCTAGCATTCTTGAAAATTCAAGTTGTGTTTGTTTTAGCACATAAACTCACTCAAAACCTTAAAAAGACTTTGGCTATATTAATAAAAATTATGCATCTCAATCCGACTACAGAAATTTCATCTAAGTACTAATTTTGCATGGTTTCTATGAGTGAAAAGTTGATAAAACATGTAAACACAGCTTAAAACAAAGTGTGCAGGACTTTTTCACACAGCTGTAAATACATACAGATACACAGGGTTAAACCTAGCTATACTATAGTATACCTAATTACAATCAGTTGTCTACATTTTGCTGTATATTCTATTGTAATAGTGGAAGATGAAAACAAAATACCAGTGCCTCTAGGCCTTCATAAAACCATAAGGAGCACCATAATGTCTGAACTAATATAACCCTTGGCATTTAATGCAGGAAGATTATGATGAACCACTTCAGTTTCTTCCAGGATACAGGAGCAGCGAGCTCCAAATTAAGGATTTAGTATCTAAAATGAATCATAATTTAAAGGAATATATAGAATCATGGGATTTTCTGTGGAGAAAGTTCTACTAACACCCACAGAATGATGCTGTTCAAAGATTTGGACTACACCATCCCTGCTAGCAATAGTAGCTGTAATTCAATATCCCTGAAGGATAGCAGACTAGGGAAATATGTGTAGAATATAATTTGTGTAATGACCGTGCATATGCGTGAATGTCTGTATGAGAGAGATAAGATAAAACTTTTGTTTAAAAAACTGTGATGGTATTGTTTCTCTTGTGTGGAATGGAATTAATTTGAGATATGTAGTAGCATTACTGATGTTTTAAAGTTCTTTAGCGTAGATTATAGAAGCAGTAATGAAGCATTCAAAAACTGGTCTTTTGTTTTTCTTAATAAATGTAGTCATTCAAGTAACCTTGATCATCCAGTGTTCTTATCTGAACAGTCTCCAGAGTCCCTCTTTGAGAGAAATGGCTAGTTCAAAAATATGAAAAATAGACCAAAAAAAAAAGATAATTGATAGTCACTAATAATTCAGGTTTCATTAAATAAAATAACAGACACCAGGGAGTGGGGTCAAATAAATTGTTTGGCCCTAAAAAAAGTAAACTAAGGAAGGAACATTAATTCTTTGCAGAAAAATTACAAATTTATAAATTAAGTGCCTATGGAGATTCTCAATCATCCAGGAAGTTATTAAACTGAGAGACTATGGGAGGGAAAGGCTAGTGACTAGAAAGAAAAAAAACTGTCAGAAATCTTAATTTAAGAAGCATTACTTCATTGCCTTTCAGCAAGAAGTTCCAAATCTAAATTATGGGTTTGCGTACAGTGATATATGAATACATACTCTGCCTATCAATCTTACCTTAATTCTGCAAATGTAACATCTTTACTGCTCTTGCAGTAATCCTCTCCTGTCCTCCACCCCCATGAAGAGTATAAAAGTGATGAAGATTCCTCAGTTATATTTTGCTCCAGTGAAATATTAGGAGTTGAAAGACATACATCATACCAAGCTTTTGCATTTTAGTTATGTTACTCTTTGACATTTATTCTTAAGGTATTTCTTACGTCTACTAGACTTGTAATGTTCTAAACCTGTTTTTCAATTCAAGCTAGGGATTGCATTCTGAGACAAATGGCAACTTGTGTCATTAATGTATTTATGTGTTTTTCCAGGACGTCATTGTCGGCAGTCTAATTTCCTTATTTTTGACTGCTATTGCCTGTCCTACCTGGGATACTGTGGATCACTTGATGCTCACCAGCCCTTTCTGTCCAGCATTCTGCATCATTGTGCCCCTCTTCTTGTGCTACAATTATCCTAAACTAGATTATTACAGTCCAACTAGAGCAGATACTACCACTATTCTAGGAGCTTCTGCAGGAGCCATTATCGGGTTTTGGGCAAATAATCACTATGGTTCAAATGCTGCATCTAAAGATGTCACTTACAGTGTTTCTTCCATCACTAGTGAAATTATCTTGTTAGTGCTTGCAAAATTTGTAGTGGGGATTGGTGTTTTAATGATGACACGGCAGATTGCCAAAACTATTGTTCTTAAATCATTATGTTCTTGGCACAAGGTTTCTAACAGTGATGTTGTAGCTATGCAGCAAATAAAAATTGAAGTGCCCTATAAATTTATCACCTATTCTTCTATTGGTCTAAGTGCTACAATGTTTGTGCCACTAATATATACATTTTTTGGTTTAAATTAAATACCGTATTTTTCGGAATATAAGACACCCTTTTCCCTCAAAAAAGAGGCTGAAATCCGAGTGCATCTTATACACTGAATATAGCATTTCTTACCTCCTGAAACTCCACCCCTTCACCAAAATGGCCGGGCATAGCTTTTAGAAGGTTTTCAGAGAGCTCCTGGGGGCTGGAGAGGGCAGAAATGAGCAAAAAACAACACATTTTTTGCCCTCCCTGCCCCCAGCAGCACTCTATAAGCTTCCTAAAGGCTATCCATGCCCCCCCCCTTTAACAAAAAACGGGCCGGTTGTTCGCAAAAATGGGCTGTTTTTTGCTTATCCCCCCCCCCCACCAGGAACACTCTACAAGCCTCCTAAGGGCTATTCAGCCCCACCCCTTTTTTAAAAAAAAACCAGGCCTGTTTTCACAAAAAACGGGCCGTTTTGGGGAGGTTTGCAGAATGTAAAAACTTTTTTAAAAAAATTTCTTCTTCAAAACCTTGCTGCATCTTGTACTCCGGTGCGACTTATACTATGAAAAATATGGTACTATGTGTTCAGGTTTTTTTATTGTCCAGATTATGAACTGAAGATTAAAATGATTTGCAGTAGTTGGGGGGCTGAGGTGATGAGAGAATGGAACGTGCCTTTTGCATAAACTCTTTAGGATTGCTAATACTGGAGACTAAAGATAGTATTTAGTTATTCTAGTATTCAGCGTGAGAGAGATGGTCACAGACCAAAAAACTAAAATAATCAGGAATGACATTTAATTCTATTTGTAAACATATGTGACTCGGAATAAATGCATTCTATGATCTTCCTCGGAATGGAGATGCTGCACTATTCCTCTAGGGTTTAAATGACACTCCCAGTCCCCAACCTAATATTTTATCTTACATATCATAAGAATACAGGCCTGAATTTTCATTTTTCTCTGATTTGTATTTTGAATAAGGGGTCTGAAAGGTATTGATTGTATGAAGACATAATATTCTTATATCAAAATACTGCAGACGTTTCTCAGGAATTTAGCACTGACAGCATAAAGGAAGCAGCATTTTGTATTCTAATGCTAATACAAGAGAAAAGTGCTAAGTTGCTTCCAAGTCTTTTTCTTCCTCATTCACATTCTAAACATTAGAGATGAGCATGGATGGATGAGGTGATTGGTTATACGAAAGAACGTATGGAGACTAGAATAGTTCATTAGTGCTACTAGTCAATTATTCTTTGTATTCACATTATAGCGGGAGCAGAAAATAGTAAAACCTCCATATCATAGATTTTAATTCAACAGATTTTATATATAAAATGTTTTTGTTTGGCCTTCACCTCTATTCACTTACATCATTAATGTGATATAATTACATAAATGAGGTAAACTATATAAATTGGAATTTAAGAGACATCTAAAGGATATGCTAAATCATGGTTTTACTGTAATGACATATATACTGTGTGTCATATATATATATAAATAATTGTAGGACAATTCTATTTAAAATAGATTTTTGAATGTATGTTGTCTTCCCAACAGTTTGGGGTTTGTTTACATAACTGTTTTTATGAACACCTGGTCTATGCTGTTCAACAAGACTGCATGTATATGTTCTTATTTATAAAGTATACAATTTCTATTTTTGTATCATTTTACTGTAATACCATAAATTACTATTCAAATTATGTGTTTCTATTTTTTTATATATTTCTATATTATTTCAAAGTATAAATATCAAATACTCTTAGCAAGGAAGCGCTAACAAATATACAGTATTTTCTGATTACACTTTTAGTTCATGTAGAATCTGAATTAAAATGTTAAATAAGACTGCAAACATACAGAACTAGATATGGACACTAGGTAATGGGCACATGATTAACATTTAAAACAGACATTCTATAGCCTTTCCTCCATTAATTTGATCACTCCATCCTAGTGGTCTATGTGTTAAAGGTATTTATTGGGAATTTACTTAACAATTGAGATTTTCAGCATATATCACTAGTGTCCAAAATTTTGGTTCAATTCCCTGTAATCTCATAACTACCACAACTAAACCAAAATGGAGATCACCTAAGATCATTAGTTGGGGATTTTTTTTCCCCATCAGAAGACTTATTTACTCAATATGAAAATTTGCAAGAAAACATCATGTCTAAGAGACAAAAAGATATTTAGGCATTTGCAACTACATACAAATGAAAAAGCTTCCCAATTCTATTTCTAGTATAGGAAAGAGAGTCAATGGATAATTTACTCTAAAACACACCTGCTTACAATTGTTTCTACTACAACTAAGGGTGAGTGAGTAGGCAAATAAGTGTATTTTGACCCCCTTCATAATAGAATAAAAAATTATGGTGTAGCTACCATGGGTGGAAAAACAAGTTTGTTTTAGCTTACAAGAAACATGTATGTTTATTATCAGGACAAATTTAACCTCTCAATTTAGTTCATATATGTTTTTATAAATTAGCACTCTATTTGGAGCAGCTATAATAAGTTAACAGTCTATATTTCAATCACTAAACTATTTGAGGAAACAAAAAAATATTTAGCCAATACATATTTATGATACTTGACTGAACTTTGCCTTGTTTTTTTAAAAGATTGATGTCCTTAACTGTTAAAAAGAGCCTTTAACTGGTTAAAAAAAACTTTTCTTATTACAGTAATACGATATTAAATCCCAATAAAGCCTACTGTAACATTGGTCTAATACTTTGACGTACAAAATAAAATGGAGAATGAAGTTGGGCCAAAGGATGATGTTCTTCTTACTGGAAAGGCTCAATTGTGATTTCTAGGGCAGAACAGGGCATGGTGAGCTCAAATTTGGTGACAACATCAGGATGAAGAACTCCCAAGTTACCAATGCTCTGTCCTTTGGCAAAGATCTCAGCACATCGACCAGGGAAGAAAGCAGAGTCTGAAAGCAAATAAAGGAACAATGGCGTTAGTATGTCTAGGAATAAACAGAAATCAGAGGAAAAACTCTCAAGGACACGTAAGATTCAGTTGGAATGGTTGCAAATCAACAAAAATGGCTTCTCATTTTAGAGAGTTAACACAATCGAGAGAAAAAAAAGCATTTGAAAAGTCAAGCCTTTTTTTTATTTATATATATATATATATATATATATATATATATATATATATATATATATATATACCCCCAAAAAAAACACTTGGGTATGGCTAGCTGATGAGAGCTAAATAGCTTGAAATAGATCTATACTAGTCTCCCTTTATTTATTTATCAGCATATATATATATATATATATATATATATATATATATATATATATATATATATATATATATATATATGACACTAAACACACACACACACATATATATATGTGTATATGTATGTATGTATGTGTGTATGTATACACACACACACACACATATACACATTTTAGAAAACTTGGGAAAAGTTTTGCAGGAGACAAAACCAATTTAAAATTCAAATCTACATTTTCAACACAAGGTGTCCAAGTAGTTAATTAAAGAATTAAAACTTTGAATTACTAGATAAAATTAGTCTACAGATTCAATAATTACAACTGAAGTACCTGTATTATAACCCGGTCTGCATTTCCCCCCCACAGTAATCTCAATAGAATTTCATAATTTAATGCTGATATAAATTTTTAAAGTAATAAAGCAAATAATCTTCTGAGAAAATGTCCATACGATTCTATTTCAAAAATTATATGTCTGTTTGTAACTATCTCACGTTGCATTTGTGAAAATTTTTATTACTAGACTCATATTGCCACATCTGAGATTTTTCAGTTTTATACATTATAAAATTATGCACAAGGCAAAGGTGGGGAGAACTATAAAATAATCCTCAAAACTTCATTGGAAGTAGTTCTAAAATCATTAATATTAAATATAGTTAATAAATGCAAGTGCTCTAAGAAGCATTTTAAAAAAAGAATCAGATACTATATTAGAAAACATTTCCATAAATTATCTCAAGCTAATCTCATAGTGTCTTCAGTTGTCTTGCAAATGTGTACCTGTGAAAACAGGATGATGTGAGAAGCTGAATTACAGCAACACTGCTTTATTTAGATTTATGGATTCTGCCACAAGAAAAGACAATACAGAACTGAAAGAAATAATGTTAATATATAATATTATAATGGTCACTATTAAATCACTTGTTCGCTTGCAAACATGCCCATGTACAGAGTTGGAAAAATATTATTTTAAAAGTACTTATACTGGACAATGCAGGCCAGAAAAATCTCTTTTCGTACCCTAGCTACAATTATTTAAAAGATTGCAGTATCTTCTTAGGTCTCCACCACTTTGCAATGGACAATAAAATCTACAAATAACAAAACAATTAGTTTTGTATGAACTAAACTACCATGGAAGGCTAATTTCTCAGCAAAAGTACCCCTCTGTTCATAACAGAAGATATATACTAATAGACTGACCTAAAAATTAATATGCAAATAGGAATTAATCAAAATGGGTATGCAGTTATTTCTCACAATTTTCTTATTTATTAATTTATCATTTACAAGTAAAAAATGCATGACACTCAGAATGCATTGGCATATTATAGTTGCCACATCTGTATTATGATAGCAATATGCCTGAGTTATTTTAAGGACCAATAATGTGCATACAATTTCTGTTAAAATTATATGAAGTAAAAATCCCACTGCATTAAAGAATCTTCCTTAATGAAACTAGATTTTATTAATCTTGAAAGATTTCATTTTCAAATGCAAACATAAAAATAGCTTATGTGAAAGAAAATCTTTAGCCCAATGGCATCTGCCTCTTAACTAGGTCGTAGCAGACATCTGGCCATACATGTTTTCAATATATTAATTGGAATTTAATCCTGTGTGAATGCATATTAGATTCAAGTCCAATTTTGTAGTTAGGGTCAGCAAATATGTCAGTTCCTGTTATAAGAAAGTTCCCCTGGCATATATAAATTGTTATTTTCCACAGTAAAAAAAAGTGCAAAGAGACTTCCTGTGAATTAGTACACATAAAATGTTATTTTCCATGGTAAAAAAAAAAATGCAAACTATATCGTCTTTTCCTGCTAACTACTAGTTCATAGGGGTTCTGTCCTAATAGTCAAATCTGGGAGCCTTAGGCTGGGAATCACCAAACTACAGAGTAAGATGTATTGGCAAGCATATCTAATAGATCAAAATTGTATTATATGATGCAGAAAAAGATGGAATCATATAAAAACACACGTTAAACCTCTACTTGAAAACCTATAACATAAAGATCTTATTACATGCTTTTAAACTCAAATGCCTCAAGGAATCCAAAAGGAGACTGAATTTGAAAGTATATGAGTGCTGTAAAAGATAATTAAGAAAGATAAAGCATAAACTCCAAAGTCTTTAGATAAACATACTTGTCTTCTGAAAATGACACTCTAAAACTTTTTAAACCCTATAACATCCAAATAAACTAAAATCAATGATCCATAGTAAGAAAAAAAGATTTCTGAAATGCTTTGAGGTTCAAAGAATTCTGTTATTAAACTTATGTCCCTAAGAACTGATAATTGTCTTTGTGTTCTAACACCAAGACTGCTTTGATTATTCAGGGCATCCTCTTTGGTCACTAATCCAATGGAAAACCTGGTCTTTAGCCTATTTTCTGGTTAATTGACCTTCAAAGAGCTTGTTGAATTCTCAGTGTGCTTTATTGTCAAATAGCCTATACATAGCTTCTTTTCTCTATCAATCTCCTTTCCATATTTGGAGTGAAAAGATTAAGGAAATGATATAGGATCAGAGTTAGCATCAACTTTAAAGACTATACTGATTCAACTCATAGCTTCAAAACAATAAGTAAACAAAAATTAGATGTCAGGCTTCAATAATTAAGAGGAAGGAATTATGCTATCCAGCATGATTATTAAAGGCTCAGTCCAAATATTCCAAGAATTAATGTTTATTATCTTAGCGTGAAATGGAAAAAATAGTACAATATGATTTGATCAGAAACATGATGCATTCGTAAATTACATCAGGACTGATTTCACCAGGCCTGAAAAAATTAACATCTTTTCTAGGCAGTCTAAAGAATTATTTTTCTGAGCTTATGGAAGGTTAATGTAATCTAACTGCTGAGGTTATCAATATGTAGAAACTGGAGCACAGAATCAAGGAACGTTTGCAAATGTATGAAAAGACAACTTTTAAATGCCAGATATACTATGTTATTTATTGTTTAAATTTATAAGGCTGACCTTTCTGGGTAGCATATAGCATAAAAAAATGAACAATAAACTAAAACAAAACAGAAAAAAACCAATCCAATCATATATATTAAACATATAAAATATACAAATATAAAATGTGACCAAGCAATATAGGAGAGCAAGCTAAAGGCACTTCCACTTAATTGGGTTCTAATGCCTGGAGGAAGAGCCAGGTCTTAGCAGATTTCCAAAAAGTTGGGGCATGTCATATACTGGACAAGCAGGAGTCACTCCAGAGAACACGACAACCACAGAAAAGGTATCTTATTTCTGAATCCTCATTAATTATATATTTATAATCAAAGGCCGCGATTTACTAAACTTTGCAATTAAACAACATTTTAAAATTTGTAAAATATAACAAAATACAGTTGTTATTTCTCCACTTTGCAATGTTAAGCTTTTCTCTGCTGCAGATCATTTCCCATGAAGAAATGGGATTTTGCATTTCAAATAATAATCTATTCTCTACTATTCCCTAACATCTGTAACCCACATCTCATATGAAAGGATAAGAAGAAAAAGAAGTTTACTGTTTACATAACAAACGCAAACAAGTAAACTGATCTGTGTAAGGAAACTACTGGAAGAGAAACAGTTAACAGCCACTAAAGTTCTTAATACATGTAAACTAATCCCCTAATTCAACAAGTGCCTCTCATTCCTTTTTCTGAAGATCAAAAAGAAAACTTTCTTTTACTGTATATTTGAAATCAGTGGGAACAGGTGTGGATTCTGGATAGGTATGCAGATGAAAAGGTATAATTACCTAGCTAGTCCACTTCAGAATCAGGGGGTCTGAATTTCCATTAAGAGGAAACATTTCGTTTTCATAACTTTGTAATGAAATATTTTATTAATAAAATAAAGCTTAATACACATTAGTGTTTACATCAGCTGGCTAATATCTTTCTACAGCAGGATAAAATTTTCCAGTTGTAATTTCATGCAAAATGTAAAGCAGATCACACAACAGTTACAAAACACTGTAAAATATAACAGAAACAGACCAGAGACTAAACTCGGAATCTGGTTTTCCAGACTATTTATTTTCGTTTATTTCTATTTCTTATTTCTAAACCGCCCATCTCCCTCAAAGACTGGTCTTCCAATGTGATGCCCTATCATCTGCCAGTAGTGTCCTTTTTCATTCTAGGTCATGCAATCAGGGCAAAAACTAACTTAGCTTCCATCTGCTGCTGGAGTCCCAACAGTTCTTGCTAGCATAGCTAATTGTATATAATACAGAGCCACAACTTCTATACTGTATCTTTGCTTTATGCAAAAGAATACATAGACAGAAATATAAATTTTAAACGGACAATATAAATATTTATAGTCCAAATCATTTACAAGGAGTAACTGTGGCTCACATGGTTAGGACACTGGTTTGGCGGTTAGCAAGCCCATGACTTGAGACTGGAGTGCTGCTGTGTGGCAGAGTGAGCTCCGGTTGTTCATTCCAGGTCCTTGATGGGAACATGAGAGCAGTACAGGACAATGGTGATGTCCCCAGCTAATCCTTTCACCTTGGAAGCATCTTAAACAGTGTCATCGACACAAATGGGATGGGGGTGGGGGAATCAGTTACTCATCTTAGACTGTGCATGCGATGGTTTGGATTTAAAGCAAAAAAGGGGGTTTGAGAGAGGTTGTGCTTGCAATCCCAGGAAAATATATGATTGAGGTAAGGAGGCACCATCAACAAACCCACCTAACTCCAAAGCTTTCCACTGTTAGCATAACTTTACCTCAAATATTCCTCTCCTCAGGGATCACACCACCACCTTATGGCCTAAAGGTTAAGGTAAAGGTTCCCCTCACACATATGTACTAGTCGTGCTCGACTCTAGGGGGCAGTGCTCATCTGTTTCAAAGCCGAAGTGCCAGTGCTGTCCAAAGGTATCTATGTGGTCATGTGGCCGGCATGACTAAATGCTGAAGGCGCCCGGAACGCTGCTACCTTCCCACCAAAGGTGGTCCCTATTTTTCTACTTGTATTTTTTTTTTAAAATATATTTTATTCATTTTTCACATTCCATTTGCAATCACTTATATACAGGGTATTTACTATAAGAAAAGAAAAAAAAAAGGAGATAAAACGAACAAAAAAAGGAAACACAACTCATCATTCACAACCCCACCTAACCCTTACATCCTCCATACACCCCATCTACCCCCTCCAACTTTCCTTTCTCCCTCTAACACTCCCCTCCTACTTCCCTTTCCCCTCAAGCCTTCCTTCTCCCCTTACTCCCCACACACCCTCCTTACATTCCCCTTACTCCTTCCTTACTCCTCCCTCTTCTTTCCCTCTACCTCCCTCCTTGGTGTATGCCTTTATTCGAGTGTTGTTTGATCTGATAAAAGTAAAATGAACCAAGGGAAAAAAAAAAAGTAAAAGAAAAAAAAGAACCACCGTATATAAATACATTCTTGTTCTTATTAAGACTATGTTAACACCCCCCACCCCCCACCCCCAAATCCCCATCCCTAATCCTCCCGACTTCCCAGGGCCCACACCTGGCACTACCTTCTGTCTAAAATATCTTGTATACATATGGATTAAAAAAATAAAAGTAATATGTCAAAAAAAAGAAAAACAGAAAAAAAAGAAGAGAGAAAAGAAAAGAGAAAAGAAAAAAAGAAAAAAAAGAAAGCACTCTTTGTGTTGATCTCAGCCCCCCATCTTTATCTATGCTTAAATAGTATAAATCATTCTATCTATATTTTATTCTCGTCTCTTACTTCTTTGCTATTTACCCCAACCTTCTGTAGACTCTCCCGTTCCTCTTCCTAAACCTTATGATCCCTTCCGATAAAATTTAAGCAACGTGGTTCATGCCACATATTCAATTTACTTTGCAGAAGAGTAATCAAGCTTTCCCTTCTAGTAAAATTTAAACAGCGTAAATGATCTTTCTTAACCTCCTTTTCAAACAGTAATTCAAAATAATCTAGCCAAGCTTCCCCTTCTTAGTAAAGTTAAGCAGCGTAGATCAAATATTACTTTACACAGAAATCAACTTCTATCTTAAGATAATTCCAACCGACTTTCTCTTCTAATAGGATTTAAATAACGTAGTTCATTCCCCATGCATTTTACCCTCATCCCTTACTTGTCTGATATTTACCACTATCAAATTTATGCTAACATTTGTTTGAGATCTAACTCAAAGCAATTTCAACCAACTTTCCCTTCTAATAAAAGTTAAATAGCATGAATCATTCCACATATTCAAATAATACTTTCAGCAAGAGTCAGTTAACCTTCTGTTTTAAAATAGTCCCTTCTAACAAAGTTTAAACAACATAAATCATTCCGCATTCTTTTTACACCTATCTTAAGATAATCCCAACCGGCTTTCTGTTCTAATAAGCTTTAAACAACGTAAATCATTCCACATATATTTTACCCTCATCCCTTGCTTGTCTAATGTTTACCACTATCAAATTTATGCTAACGTTAATTTAAAATCTAGCTCAAAGTAGTTTCACCCAGCTTTCCCTTCTGATAAGAATTAGTCCGCTTTTTCTACCGGAGAGAGGTCTCAAACCCCCATTCAGTCCTTAACTTTGGCGAATATTTTGAAATGTCTAAATTCTCGATCTCCGTTTTTCTGCTTCTCCGAGGGAGGAAAGGCTACCCCCTCCATCTTGCAGCCACATGGCCTGCCGTTTGCCTTCTCCTTCCGCTTGTCTCTCCTCTCTTCCAAGTGAGTCAGGAAGTCCCGCCTTCAAAGTCCTACAGTAGAAATCTTGAGCCTCCGAAACAGAGTTAAGACGAAATCTTTGATTCTTAAATGTAACCGTGATGCCGGCAGGGGCCTCCCATCTGTATCGAATCTGTTGACTCCTAAGCTCTTTAGTTAAAAAGGTGTAGTCCCTTCTTGCTTTCAACATCTGGAAAGGTATATCTTTGAAGACAATCAGGTCCTGGTCATCAACTCGGAGACTGTTGTTATGAAACTTTTGCACAATCGCGTTTCTAGCTTCTTTTGTAGAGAAATGTATAATTATGTCCCTCGGGAGCTGTCGCTGTTCCGCTATCAATGAGTTCTGGCGATAGATTTTCCGAATCTGCCAATCAAAATTAAGTCCCGGGCTTCCCACCGCATGGCTGAAGGCTTCAGCAAAGGTCTGTTTCAGATTCTCTTGCTCCTTTTCACGGAATCCTCTGACTCTTATTGCAAATGCCTTCCTATTAAAATTTATCATCATAAGCTGTTGTTCAGTGTCTCTAATTTTTTGTTGTAAAATTTGAATATTGGTAGTCAAATTAAAATTAGCCTTCTCCAAACTTTCCAATTTGTTCTCTATTTCAGCAGAATAATCTGACAGGGCAGACACGGCTGCAAACGTATTCGCCTTCATTTGATTAACTTTAGACTTTAAATCATCATATAGTTCCAATACAAATTCCTTAATTTCTTGTTTAAAATCATTAAACATTTTAAAGAAATATTCCTGTGTTAAAAGTTCTCCAGTAGAGGGCGTAGGAGACAAAGGCTGTGGTTCCAGTAAAAATTCTTTAAATTCTTTAGACACATTTGTAGCAAGGCGCTTCTTTGACCTGGGTGCCATAATAAATAAACAAGTAAGCAGCGCTTTGCTCCCCTCTGTTTCCAAAGAAGAAGAGTTTATTTTGTTAAGGAGCGGTCTGCAGGAAGGTAAAACCGGCTAAGTATATCCACTATCAATCATCCACGGAGAGAAATTGCCATTTTGAAATCCATTTAGACAAAGAAGTCTCTAAGACAAATGGTGCTGGTATTTAAGATAGTAATAAAAAACATAAATCTCACAGGGGTGGGACCCGCCCGTATCAATTCTAGCTTGAAAAAAACTTTGTTTTGTCCTGGGGGGGGCTAGCCTGTCTGGGGCTGCCAAAAAAAAAAGGCAGCTGAGAAGAACTGGCTGGAGATAAAAGCTCCGCTCCGGCTGGATCTAATCTCTATCCACAGCCAAAAAAAGAAAAACTTCCTGGGGGCGTGGCCTGTTGCCGAGGAGGGCTCCACCGAGCTCCTCAGAGATCTGGTCTGTATATCTAAATAAGATCATAGATAGCACCCCTTTTTGGCTAAGAAAGGGGCAGGGAGTAGCTCTGTAGGCTAGGGTCTATTCGTGAGCCACAGTCTACTTGTATTTTTAACATGCTTTTGAACTGCTAGGTTGGCAGAAGCTAGAAGTAACAGGAGTTCACCCCGTTATGCCGCACTAGGGATTCGAACCACCAAACTGCCGATCTTTCAATTGACAAGTTCAGCATCTAAGCCACTGCGTCCCTGTCTTATGGGCCTAGGGAAATGCAAAATTGTAATGAAAGTGCCGAGAAGTAGAGCATGCATACCTACAAACCTTCTGAAGTAGCACCTCTTCTGTCTTGAGTCTGAAACACTATACAGCCAATAAGTTGTGACCTATTTAACGTGGATTATGGATGGCAGAAGACTTGGTAAAGGATATGTTTTACAATAAAGTATTTATACAATGGACAACTCTATATTATCTATATAGTAATACAATGTGTTAGTGTCCAAAAAGTGGAATTGGAACCAATTCAGAGTTGCTTTTTGAAAAACAGGATATGTTCACATTCCTTTATTCATTTGTGAGAGTTTATATGATGAATAATCCATTTCACTCTACAAATCAAAACTCTGTGCAATCCACATATGGCAGAGGCAAAGAACAGAAAGTATCTCTATTTCTATAAATAATTCTCCACAGTTTTTGGAGCTCTTTTCTGTTCTTATAAAAAAGCCCATTTCTCAGCATGGAAATAGAAAAAGGAAGAGAGGGAAGAAGGAAGATATTTTAGCACTGTAGTCTGCCAATTCTTATGGTAGTCTAAGCTCTTACTTGAGTTCTATGAATGCAGAATGCAGAAACACCTGGTAGCCGACTTACTCATGCTTGGCAATAATCTGGTCAATTAGGAAGTGACATGATAAGTATCAATTTTTTAAAAAAACACATATTTATCAACATTTCTTCATCAAAAAGATAGCTGGTATTTTTATGTAGGCAAAAGACCACATACAATGAGAAACATTAGCTCTGGAAATAGATCCTTTACCCTTATTGTTTGAAAGTTAGTTAATGGAACTAACCACTAACAGAATAATAAAAATAAAAATAAAACTAGTAGCTTTATTTGGACTATTAACTTTAGTAAATCATAACCATCATTAGTGTATTTTCTGGATTTCTAGAGTTCTAGGAGTTGGAGGCTTAATAATTATAATTTAATAATGTTGTTTTTAATGTTGGAAAAACAGAGGGAATTATGAACAAGTAAATATGCTCTCACAATCAAATATATCTCAATGTAACCTATATAAGGAAAAAGTCTCAAACAATTATGGAATTTTCCCAAAAGATTCAACATTATGCTACTGTAAAGGTCTGTATGAAGTAATTATGAAACAGTAGCTATACCAAGATTTCCAGTGACATAAAGGCCAAAAGAGGTTTCACAGATACCGTGTCAGATTTCCAGTGATTGCTTGTCACTAGAGAATAACAAAAGGAGGACAATTTTTTAAAGTTATTATTAATTTTCACACTTTTACTTGTACTTTTACCTTCAAATGGGAGGTATTAGAGTGACATGTTAAAATGAGTTAACATCTAAAACACCACAGTAAAATTTTTGATGCAATGTAATGTTGAGCATGTTCTATTTTTTATGAAATAATTTGAGTTATTTTTAATGAGGGAATTAAATAAAACATGGTATTAAATAAATCCAGTAAGAAACATACTTGAACCTTTCCATACCTGCACATTTTCATACAAAGCTTAGCATGCTAATATTTTAAACAAATCTTTATTGCATCCTTTCCATGGATTAATAATATATTTCTACCCCAACTTTCTTCCAAGGATATGACTCAATACTGGCATATTTAAGATTTTTAGGTGGTTACTATTTTGGTACTGATTAGACCAACATAGAAATATTTATAGTAATCAGACTTGATGCACTAAGCATGTAATTCCAGTAACTAGTTAATACTAATTACCTAATCAGTATTATATCTTAAATAGATTTCTGGTTATAGGAGAGAAAATAGGAATCAATGGGAAGGTAACACTCCCAACATTACATTTAAACTTTTAACTTATATCAGTTCAATTCTGGACAATTATTCCTGTAACTCAAGCTACCTTGTCTGAAGAAAGAATGAAACTTCAGTAATTCATTCCTGAAACTTTAAAAATATTAGATATTATTCTGCAATTGAGTTTTAAAAAATATGAACTTATTTAGGTTGTACAAAGCCTGACCAAAACAGTCTGCAGCACATCTGTAACACAAAAAGCATTACTTACTGTAGATTAGAGTGTGACAAATGAAATACAAATGTTTCAAATTTTGGTTTCTTTCTTCCCTCGTTTTTATAACTATAGCATGATTTATTTATTTTTTAAAATATATATAGTTTCACATTTGACATACTTTAATAATTTTTCCTTTCCAAATATTTCAAAAGGAAAATGGCAGAATGCAACTATTGTCAGCAACTGATCATGTCAACAATACCAGAATTTGCAATCTAAAATTAAGCATGGACCTGCCAATTTAAAATCTACCATTTCCTGGAAATATATCATAAGTAGTTCTATTTAAAGAACTATTGACACCATAATGTGTATGCCCTAACAGACATGACAAATGCAGCTTGGGGAGGCTGTTGTAAAGATACAATAATTCAAAAAGCCAAGCCTTGGTTGAATCTTCATTATCTCAAAACAATGGATCAAACTGATGATTTATTAGCCTAAGAAATCACTCAGGTAGCACTAAGAATGGCTGCTCCTGGGTATACTTTTCATCACCTTTATAAAGAACTCTGAGGAAATTCATCAGTCACTCTGACTAGTGGGCTGTCCCAAATGACATTGAAAATCTCATTACATTACTGTAAAATGTATCTTGCAGCCTCCTTGAGAGCTGTTTTTCATTCATGATAATACACACACTAGACTTTAGATTAATAGAGGCCATAAAGAGCAAAAAAGCAGCAACAGCATTTTAAGCCATTTCTCCACAAAGAAAGCAAACTTAAGATTTGAAACAGGTATTTTCATCTCAATTAATTTACAAGTACATTACCTGTAGATTAAACATGCCCACCCCCCGCAAAATGACTGTTTACACGGGGCAATACTTGTTGAATTTAATGCAAAGTTAATCAGAAAATATAATAATACCTTCCTGGATATATCTAAAGGAATTCAAGAATATTATTTTTATTAAATTAATTTAATCATATTTTCCTTTAAAAAAACCTAGGATATCACATATAAAGGCAGAAAAATATGTAAATAATATGCATAATACATATTATGCTGAAAACCTGTAAACAGTTTCTATTGTTTTTACTATGCGTAAACTATACATGGTCATTATCAAAACCTCTATATTTAAATATGTCTTTCAAAATAAGCATTTTATTAAAAAACTGTGGGGCAGTCAACACTGATATTTTCTGCACTGAAGCATGAGAAGAATCTGTATTTCACAGAAAACATTTTAAATCAGTAGTTAAATGCTTTCCTGCTCCCATAAAAATAAATGTTGTTCAATTAATATTTTAGTATCTTGAAAGCAGAAATACAGTGGTAAATGAAAGAAATAGAAATAAATTATGTGTTTCTATAAGGAAAGCTTTATTGGAGAAATATATTTAACCCATTGCCCTAGATATTTGGAACAAGCAATGTTCTGCCTTGAATTATGCCTGAATATCAGAGCTATAAATTTTTTATTTACTTTTTAATTTAATTTTAAGGATATCAACATTTCACCTATATTTTTAAGCACCTGCTATTGTTCTGAGGAAACTGCTATATTTAAAGACAAAACAATTTATGAACATTAACATTATTAATATTTAAGTATTAGTGAAACTAATGGCAAGCCATAATCAAACTATATGGAGACTGAATGAACGTATACAATAAAAGTAATTTTGTTTCTCTATCTAATTATGGGAAGTAAATTATATAGATCTTAAGAAGATAATTGTTCATTCAAGATGGACAATGTTTCATGGCTTCTTAAACTAAAGCCTGTAATGTGATGTAATACATAATCTGCCTGAATTACAGAATTGTTCAGTTACGTTATGCACATTTAAAGCATAATCATGCATTCTCCAAACTTATATAACTTTTGTTGAAAATAATGGTCACAGATGCAGCACAAAATAAAATACAAGAAAGCTATATTTTTAGCATGGTTATTCATTGAAATAGTAAATCTGCATATTGGCTTGCCTCTCAGCTATGCAAAAGCATAAAAGACCTTCCTAAAATGCCCCCTCTTTCTACAGAACACCACTATATTTTATTATGTCATGTCTTCAAGCTGAAGATTTTATGAGAATGAAGAGAGCTAAATGGTGTAGGAAATACTTATACAAGCTTCCTTCTTGTTGTGCTTTGATTATTTCCAAATAGTTGCTGTTGAAGCTAGATACTACCTTCCATATGTGCAGAACAGAATTTTAAAATAACTATTGTTAACAAAGTATCATAGTGAGCAATAGCACTATTACAATTATATAATAACCTAGTATTTAGAATAAAGAAACTAGTTACAGTATTTGTGAAGACAGTGAAACTTAAGCAATTAACAACCCTAAGGCGCAGAACAATGGATTTGAATTGTAAGTCATTAAAAGATGGGCATTTTATTTAACACAGATATACAAGAACATCCAAATGTACTTTCAAATGTTGGCTTACCTTCAGCTGCTTTAATATAATATCCATTCTCTTTACTTGGAGGGATTTCCAGGAGCTGCATGATTCTATCCAGCAACCCATGAATTATCTCAAACCCAGGGTTTCTGTTATAATAGATAGCACAAAGATGCCTGTGGTTTTTTGCACCCACATCTAAAGATGGAAAATGAAAGTAAACAAAAAATCAACTACTCTGTAAAAACTGCACTTTAAAGACCATATTTGTTCTGATCCTATCAGGTATCAGTGCTTAACAAAACCATGGGTAGAAATTCATAGCTTTGATGGGTGACTATTTGGCTTATCCTTCCTGATAGCTACCTACCAATAAATATGCCCAGCTGCTTGGTAACATGCCTTATCATCTTTCCCAGCATAACATAGACGTTATGTCCAGCATTTAGCCATCAATGACTTGCTCGGGGGTTCAATGGTGAGTAAAGAAGAATGTGCAACAGATATATTTTTTCAGATATATTTTTTCAGAAACTAACCTTATTACAACGTAAACTTGTAACTGTTTGGTATTAATTCAGAGGATCACATGATTAATATCCCCCCCCCCCAACAGCTAGGTTTTAGCAAAGTCATCTTGCTGACACATTAATTTTTAAAAGCTGAATGTCTTATCCTAATACACCAAATCAGAGTTAAACATATGTGGAAAAGTTGCAGTTTTAGGCTCAGACACATTCTGTTTGCCTGGATTTCCCATGCCATGCAAGAAGAGATGGGAGGGGAAAGCTTGATATAACTTATTCTTCTTTATTCACACTGCAATAAATCAGAGATAAACAACCTGAAGTTCCGGGGCTTCTGCAGTCGTCAAACATCCAAAGACTTCCAAAATTTATCATTAAATTGTAATTTTACTTTGAGTGAAAATTTATAATGAATTTACTAATATTGTTTTTATTAGATTTAAATGTAATCATATTCAACTATATCATATAATTGGGGGAGGGGGTTCGTGCTTCCACAACTGTTTGGCAATCTAATATATTACTAAAAAGCTAAATATGGTTATGGGCAAATAAACATTTTTCACCACTGTGATAAACTATGGTCCAATATGGTTTATATGTTGAATTCTTTTATTTGGAAAATATGGTCAAAAAATGAAATTAGAAATAAAAATAGCAATATGAAATTCATTTACTACAGATCATATTAAAAATTGTTGCCAAATACAGGTAAAAGTTTGCAAAATAGAAAGAAACTTATTGCATCATTCAATAAAACAATTTTCCTGCTTTCGTTTCTGTTTTAAAGTGAAGAAGCCAGATGTTAGGAAAAATTACAGATCTATTGTAGAGAGTTCAAAGTGCTGTCTGAAAAACCCATTCCGCACAATATACAAGGAAGGTAATTAGTGGGAGCTCTTTGGAAGAAGCCAAGAAAATGTAACAAGAAATACTAGTATATGCTGCCCCCTGGCAGCAAACAAAATATATTTTAGAACATATTTTAGAAAATGTATCTTTCATACAGTATTGTTATCAGTACTTTAGCAGCAATACCTATAACTCATAAAACAACTAATAAATGCCTACAAAAACATTTCTCTGTTCAATGTTTCTGTTGCCTGGTGCTTGTTTTCCAAAATGTCCATTTCAATAGTGATATCATCAGGAGATGGTTCACTATCATATATTCATGTATTGTACTGTAATTCAAGCTGAACATTCTACTCCATTGTTACTATGCAATGGACACACACCTGAATTACGCATATTACTGCAGTGTGTTTAGAACTTATCTATTAATGGAAAATATTTATACTCTAACTGACAAATGTTTACACAATGTTAAACAGTATTGACCAAATACAATAGCCAATAAATCAATTTAACCAACAGTAAGCATTGGTGAAAACATTTGGCAACATAGTTTGGATTCTATTAAGTATGCTAATTAATAAAACTGTGATGGCTAACAAATGTCTTAGCTTTATCATTTTCAAAAGCAGAAGCAATGGCTTTAGAGGATTTTAGAACATACATTTAAAAACAAGCTTTTTCATAATACAGTTTTGTAACAAAGGATCTCAAAGCAATCAATTAATACAATAACAATAGCACTTAGATTTATATACAGCTTCACAGTGCTTTACAGCCCTCTCTAAGTGGTTTACAGAGTCAGCATCTTGTCGTCATTTTACCCATGTCGGAAGGATGGAAGGCTTAGCCAACCTTGAGCCTAGTGAGATTCACTGCTGAAACCGTTGCAGCCGGCAGTCAGCAGAAGTAGCTTGCAGTACTGCATTCTTGGCTCTTTAACATATTTCCACAAATTAATATTTTAGTAACCCAGCTTAGTTTGCGTGAATCCAGACAGCTGAGGTTTGTTCAGTAAAGCATGCCACTGTAAATGGCTTAGAGAAGGCTTTAAAGCACCGTGAAGCGGTATATAAGTCTAAGTGCTATTGCTATTTAGCATAACATAATCCAGGCTAAAAATCCTACATGGTCTGAGTTTCTTGAAATGGGAAAAAAGATAAAATGTTTAAAGGAATATATTTTAACAGAAATTAGAGGTATAGTTTTTGGATCCAAAACTGGCAAGGATGTTTTAAGATCCACCAGGGCTATTCACTTTGCATCAGTTGCTTAAAAAAAGCTACATTTCTTTAGGAAGGCTAAGCATATGTAGAGATTTAGGAAAATACAGGGATTACAACAAGTAGTGCAGGTTGAGACCATGGCAAACATGCCAAAATTATGCATTCCTCTTGCTGGGAGATTGCACATAAAAACTGAACATAATCATATGTGAGCATAGAAAAAGAAGGAACAGGTCTAATAAGGATACCATAATCTTCTATTATGGATGCTACAGTTATGGTGAACTGACTTACATCCAGGACATTTACACTAAATGAATGAGCATTTTCTTACCCATGGTGGAATCTTTCACTATAATATCAGAAATTTCAAAGAGTTTCAGAGGTAAAGGCATCTTTTTATTAGCTGCAATAGTTTTCAAGAGTCCAGGCAACAATGTAGTCCGTGCTACCTATGAGGACACATAAGGTGCTTGATAAATTATACTTCCCTGAAACGAAAAGCCGCTAGCATAAAATGGGTTTTCACATGGTTGTTATTAGGAAAGAGTATCAAGTAAATAAGCTGCTTTTCAGTATTATGGTTAAGTTAAAAGCAGACTAATAATTTAATAAACAAATATCTACATAATTGACCATAAATGCTTAATCCATATTTCTCCCTGATTCAGCAGTAATTCTCATTCTTTTATTATCTGTCAACAAAGCTCAGTATTAACAACATTGGCTCGTGGAAAAATATTAATTTGCATATTAATACATATTAAATAATGTGGAAAATGGATAAAATTAAATATTATAAAATATTTTTGCCTTCAAAAGTGAGATCTATAAAAGTACTGAACAAAAGTAAGCATGTTAATTAGCTTCTACTTTAGAAAATCAATACGTAAGGTTGGGAAAAATATGAAGGTGAATGTGTTGTGTCATTCACAACCTTGCCTGCTGGCCAGGCATACGATTAGCAGGCTAATATAATTTGATGGCTTTTCAAGATGGCTTTTGCTATGCTGGCTTTAGGAAAGACCCATCCTGATAAAGCTAAATGTTCCTGAGATTTAGAGGAATTTTGGTTCTAAAACTGGAACTTTCCTCAAAATAGTCCCATTTTGAGAATCTACAATTGCTGACACAAACATTGCTGATAGTAATTTCCTAACTTTGGAACTTCACAAAAGGAGAAAAAAGCTGCAGTAATGTAACAGATGTACTCTCCCAGACAGGTATGACTCCTTGGAGGTCTAAATCCAGCAAGCTATTTTATGGATAGGCTTGCAACATTTTTTTTCAGATTCATACTGAAACTCTTGTAGTCCTCACCTGAAATTCAGCTGTTTTGGGATTGGCTATATGTGCAGCTTTTGTTGCAGAAATATCAATCCCCAACTTACTAGCGATGTCTTCTTGGGAACACTGTATATAGATATAGGAAGTCAATGTATTTAATCATGTTAAATTACAACTTAACTGCAAGAAGAAGAAAAGAAAGAAGGCCCAATTCCCAACAATGAGTTAATTTTCATGTTACGGTAACACCTAATTTAGTAATATTTTATTGTTATAATGATGCCCTTGAGGATTTTAATTATCATTAAGGAATATCAGTTTTTATAACACTTAGATTAAAAAAAAAAACCTTAATCTGAAACCTTGCTGAAAAGATTGGGGACCCACATTACCAGTGCCGCTGGGCTATTACAAAACGCTTTCAGCACCATTCAAGTAAGAGCAAAGCCACTAAAAATTGGAACCTCAAACCTCCATTAGGATTGTGCATGTACATGCATGCAGAGACTACCAGAATCAGCTTATAAAACAACTTAGCAGTCATGTAAAATGATAGGCTTTAATAAGTTGAAGAGAGCTATATTATGCGCACATCACATGCTGCAAAATACCTATCTGAAAGGAGTTGTAAAACTTTATCTTCCATTTCTTATCCCTAGATGAATTATCTGGAAATGTGTTACTGTCAATAAGCACAGAGAAGTCTATCGGACAACTGTAGCTATTTCAGTGCTGAAACTTAATTTAAACTGAGTAGTTTATTACTATAGTCTTCTTGACGTTTCTTCAAAAAAGCCACATGCTTTATTCAAAGCAGGTGAGGTTGCTAGCTCTTGCAAAGAGGATTTCATCATTCTGAATACTCAGCAAGTGAATCATTTAATCCAACGGTCTCCAACCTTGGCAACTTGAACTTCAACTCCCAGAATTCTCCAGCCAGCATGGCTGGCTGGGGAATTCTGGAACTTGAAATCCACAAGTCTTAAAGTTGCCAACATAGGGGATCCCTGCTTTAATCTACTGATGTCTGCTGACATAAATATTAGTATTTGCATTACAAATAAAGACACTGAATGTGGTTTGAAACCTCTTTTTTTTTCTATAAAGGTGACAAATGAACAGTCACCGTAGTTTAAATTTTCAGATTTGAAAATAGTGCAAGAAAACTAACTCTCATTCTTTGAGTATGCTGAAGCTAGTTTGCAACTTTATCAACAGCATCAGAATATTATTATGATTCCATCTTGTGCTCTAATTAGAGAAGACAAAATAAATCACTGCAACAATCACATTTTACTATTAATATAGCATCATATATGAAATATGTACTGGAGATGTTAAGAAAACAAGGCTTCACAATTGGGGAATGCTTCTGCAGTCTGTCTCTTTTTAGGATGCAGTACCCTCTAATGAAATCTTATTTTCAAGAAACAGAATCTATTACACACATACCAGAGCAAAAGTGAGGGCTTCGGTAAATCCTGCTGCGGCCAAATCTTGCCTCAGAAGTTCTGTGAGTTTATTGAGAGGAAACTAGAAGAGAAAATAAAAGTTCTTTCTGCTCAATGAAGATCACATATTTATGGAAATCATTGTTAGTTTACCCTTAAAAAAAGAATGAAATAACACCAAACAGTTACATCTGGTCTCTGCAGAGGAAATGCATTTCCCAATTAGAGATTGAATACACGGCCTCCAGGTTTAAACCTTGCCTTGCTGGAAGCCCATCCATTGCAGATCTTTTGAATTTCTCAGATCAGTTAGGCATCTGTTTTGTATCCTTGCTATGGTAAACTCCCCTTGCTACAAGACAGGACAGAAAATGTTTTAATTCTTAGACACAGTTTCCTTCTACAAACTCTTCTGGCAAACTTCTAGCCTTTTAATTGACAATACAGACTGTTTACTTTAAGGGTGCAATCTTACTTGATTAGCTATGGTGTACGTTTTTGGAATCGTCATCTGAATGTTATTATAGCCATACGCTATTGCTGCATCTTCTATGATATCACATGCATGGATAATATCAGCTCTTGTAGGTGGGATTTCAACCTCTATATTGTTCCCATTTCCTATGACGTGTGACTTCAAACACATTCTAGTCAGCAGCTTTGCAAGGCTTGATGGTGTCTCACTAAAACAAAACACAAAAGTAATTTTTAAGGAATGTTTTGAAAAAAAATTACGTACTTTCATCAGTAACTTTGAAGCATTGTAGTTCAAAATAGCTAGATACCCGCATAAATCAAGCCTGGACATGAAAAAATTATTTTCAGAGGTATAATACTAATCCTGATAAAGCTGAGAAGGTATAAGTTCATTAGACTTTTTAATAGCAAATATACTGCCCTGTCACTTTCGAACGCTGGCATTTTCAGTATATACAAAGTGCTTTCCACTTCCCAATCAAGTTACCATTTATACCTTAATATACAGCTAATAGAAAATCACCAATAGATGCATAAATGGTTTGGTTTTTTCCCTATGAATCCAAACTATATAATATGTTCTAGAAATTGTTTTTTTTAAATAATTGTTTTTTAAAAAGAAGATAGAAGATAATACAATTACAAATTCAACCCAGAAAGAAAAAGAGAGAATAGAAAGTGTAAGAATGAAAAGAAGAGAAAAAATAAGAGAAAGAAAAAATTTAAAGTGATTTCCAGTCTTTATCCTAACAAGTACAAACGTAGTGACTTTTCACTGTATATAAAGTTACATGTACGAATCTCTTCCTTTCACAACTCATCCTTCTTCATATGCAAATCAATAAATCATGAATATTGTAGTCTTACTGCTAACAAAATGTATATACAGGATTCCCAGTTTCATAGAAGCATGTCTTATTTTAACTTTGGTCAAACAAGCTAGCTGTCAGACCTAGAAACCATCTTTTGCATTGGGCCTTCAGGCCTGCCACATTATCTGCTGTGGGAAAATGGGAGGGGGGATTATATGGAGTATAGGTGATATATACTCAAAATAACATTCCTTTTTCAGAAAGTCAAGGACATCTTGCCCTGCAGCTGCAATGGTGTGACTGGGAAGCATCTCCAATTTTGGATGGTGCCTGATTGGATCATGTGATGGACATATGGGTGCTGGACAGGGACTTGAACTTTTGTTGTTAACAGAGAGCTTTGAAGTTTATATACAGTATATTAGACAGATGTCTGGTCAAATTGGTTGGGTCGCAAGGGAAGAAACTATTATTGTTGAAATATATTTATCGGTATTCAACTAGGAGGAACAATTTATCTATCCCCCCCCCCCCCGTTACTTTTTCCTACATTCTTTTTTATGTCTTAGTTTTGCTTTGTTCTTGTATTTTTTTTCTTTTTTAGACTTTATATTTTAACAGTGAATAAAATAAAAAAACTTACTGCAAAAAAAAAGTTTTTTTTTTAAAAAAAAACATATCAAGTGAAACAACTGGTTGTTTTAGTCCTTAAAATCTTCTTGATAAAATTTGTTTTTTTTACTATATAGTACACCCCTTTAGGAATTTAGATGATGTAAAAGTTGACAAAAATTCTGGCAATGAATTCTCAATGAAGTCAATCTATAACTATTTTAATATTTACCAAAGAGAGGGAAGACCAAGCTGGTTAATTTACAACCAATTAGCTTATTAAATATTAACAATAAATCCTCTCTGCCAAATCCCGTTATAATAAATGTGTTGAAGAAATGATCCAAGTGAAGTTGCTGGCTAAGAAGTAAAATAGCTTTAAACCAGATCAATCAACTTTTAAGCAATGTATCATTTTAAATCTTCTGGCAGGAAAATAGTTCAGCTGCCAAAGAATTATTCTTTAGGTAATTGTTCATTCCATTTCTAAAGAGAGTTTATGGAAGAAACTGGCAACCACAGGTATAGATCACCATTTATTCTGGCTGTGATTTATGATTTATTAAATATTTATAATGCTTTATTTATTTACTTTAATTTCTATTCCATTCAATTCCCAAAGGATCCAAGCATCTCACAATAAACCAAGGTATAAGATTAAAGTCAGGAGAAAGGAAAACAATTACCAATCCTCACAACAACTTAACATACCTAAATAACAACAAGAGTTATGTTTGGAACAGGACGACAATCAATTAAATTTTGTCCAAATGCTCTCTTAAAGAACTGTCTTTTAATAGCTCTTTGAATGCACATTAAGGAGAGCAGGTATGAGTAATTAAAATACTTGTCCAAAAGGCCTCCAATGTATACTGAAATTCATTATTTTTTAATGATAATTCTGATACTGCCGCCATTAAATTGTTTCATTTCAAGATGCTAAAGCTTTTGCTATATAGTGCTCAACTTTTCATCTACAAAGAAACCCTGATTTTATAAACAATTCGGTTGAAATTTGTAAGAACTATGCCACGTGGATTTCATTAATGAAGATATGTTTCGGTAAGGTCCATATGATAATTAGTTGCTTGAAATAGTACTAAAACTACTTGGGGGATGAATGCTTGGTCCAGGTTATCTTCACTGAGAAATTGGACTTGGACTACAGAATAAAGCTTTAGCTACTGTTAAGGATCCATTAATGGTATACTTTCTTTCCATTTTACACACAAGAGAATTTATATTAATGAATTTAACATCTAATTCTCAGAGGTATTGAAATTCAGTAACATCCCATACTCAGTCTCTCTGTCCATGGTTAAATGAAACCATTGTGACAGTTTTTCAATCTTGCAAAGTTTTCCATTGTCTCACATTTGGCCCTGAGTTAATATTTTCCTCTACTTCATTTAATATATAGATTGGCCTTAAATATAGGTTAAACACTTTTTAGCAGCAAATCAATCTACCAAAACTCCTGTGAAAGTTTCCAGAATATGCTCAATTATGATCGCTGCTAGAAAATGCTGGGTTTTAATGCTTAAACTTCAATGATGGTTTATCTTTTGTTTATGTTTTCTTTTGGTCTCTGACTATTCAATCGATCAGTAAATAAATATGTGATGAAGATAAAGAATAGGTTTACCAGATTAGATCTGATAACAGAGTGCCTGAAAAACTGTACTGAAATCTGTGTTCAGACAATTCAGGCCTATTCATTTTATCATATTAATGAATGGACATGTTGGAAAATCTTGTCCACATTCACTAGCAGCAACTAGTTCCAATAGACTAAGAATGAGGCATGGTCTTTATCACATAGAAAGCAAAAACTCACACCCCTCCCTCTTTAAAAGGGAGAGTCTTTGTGCTTGTGCAAGACAACAAGCAGATCTCCAAAGGATGGGAGAAGATCAAGCAGCTGTGTGCCAGGAAGGAGAGAAGGAGAAAGCTGAGATCATTCTCTCTCAGTCCGAAATTAAAGTTTGAAACTTCCATAAAAACAAAAAAGCACATTCTAGGAAAATTGAAATCAGAAGGAAAATCTGATTAAAGACTGTTATTTGGCAAAGACTAGACAATTATCTCATTGGAACCACACACCAGGTTTAATTTTTGTTTGTGTGCTATCATTTTTATATCTCTGCACAATTTAAGGGCCTTGACATTCTTGTCAATTTGAACCAAACTTTCAAAGATCCTGGGCTAAGCCTTAAAATCCCGTTAGCCTTTACCAGCAGGAGATTTGTGACATCTTGTGGTCTGCTAGAATTCTTATATTTACATTTATACATTTTTATATTCTGCCATTTTTATATTCTGGTTAATCTATATTCTCATTTATTTTGACAGAGAATTCTTACCTTCTCTTTGTCTTTCACATTTTCTCTTCAGTAACTGTTCTATTTTTACTTTCACAAGTTTCACATTTTCTTCCTTTTCTTCCAGAAAACGTCCATTCTTTCCCCCTTCAGGATTAGTTTTTCCTATGTTAGATCTTATGTGCACCTTTTATCTCTCACTAATTCTTTGCATATTTTATTAGAAACAAACCAATCATACATTTAAATTTAGGGTTAGGGTTAGATTTAGTTTCTTTCCTTTGCCATGTGTACAAATGAATAAAACGATGCTTAAATCATGTATTCAAAATTGATCTTTTCTAAATAAACATTCACCAAGTATCCCAACATTTATTTAGGTCTCTTGTTTCAGTCACATATTCATGTCATCTAATTTAATCACTTTGTTCCCAGGATTATATTCTTTCAGAATATTGTGCATTTTTTTCCTCAAAAACCTGATTCCATTCTTGTCACCATTTAGTGGAGTATATAACATACAACTATCATTAATAAATCAGTTTCCAAATTCACATTTTTTTTGTTTTGCTCACAGTTGCAGATACACAATGTATCAATCTTTTTTCATTTCATTCATGCTGTTTATCATTTACCTGCCTTATAGTCCTAGCTGCAATCTTCTATACACCGAGATCATTGCCGGATGGGCCTCTTAGATGGGCCTTTGCTATCCATCATGCTTTTGGCAATCTGGATTTGTCATGGATTTTTTTAAAGTAGATAAATTATAGATTAGGTGTCACAAACCTAAATTGTACTTATACCACAAGCAGCATTCTCTGCTCATAGTGAGAACTTCATTTTGCTCAGTATGCCACATGCACAACCAAAGCCAGTTGTCAGAGTTCCAAGTAACAGTATCAACCTTGGAGCCATCTTAGAACGTCGTTAGAGTTGCCACCAGTTTTACTCTGAGCATGCTCACAGTATCCTATTCAAGCTAGGATCTCAAATCTAGAGACTACTTTGCAAGCTATCCCATTTACTAAGTTGTGATTTAATAGCATTACAGTTTGTAGAACAAACCAAGAAGTCTGGTTAAATAATATACTTCTAATGAATTATGATCAGTCCTGCCTACTTTTATAAAAATTACCATTGGCTTAAACCAATCACACTGAAATCTTATCAAAGATGCAGTAAATAGCATTCTATATGCATTTTCTGAAGAAAAAGAACATACCTAATTCCTATCTTCTTATTAATTATTTCAGGCTTTATCTTTTCACGACGATAGGGCAGCTCCTAGAAAATGATGACACAAGAATCATTGTTCTTATAAATATTGCTAGTCAGAGTTTTACTATTTTAAAATATTATTAGTAATCATTATTAAACAATGTAATCAATCTTCCTGATTGAACATATGATAGCAGTACTTTTCATAACCATCCATCATATGAACAACGATTTAACACAACATTGGCATCAGATGTGTATAAAACAAAAGCTATACATAAATATGAACTATCCCAGGTTTTAAAAAGCTTCTCCAGGTTGCATTATCAGGCAGAGAAATGTCAAGAACTTAGCAACATCTTCCTCCATATAACTAACTACTTGTTATAGACAAGTGAATCATCTTCTGATATTTGGAGCAGTACTCAGTCATTATGTTGTGGGACCTGCTGTTACTAAATATATGTGCGACCTCTACTTTGTTAGTATATTATATGTTATATATTTTGCATTGGCTAAGAATTGTGTTATTTTTCAATATATGCAAGATCCATAGTGTTCTGTTTTTCCGCTCTTTTTTTGCAGGAAGATCTTCTCCAAAAGATCAGAAGAGTATCTCTATTAGAAGCTCTCTGAGAAGGAAAAATGTCTGCTTCCTTATATAGTTAAAATTTAAGAAATCTGAGATTTCAACTATGATTTGCATTGTAATCATATATTTTAACATATAGACAAAAAAACTCTTACTGAATTTATACATGGGTTAGACATAAACAAATATTTTGAACCTGGGAAAATATAAATATTACCACTATAATAGCATGCAATAGGGAACTTAGTTCTTTATTAAATGACTTCCAGTGGATGGAGAAGATCACAAAACAATAGGTATCAAAGAAATTTTTTTGAATTAAAACTATTTGGAATTTGAAATAAACTGTTTGGCGTGCCAAACAGCATTTTTAAAGGTAAAACTGCTCTCTTGAACACTTCATTTTTTTAGTTCAAAACATTTTCAAAATGTAGCCTAGCTTGCAACACTCACAACTGATTTACACGTCAATACATGGAACATTCAAAATTAAAAATTATTCAAATTTGAAATCCAAACAGAACATTCATTTACCAGAAGACAAACTGAGTTTCTTTCCACATAACTTTTTATTTCACCGGGATTATCTTTACCACTATCATTTACTTCTGATTAAAAAAACCCAACTTAATTATATTCTATAGGTTCAACATCCTGAGGACAATGCCCATGCTTTGGTAAATCATGAGTGAAGCAATTTCGTTCAGATAGAATATGAAGTTTGAAAATGCACTGCAGTGGAAAGTGCTACCCATTTGGTACAGCAACACTTTAAAATATACCTTGGGCAATCAGTATATTTTACTATATTAAATAGAGCAGTGTGCGAAATAGTAATAATAATACCATTCAGTAAGGAAGATCTATGGAAGGAGTAATAAAGACAAATGTCCAGAATTACTTTCAGAAGACAAAATATCTGGAAAAAATTACATATACTGGCTTTCCTTTCCAAAAGTGTTCTGATTCTTAAATATATACAAACTCTAGCTTTTTAGCGTTAGCTTTTGTAATACTTACTGGAAAGATGTAGCTTTTTCCATTAGGATAAGTTACTTCTACTGCTTCAACCCTTAAAGAGAGCAAACACACAGAACTAAAGCAGAGGTTACAACAAACATGCATACTGTTATAAAAGGAAAAGTCAGACTAACTCACGTGAATGGTTTATTGCAATATTCACTAAACATTGTAACCAGGATATCGAGTACAGTTTTTGCCTGAAAGACAAAAAGCAGACCTATTTCTTACATTAAAGATTTTAATTATTAAATACTATAATGTAAGTAACTGTATTAAATTAATCAATGTTTTAAATACAAAATTACAATATCAGTTCATAAAAACTTTATTAGTTTTCCAAAAACGTCATGAAAAACCAAGCAACTAAATTATTAACTAAACCAATTAACAAATGAAGTGCCTGCATGTCTATGAAGCTGACAAAAGATCCAAACTCTTGAGTATTGGATTACATTATATACATTTATATCCCTTTTAATTTCTAGAGAAGTAAAAATAAAGCCAACAATTGATTGCTATGATCTAACATTTTAAAATTATTTTATAAAGCATCAAATGTCTTCCTTATATTAACTGTGAAGAAGGTATCATTTCTAAAAACAAACATTGGTCAGCACTTAAAGTCAATTTCAAAGGGACATTATTCTTCTTTTATTTTGTAGATCAAGATTAATTTTGCTCCACAGTTTGCTGGTCAAGGGTATTTACCTTGGTAAGATCTGTGGCTGTACACTCAATGAACACATTTCTAGTGTTGAGGCTAATTTTTGAATGTTCTCCTAAAAAACAGAAATACACTGGAATTGAAGATGCAATTGTTTGTGTTCTTGAATTTAAAAGACTGAGGTTTACAGATCTTTCTATTGAATACTGGCATTAGAACTATAGTACTAGAAAACCTAACAACCAGCAGAATAAATATGCATGCTGAGATCCAAGTGATCTTTCTTTAAATGAACAAGAGCTTGCAGGTGCTGAAGGTTCTTGTTTCTCCTTGTTTATAGCTGTTCATAGCTTTGTACCAGGATATTTGAGAAGACTTTGAAATCCAGATGTATAGACATGATTACACCTACATTATTTTGGGGACAGAGACCCTGGAGCTGAAATGACTAGTGAAGGGTACAATTTAGTCAGTTCTACATTTGCCATAATTTTATACTAATATTATGGTGATAATTGTGATTACAGTATCACGGCTTTCCTAAGAAAGTAATGTCATTTGAAGTGCAATAAATTGCAAAGGCTATTCTTTGAAAAATGAAGCAATACCGCCTACAACTAAAGACAACATGGTGCATCTATGGATAGATTATTTATATTTCTTTGAAACATGTTGCAGTTTTTATTGAAAGAACAGGGAGGTATATATTAAGTGTAATCCCAGTCAGTTATATGTTTTCGCAGACCAGAATCCCCAGTTCCTATGTCACGAGAAACAAACTGCTACTTACTGCTATCCAGAATTCCTTAACTATGTTAGCAATAGCAATAGCAGTTAGACTTATATACCGCTTCATAGGGCTTTCAGCCCTCTCTAAGCGGTTTACAGAGTCAGCATATTGCCCCCAACAATCCGGGTCCTCATTTTACCCATCTCAGAAGGATGGAAGGCTGAGTCAACCCTAAGCCAGTGAGATTTGAACAGCCGAACTGCAGACCTGCAGTCAGCTGAAGTCACCTGCAGTGCTGCATTTAACCACTGTGCCACCTCGGCTCTTTCAGCTATTATGTTGCTTCATAATAGGAATGAATGTCAATAATCTGGGCAGTATGTCGTAGCAGTTTCACTTCCCCATCTGTAAGCAAACATTCTGAAATTCTGGTTTCCTATGAAGTACAAATGAACTTCCCAAGAGGGTTCACTAGGAGCCTCAATCTGTTCCCATAATGGATTTTTGTGTTCTTATTCCTTACTTTACAGAAAGATACTCAGTCTCATTCTAAAATTAAATTCTTGACAAATCTGTAACCTTAGAGCTTTTTTAAATGATATATAGAAATGCATTTCATAACAGTAAGTCATATCCAACATCAAAAGTGAGCTTCTAGTTATCTATGATGTTTTCCCTATTTTCTTATCTTGGGAACTTTTCCCAAATATGTTCCAGATGTACAGTATATGGCAATGGTTCTTCCTAATGCCGCAACCCTTTAATACAGTTCCTCATATTGTGGTGATCCCCAACCAGGGGTGGGTCCCTGCCAGTTCTAACCTCTTCTATAGAGGAGGTTCCACAAATCTACCATGCCGTTTAGAACCGGTTCCAGTTCTCTCTCTCTCTCTCTCTGTGTCTGTCTGTTTCTCCCTCCCTTCCTCCCTCCCCGTTCTGTCACTCTGTGTCTGTGTGTCTGTCTGCCTGTCTCTCTCTCTCTCTCTCTGCCTCTCTCTGTCTCTCCCCTCCCTTCCCCATCTCTGTCACTCTGTGTGTGTGTGTCTGTCTCTCGCACACAGACACACATACTGTGGTCACTTTTAATCACAGGTTAAAAGTACCTGGCAGCAGCGTTTTTCCCTGGGGGAAAGTCTCTGAGGCTGTAATTTATGGGGTGTGCGCACGCCTCGCGCCTATGTTTTCAATGGCGTGGAGCCATGGCAAGGTTCTACGTAGCTGGCGATGATTCCGGAGCCCATCCGGGAAGACGAGGAATGTGAGGGGACCTCTCCCCGCGGATGGCCTCTGGACCCCACACATCTTTCACAGCCGTGAAAGCTGTGATTTCCCCCCCCCCCAATTGGAAATGAGGCCGCACCCCCCCCTGCCCGCCTGACAAAGCGGCAGTGTCAGCGTGTTGCTGGGCGATAGGCAGGGCGGAGCAGGGCATGGCGCTGCCGCCCTTGCCTCTCGGGCTCTTCTTGAGGGACATGCTGGCTGGCGCTGCTTCAAGGCGCCCAGACCGCTGGCTCCTCTGCACGTATCCCGGCTCCCAGCACTGCCAGCATTCCGTCTGGTGCCCGTCCTTGGCAGCACGGATGGGCTCTGGACCCCACACATCTTTCACAGCCACTTCATTTCCAATTGGGGGGATCAATGCAGAGGATTTCTTCCTCCCTCCCGCAAATTGGAAATGAGGGGGCTGTGAAAGACAAGGCAGTGCTTTGTCAGAGTGAGAACACTTTCCCGGCATTACGAAGTCTCCGAGGCTGTAATTGTATGGGGTGTGCGCGCACACCTATGCTCTGCGTGGCTGGCAATGACTCCGGAGCCCATCTGCGGGGGGGGGGGGGTTCGAGTAACATGAGGTGGAGTTTAAAGTTTAGAGTTCCAATGGTCTTAGCGATCCCTGTGAAAAGGTCTTCGAACCCCAAAGGGGTCGCGACCCACAGGTTGTGAACCGCTGGTATATGGGAAGGATGTAGAGAGAAGAGGAATCCAATTTGCTGACTAGATTATACCTAAATGCACATATGAAACCTTGGTGCTTTCTGAGCTTGCTTGTTTTCTTGCAAACGTTTCATTATCCAAGCTAGCTAACATCCTCAGTGCTAGTTTGAGTAATGAAACATGTGCAAGAAAACAAGCAAGCTCAGAGAACACCAAGGATCCCTCGTGACAACCCTGAGCTACAAACATTCTCCTTTGTTAGTACATATGAGAACTTCAGCCAATTTAGAATTTTAACAAAAGTTTGTATTCCATTTCTGATAAAGAGTTGAAACAATCATATCTTGAGAATATATTTGAAAAGCATTAAAAGGTTCTTAGAAACAGAAAAAAAATCTTATATTGAGGAGCATGTCCTGAAATAAATACAACAAATCAGACTATAACAGTGTGGCATTCCCTATTTCTCTCATTTAACTGAGGTTAAAACGAATGTTGCTAAAAAATGTCTTACCATTAATTATTGGTGGCATTGAGAGAACAACACCATTGCTATCATAGATAACTGGATAAAGTGATTCATTTTCAATAATATGTAGATAGTGTCTAAGATGGCTATCCATCTAAAACAAACAAAAGTTAATGTTTATATCTTTTTTCAGAAACCACTACACAGTATTATCTTATAATATCTCTATAATATACATTAAGCTCTAGAACAGATGTGTAGATGTTATATATGAATGATTTTTTTCATTGGAAAAAGTCACTATATACTATAAAGGTGATCGGCAATTCACTTATTTCTCAGTTTATTCCTTATGGCACATTCTTTATTCAAAAGTCTATGAGCAGATATGAAATTAGAAATAGAACTATCTGTAAAAACTTAACTGGCTTTCAATTTATAACTAATCTGTATAAAACAAGCAAACTATCAAGGAGTTTGGATGTTGACAAATTCATAACAGAATATAATACACACTACACTGTGACCATAGTTCAATAATTTTACAGTGTCATCATAAGAGAAATTTCTAATGTTATCCATTATGGGAGAAAAACATTAAAAGCAGATTTTGTCTTACTGGACATTAGCTTTCAGGCCAATGACCCAAAATTTTTGGGGAAATGGAACCAGTAAAGTAAATTTGGCAGGGAAAGTATAGAGAAATACATGAAGGATTATTTATTTGGGCAGGAAGTTGGAAAAGAAGACCTCCAAGATTCTTTCCAGCTCTGATTCTATGAAGCATAAGAAGATACATGAAGAGCAATCAACGGGTTCTAATCCAAACAGCAATATAAGCAACACTACTTAGCTTTAGCAAGATTGCTACATTAAAGGCTTTCAGATAGAACTATTATCTAATGTCTACTAAGTCACAAAGTGGGCCTGCAAGCTCAGTTCTATGCTATGACATCTAAATAAACAAATCATAGTTAGGGCAAGCACTCTGTTTCAAGGAGCAACAGTACTATGAGGTCAGAAATGAATTTACAAAAAAGATAAAACCTATTTTAGCAATGCCCAAAAGTTTACTGGATTAGCTAAGTTTTTCTACTATTATTGGCCAAGTGTTTTGGAACATTCCTAGCTATAAAAGCTGGATATAAAAGCTCAGTCCAGTGTATAATTCTGCTTACAGTTTTTCCAAATCCATGAGTTCACTAGGAGTCTTAGTTACAGTGAATTGTTTATGTGTGTTTATTTTTTTCCAGGTTATAGACATTCAAGTTCTTGTCTATACTTTCATGTGATGCTGTTTGCATGTATTTATAATTGTATTAATCAAAGTCACTATATTGAGATAAGTAGCCATATAAATTGTATCAAATCACAAATAAATGGAAAAATATCCAGTTGTTTTAAAGCAACCTACCCTGTACATTTCCATGATTTCAGGAGCACTGTATTCTTTATCCTGATTCAATGGTTTGAATTTAATTTCAGGTGGTGGTTTAGCTGTATATATAAATGGGCCAGAGATTGTATCTAGATCATGGGTACCAATTGCAACTAATGATCTCTTCCTAAAAAGAAAACAAAATGAATTAACATCTCTACTACATACTAAATTCCAATTAAACAGGGTACCAATACAGATAGGGATAAAGTGACAGTTGTTATATTCTTATATAATAAACTTTGACTATTACACTGTAACTTGCACCTGAAAAATGAATACACACATTATATGTACAAGTTTCCTTCCCTTTTTATTTACATCTGATTTTTAAAATACCACATAAAACAGTGTTCTTTAGCATTTTCTTTTAAACTTAAACACATTCTAATTCAATACTTTTAATATTTCACTAAAAATAATTCTTTTTCAGAATACAACTAACCTGCATATATTTTGATGTAATTTTTCCTGTAGGTCAATGAAACTATCATAGCGGTCTTTGACAAAAGTTATATTACGAAGTACTGCAGCCACTGCATAAGGACGGACTTGGGCTGTCTGCCATAAAATAGATATAATTATTAGTAACAGACAATTTTGGTGAAAATATTATGAATGCCATAAAGCAATGCATTATTTAATAAAAGCCTTCATCTTAAACCAAAACATTTAAAATAACTAATTCTATAGACTTTAAAAATTAGCATTAATTGTATTCTCTAAATGTCTGTATTCAAAGGAAAAGAACAGCAGTACAGTTGATCAATATAACAAAAAATTTATGCTTGTTGACTCTTAGCTAACCTCTACAAAAATTGACTTAAATTTGAAAAACATGTATTTACAATTTAGGCATCAAGATGAGGATTCAACTTTACTTACCTCCTCATTAATGGTAAGTTTCTGAATTTCACCATTGGGTGGGGTAATTTTTTTATACCGTGGAGCCCTTATTCTAAAATAATAAGATTTTAATATTAAAGATCAGTTTTAGAGGCATAAAAAATAGTCTCCATATTAATGCTTCTTCCCCATCCAACCAATACTCAGCTAGCACACAGCAACATACAAATACATCCAGCATGATTCAAAAAGCTGTTTTGAGTTAAACAAAATTGAAATATTGTGCCTATCACTAGCAGATAATTCTGTGATTATTATCAGATTCTTAATCATATATAAAGAATTGTGTTTTAAATATTTTAAATGCTATTAAATAGCAACAAAATGGAAATAATTTGCCATTAAATCATTCTGTTCAAATCATTCAATTTGTTTCAATGAGTTTTGAATGAAATTTGTTTCAATTTGTTTCATAAACATGAAATGTTTATAATTCAATGTAATATAAAATATTGCTTAAACAGTAGGCAAACATAAATTACATGGGCCCAAATCAGTTCAAGCAACCTGGAGTTCAATTATTTCTGAATCTATCCTTTGCTAGCACTTAGACATATACCACTTCACAATGCTTTATAGCCCTAAAGCTTTACTGTCAGCATATTGCCCTCACCATTCTGGGTCCTCATTTTACCGATCTGGAAAGGATACAGATAGACCTTGAGTTACAACAGCAACTGGGATAAGGATTGCCATGATTAAGCAATATGATTTTAGAGTGTGATTTCAACATGATCACATCACTTAGTGATAAAAATCCCAGATTATTGGTCAGGAAGTAACAGCAGTCCAAGGTAAGAAGATTGGTGTGGCACAGAAAAGGAGGCCCAGGGATCACCAGTGCAGGCTGCATATGAGATGGGATAAGGCTTGGAAGACCTGCTGTAGGCCACATGTAAGTGAAGGAAAGCCTAGGGATGAATGGCACAGTGTATGTAATATGACTGTAGAAAGGCTAGTGGAGAGGATGGAGTGACAGGCAAAAGCACGGGAAGGCTGGAGGTTGATGGCATGACATTGCATTGCACAAATACAAGAAAGCCAGAGAGATTTATCTGTGTGAGTTGTAACCTTTTCTACAAGCTTCCCATTGACTTTGCTTGTGCGAAGTCAAAAGGGAAGGTTGCAAATGGCAATTATGTGACTTGGAATATCACAACCATTGTAAGTACAAGCCAGATTCCAAGCAACCAAATCATGATCATGTGACTGGGGGCACTGTGCCAGCCGAAATATCAATCATCAATTGTAAGTACCACTTGTTCAGTACCATCGCAACTTCAAACGGTTGCTGAACTAAGTGGTTGATAAAGTGAAGACTATCTATGAAGTGTAAAGTTTGAATTATTAGGTAGGATTTATTGCTGAAACACAAACACATAAAAACTATTCAGGAGTTGAGATGTTTCATCTGACTGCTTACTTATAAGCCTAATACAGCATTTAACAATATTAGTCCCAAATGTCATAGAGTATTACCTCTCTTTAAAAATCTGAAGACCTCTGACTAGGCCTTCCAAACAAAGGAGATCATATCGATTAGCAGGAACATCAATTTTATACAGAATAGTTTCTGATGCACCCTCTGCTTTTCCATCACCTTTTTCTTTGCTTATTATGTCCTTCTCGGAAGTCTAAAATTAAAAAAACATGTATAAAGCATACAAATAAAAACTTATGGGCAGACATCAATGTCAAGCAGCACAAGTCTTTTGCAATATATCTTTTAACTCCTCCTATATAGGTCTACCAATGTTGCTTTTGAAAGCTTCGAAATCCTTTTGAGACGATGTGAGGTTCATGGAAGCTTGAAGAGAGAAAAAAGAAACCTAAATTTCTTGTTTGAAGTCGTGAAGGCAGTAAAAACAGAATACATGTAGTTCTCAATTTATGACTGGTCACTCAGCAACCATTCAACGTTATGACAGATTCTCCGAAAACTATTTATGACCTGGTTTCAAAGTTAGGGCAGTGGCAGCACCCCTGCAGTCATTACTCCTTATGACAAACTACTATCCAAATGCCCAGTGATGTGCTCAATACATCACTGAATCTCTGCAGCCACTCATCCACTAAAGGAGATCAGGTGGGAGCAAATCAGCTGGAATATGCAAGCCTCTAATTTCCTTCCTATCCAGCAAGAAAGGGGAGATCAGGCCAGCCAAAGCCTGCAAGCATCCAGCTTTCTTCTCTTCCAAGGACTTGCAATATTCAGCCTATTCCAGAGCCTAGCAACATCCAATTTACTTTTCTGATTTTTCCAGCTTCTGAGAGAGGCACCTAACCTGATAAAGGATCAGGGCTAGCCTCCTGACAAAACAGATATTATTCTCATGAACCTGTAGGGACCACAATTTTAGGGAGACTTCATAAACCCCGCAAACAAATGAAACCCCTTAAAAAAATGGGAGCCTTCTTTAAAAAAAACCTTTACAGTATCACAAAAATACAATAGAAACCCACCTCACAGGGTTGTTCTTTTGAAGATAATAGGAAGAAAGAGTATTATGTATGTTTACTGCCTTGAATTACTATAAAATAATAAAAGCAGAATAAAAATCTATAATAATCATTTTTAATTATACACTGCCCAGTGTCATATTCCAAGTATGGCCTCATCAATGCAATATAATGGTCACTTCTCTGTTCTAGATTCTATCCCTCTGTTGATGCAACCTACAACTAATTTGTCTTTTTTGGCAGGTGCAGCACATTGCTGACCCTTATTTAAGCAGTAATCCAATAAAATACCTAGATGCTGTCACAGATACTACTGCTGAGCTAGGTACTTCCTATTTTATACCTATGGCATTATCATTTCCTGGCTAAGTGCAGGACCTTATTTTTCACATCACAGAAGTGCATCTTGTTAGATAGAGCCCAATGCTCAAATCTGTCAAAATCCTTCTGAATCTTGAGTCTATCTTCCAAAGTGTTGGCAATTTCTCCCAGTCTGGTGTTGTTTCAAATTATCTCCTCATCTAGATCATTTATGAAGATGTTGAAAAGCCCCAGGCCCAAGACAGAACTTTGAGCACTCCTTGCTTCCCTCCGCGTAGATGTAGCTCCATTGAGGGCTACACAGAAATGCAGCTAATCCACAGCATTTCCCTGATCCACTAATTTAATCACTTTATAAAAGAAGACAATAAAGTTTGCCTGGCATAATCTATTTTTAATAATCCCATGCCAGCTTCCAGTAATCATGTTATTCATTTCTAGATACTCAACATATTATTGAAAAAGAAGGAAGTAATAGCATAATTAGAACCACTCTGTTTTCATTGTTAAGTAAGGTTTTTTTTTTACAAAACAGAATCCAGAAGAATTAGGGGACAATGCTTTATATGACTCTTGCATTACACCACACCTATCCCATCTGCAGTGAGTCTGCAATAAATATAACAGTAAAAATACTTACAATTTCATCAAGTTCCAAACCAAATTCAAAACACAGTTCATCAAATTCTTCATCAGCTGCAAAAAAATATTGTTTTTAAAATGGAATAAATGCAACTTTTGGAAAAAGGTAACTGATGTCATCTTAATATTTAGTTAAATATCATCCAGAAGGATTTCAGAGGTGGCCACAAAGCAACAGGAAATGATGCAATTTTGATAAGCAACCAATGTAATATCCTTCCATTTTCATAGCTATCGTGGGCTAATAATCTGTATTAATCAATAAGTAAGGTTGTTTTTGTCTGGCTTCCCGCTGGAAAATAAAAGCCCCTTCCTCCCCTTTACACTTTGTTACTTAATCTATCTCCAACCTGGCTGGGACTTGGTCGAAAGCAGCGGAGGCTGCAGTCCCAACTTAAGCACCAAATCAGGGCAGGATAATGTGCTTTTTCGCCCGAGCTCCAAGAATTTTATGAAAGCTCCATTATGCTCCGAATCTACTAAGGTGCCCCTTTCTTACTCTTAACCGAACTACCCCACATCTAGTGCAAAGTATCATCGCAATGATACTTTCTGACCAAAAGACACGCTCACTACAAGCCCCCAAGCTTTTCCTTACTGTAACTCCTTCCCAAGGCTTGAAAAAGCAGATCTCGCTTCACGCCGACAGTCGGCATGGCTCACTATAGCAATTCCTGCCAATTACTTCCCTTCGCGGCGCATGCGCTAGGTTCATTGTCACTAAGGAAGGCCCCAGGACTTCAACTCCCTGACGTTAAGGACTGGTGCCTAAGTTTCTGCCTGATCCAAATGCTGCTTTTTTGGCTACCTCTTCGTTCAGAACAATCAAAACATTATAAAGTCCATCCAAATCCTGTGTTCTTAAAGTGGTGAATAACCCGGCAGAGAGAAGCTCGTATAAA
This sequence comes from Thamnophis elegans, assembly GCF_009769535.1. Taxonomy (NCBI): domain Eukaryota; kingdom Metazoa; phylum Chordata; class Lepidosauria; order Squamata; family Natricidae; genus Thamnophis; species Thamnophis elegans. Next base: position 37,953,394 of record NC_045550.1, read on the forward strand.
GTTTGTTTTGCATTGATCAGGCTTGTCGCGGACAGCTAACAGTTCCACTCTATCAGTCGGGGAAAAAGGGAGACGTTTTGGTTTATAGATTTACGAACGCTAAATGGTGTAGAACGGGCTTCGCCCTAGCACCGTGTGTCAACTTGGTAACAAGAAACAACGTATAAGTTCCTTGCGTGTAAGTTAGTGCAATCTAACATATTGGCATTAAATTGAATACTGGCTCTGAGATAGGTAGGTACAGATGTGTAAATCAATTTAAATAGAACGTTTTTTTTCTCCGCAATTTCAAATGAGTTTATGAATGGGATTGTGTTTATTTAAATTATACTCCTATTTGCTTTCAGCATACAGTAAAATCGTACATGATAATTTTATAGCAGTTTTTCAAACTGACAATTTTGAAACGTGTGGACTTCAATTGTAGAATTCCCACTCAGCAGAATTTCGAGAATTGAAGTTCACACATCTTAAAAATCTTAAAAATGTGTATCTTCAAACACACACACACACACACCGTTGTTCAGTAAATTTGGCTTCCAGAGAAATAGAATTGCTGCCTTAGAACCTAGGTACGCTTATTGATTCACATGTATTAATGCTCGGGTTTGCACATTACATAAACTCATGATATTGTTAGCCACGGTTTGTTAAGTAAGTCTTATTTGGATACATTCAGGCATTGCAGTCTCGAAAGGACTTACAACGCTTGGATGTAAATCTCTCTAGCCCCTCTTCTATTTCAATTATTGAGAAATCTCATAGTATATATAGAGAGAGGGCAGATAAAAAATGTACAGGATGTTTTGGGCGGAGAAGCTTTGCTTTACAAAGCCCAATAGTGGATTTTTTTGCAATAAGGGGAGGCATAATAGATCTAAAAACTGTCATACAGAAAAATGGATACATTTATTCAAAGTTATTCCAAAAGCAGGACAAATAACAATTAAATAAAATTAAGAAGAAGTAAAATAGTTGGACATAGGGAAAATTTCTTAACAGTGTGGACTGTTCAACAATGAAACAATTTGCCTTGCGACTTTAGTTGATAGATTTATTACCTTTATTAGAGAGATTAAACATTTCTCAGATAATTCAATTCATTAACATGTTCAAGGTATAATATGAATAATATCCTGGAGAAAATCTATCCACCTGCTTGCTAAGAGTTGGTCCTGATTTGGCATATGACTAAAATTTGAAAATATACATATAAAAGCACATAAATGATTACCCAAAGATTAAAAAAAACAAATAAATAAATATATGCAGCAATCACATTTCAAGTGTTTTTTTCCTAAATAATTTGTCCATGAGTATTAAAAAGTGCTAATAAATTTCCCTCATACTTCAAGGGAAAGGGTAGCCCGCTGTACAGCACAGTAGCAGAGTAGTAGTATGTAAGTCTTCTTCATGAAAATGGGAGACAAGAAAATAGATTCTGCCAGGACAGCTATTTGATTCTAGACCAGTTGAAGAAGTCTTGAATATACTTTGGAACCAAGATTTGTAGGGCTTATATAATATTTATTTATTGAATCATGTAACAATAATATAGTATTAAGCTCATTAGATATTGGCATAATTACATTTTTTTCATGGGAAACCCTTCATTATTTTTATATATTATTTAATATTTATATATATTATTTTTTCCTAAAAACATCTACCCTACCAGTTTATAATAAGATGGAATTCGCAATTCGCAATTTAATGAGTTTATATGCCACGCAATCCCGGGGGACTCCGGGCGGCTTACAGTTATGAAATGAAATAAAATAACACACAGGGGGAGAATACAAACAATACAAACAATTTAAAAAATACAACATACATTTGGTTTAACTGGGGGTTGAACCTGATTTGAAAATCAGCAACTCCAGGCCTGCCGGAACAGCCAGGTTTTGGTGGCTTTTTGGAAGGCCACGAGGGTGGGAAAGGTCCGGATCTCTGCTGGTAGTTCGTTCCACAGAGCCGGAGCAGCTACAGAAAAGGGTCTCCCCCAAGTGGTCGCCAGTCGGCATTGTCCGGTCGACGGCACCCGAAGGAGGCCTAGCCTGCGGGTTCTTATTGGACGTTGGGAGGTGTGTAGCAGGAGACAGTCTCTCAGATATCCAGGTCCAATGCCATGTAGGGATTTAAAGGCAACCACCAGCACTTTGTAGTGCATCCGGAGACTAATAGGGATCCAGTGCAGCTCGCGGAGGATAGGTGTAACATGGGTGTACTGAGGTACACCCGATATCGCTCGCGCGGCTGCATTCTGGACCAACTACAGTCTCCGAACACTCTTCAAGGGCAGCCCCATGTAGAGTGTGTTGCAGTAATCGAGCCTTGAGGTGATGAGGGCATGAGTGACCATTTGAAGTGCCTCCCGGTCCAGATAGGGTCGCAACTGGTGCACCAGGCGAACCTGGGCAAAAGCGCCCCTGGTCACAGCCGACAAATGATGTTCTAAAGTCAGCTGCGGATCCAGGAGGACACCCAAGTTGCGGGCCCTCTCTGAGGGGTGTAAGCTTTCACCCCCCAGGCTAATAGATGGAAAATCCAGACTATCCTTGGGAGGAAACATCAAAAGCCACTCGGTCTGGTCTGGATTGAGTGCCAACTTGTTTACTCCCATCCAGACCCTAACAGCCTCCAGGCACTGGCACATCACTTCCACTGCTTCGCTGAGTTGGCACGGGGCGGACAGATACAGTTGAGTATCGTCCGCATATTGGTGGTACTTGATCCCGTGCTGGCGAATGATCTCACCCAGCAGCTTCATGTAGATGTTAAATAGGAGGGGGGACAGGACCGAACCCTGCAGCACCCCATATTTGAGGGGCTTAGGGGTCGACCTCTGTCGTCCAACCAACACCGACTGCGACTTGTCAGAGAGATAAGAGGAGAACCACCGTAAAACGGTGCCTCCCACTCCCACCTTCCCCAGTCTTCGCAGAAGGTTACCATGGTTGATGGTATTGAAGGCCGCTGAGAGATCAAGAAGCACCAGGATAGAGGAAAATCCTCTATCCCTGGCCCGCCAGAGATCATCGGTCAGCGCGACCAAAGCACTTTTGGTAGAGTGACCAGGCCTGAAACCCGACTGGAAGGGATCAAGATATTCAGCTTCATCCAAGGACCGTCGGAGTTGAAAGGCCACCACCTTCTCAACAACCTTCCCAACAAAGGGTAGGTTGGAGACTGGACGATAGTTATTAAGAATAGCTGGATTCAGAGAAGGTTTCTTAACCTTCTGCTAGTCCCTTCACTTAAGCATTGCCATCTTATGGGATCTAAGAAGTGTACATTTTCCATGGCAACCCTTGTCCTATGGAACACTTTTCCCCCTGAAGTTCTGCAAAGTCTCTAACCCTCCTAGCCTTCTGTAAAACACTGAAGACAAGTTGGCTCCCCCCCCCCCCGCCCAAGTGCTGCAATAGGATGAGATGACTGCATATAGGAATCTTGATTTGGTACCAGGTTTTTGTGTTCAATATGTTTAGTTTTGTAGTTTCAATATGATTTTTATGTTGATTTAATTTTGGATTGGGAGTCAAGGTGGCGCAGTGGTTACAGTGCAGCACTGCAGGCTACTTCAGCTGACTGCAGTTCTGTTCAAATCTCACCGGTTCAAGGTTGACTCAGCCTTCCATCCTTCCAAGGTGGGTAAAATGAGGACCCGGATTGCTGACTCTGTAAACTGCTTAGAGAGGGCTAAAAGCCCTATTAAGCGGTATATAAGTCTAACTGCTATTGCTATTGCTATTGCTATTTGTTATAAGAAGAGAGGCTATACAAGACCCCCAGGACCAGACTTTAAGGAACACTGGTCTAGATAGTAGGGCTTCAGATAGATTCCATCAATTCTATCAATGGAATCAATTTCAGGAGCCACAAATTATGAATCTTTCTTAAACAAAAGTAAACAAATTGCTTTATATCTTAGTGTTGCTATCCTATTTCTCTGAGAATGTCTTTCTTTGGAAAAGATTAGTAAGTGGCCCAAATATTTAAGAGTTACTAATAACATTTACTTGGTCATCCATTTAATTTAGTGGCATTTATTTCTAAGAATCACCATAGTCTGATAAGAGTAAGCACTGTAATTTGTCCTAATGCTTTGCATGCCTTCTTCTATAGGAAATGGTTTACACAGGACGGATATAGCCGACCACAAATTGTTCTTGACACCTGTAGAATTTGCTTGTTTTGTACTTGCTTGAAAACAGCTAAACTAGGGCACACACATGAAACTTAGGAAGCACGCAGTTATCAATTCTATTATTGGTCCAGATGCATAATTTGTAACCAATGACATTTGCAATGTTTGAAAACCTAATTTGCGTATGAAAGTTTATATATTCAGCTTTGCTACATAATAAAGTTGTCATTCACCCAGAGAGATCGTGCCCTCAAGTTCTTTCTAGGATTAGCTTCGTGGGTGACCCCACGTGATATTGTTGTGCCCAGGTGCCGCCCTGGAGAAGCCGTTTCCTCCAGGGACGGACTGAGGCACTAACAAGTGGTGACCCCGACGTGATTTTTTCCGCCGGACCGACGCAGCCTTGCCGCTGCGTGCCTGAGACCCCATCGCTTACCCGCGCACTCGTCGTCGTTCGTGGAAACGACTGATCTTTCGTAAGTATGGGGGCGGATCTGTCCAAGGAGCAGGGAACTCAGAACTTGGCCAGATTCTCAGAGCTTCTAAAAGTCAATTAACAAAGAAATTTGTCTTTCCTACCAAATCTGAATTACGCCAACTGTTAATGCACATTTGGCAAAACTGCCCCTCCTATCCTCACCATGGCTCCCTTAAACCTGGACCATGGGTGAAAATAGGCACCTATCTCCATCAGGAACCTCGTGCTCCTACTCCGATGCTCCTGACTTGGAAAGTCACACTTGCTGCTCTTAGACTCCATTATTCTGATCCTTCTCCTGTTTTTCCCATAGAACCCCCTGATCTTACTCCCCCACCTCCTTATTTAGATCGCCCTTCAAGTTTTGCCCCGTCTGTCTCCTCTCCCTCTGTTTCCCCCCCTCCCTCTCCTTCTGTTTCTGACATTTCACTCACATCACCTCCCCCTCCTTCTTCTGGTCCTGCCAGCGTTTATTTTGCTTCCTCTCTCTCTCTCCCTACCATAGCTGGCAGTGCTGTGGCTCGTGGTTTGGCTTCTGCCCGAGCCGATCCTTCTCTTACCCCAGATGATCTGGAACTTCTTTCTGCTTTTCCCGTTGACATAACGGGCGCTGCTCCCGTCTATGAAGCCCTCCCTTTTAGAGTGCTGAAAAATCTCAGACACTTGTCCACTATTTCTCAGATACCCACCCTTTTTGCAGCCCTAATTACAAAAGCCCTTCCACTCCAGTGGAAGCCTCCTTCAACAGCTTTTTTCTATCAAAGACGCTATTACTGTCTTTGCCGATGGGAGCATGTGCCTGGCAGGAGGATGGTACATGGCACACCCAGCTCACAGAGCCACAAAAATCTGCTCAAAGAGATGAATTGGCCGCTTCCTTCTTGGCCTTTCAGTTATTTGACAAACAACCATTTAACTTAATTCTTGCTAGTCTTTATGTGACTCAGATTATAACTTCTTTGTGTGAGTCTTATCTCTCTTCTTCTGTTGATTCACAACTTTTGTCTCTGTTTCTCACTTTACAAGGTCTTGTCTCCTCTCGCTGTTATTTTTTCCATGTCTCCCATATCTGAAGTCATCAGCCTTTCCCTGGGCCTCTCCAGGAGGGCAATGATGTTGCTGACGCTGCGGCATCAGCCCCCCCACCCCATGTCAATGTTTGTTCTGCTATCACACCTTGGGATAGCCACTCTTACTTTCACCAGAATAAAAAAGCGCTCATAAAACCATTTGGCATTACTGCAAATGAGGCATCAGCAATTATTCAACTATGCCCCACCTGTAGCCAGCAGGCAAACCCTCTCCCTATGGGAGTTAATCCCTGAGGGACAGAGTGTTGCCAAATTTGGCAAATGCATGTTATACATGTTCAGGCTACATTATGGCATCCCCCCAAAGGGGTGAAGCCACCAAACATGTTATTAATCATTCGATTCGGACCTTTGCATCGCTGGGACGCCCAAAAGAGAAATTTGGCATTCCTTATAACAGCCAGGGTCAGGCGTTGGCTGAGCGCGCCAACCAGACATTAAAACATGCCCTGGACAGATATATTGGCAATAGGGGAAAATGCCCCCTGGCCTCCCAGCAGTGCAACACACCGGCAGTCCACCATCCTCGGCAGCGACTCGTCATTTTGCAGCTCCACCTACTGCAGACACCTCCCATCCACCTGTCTACTATCGCTGCTTGCCTGACTTGACGTGGCGAGGACCTGCTGACCTGCTGACATGGGAAAGGAACTACGCTGCAATCCAATTAAAAGACAAAGTTCTTTGGATCCCAGGATGGCACGTAAGACCATATTTGCCAAAACCACCTATACAACCACCTACACAAACACAGAAGCAGCCTGACCATGACCAACCAACAGGAACCACAGCTTGAGGCTGTCTCTGTCTCTGACCTGGAACACAGAGCAGAGCACCCTCCACTCCCCCGACCGGCTGTCCTGTCTTTCGCCGCAGATCCCCCTGCTATGTGTTTGGTTGAATGCTACCTGTTGTCATTATTTGAACCAGTCCGGACAAATTGAAACCAGTGTGGAAAAATTACATGATACCGTTCAAACAGTTGGACAAACATACAAAGCCTTGGACTCCTGGTGGGATTGGATGACCTCTTGGTTACCTAATTTTAGCTGGTTGGGAAATACTGCCAAGACCGTTATAACCCTTGTTGCTTTGCTGATACTGTTGTGTTGCTGTATTCAATGTGCACCCTCTTTATTCACTATGTGTAAGAATACTCTCTAGCTTGGCTCCACAGAAGAACATTCACACTGTCAACCACATGGAGTTACATGAACAGTCAACCCCTTCATGGGGAAAGATCCCTTCCGCATGCCCAGAGATGAAGAGGGAGACGCTGCCTTTTAACAAAAACAGTGTTGGAATTCATTCCGGGTGTGTGTGTGCAGGGCAGTTTTTGCTGTCTGAAACACACATACACAGGGATGCAAAAACATCGCACCAGAAACATCCTTCCAGCCTAAACGGCCAGGACTCATTATGCAGCCTCATGTAACATGAATTATATGAGCCAGCAACTCCCACACATGCCCTTCTCTCCCCTATGCTGTGCTGTAACTGTCTATTCCCCCTTTGCCATGATGTGATTTTTTATTGGTTTATGTGTAGAATGCTGTGATTAGCCCTGGTAGATGAAGAGGAAGAGTCTCTTTGACAAAAAGATAATAAAAAGAAAAGGAGGAGATGTTGCTATCCTATTTCTCTGAGAATGTCTTTCTTTGGAAAAGATTAGTAAGTGGCCCAAATATTTAAGAGTTACTAATAACATTTACTTGGTCATCCATTTAATTTAGTGGCATTTATTTCTAAGAATCACCATAGTCTGATAAGAGTAAGCACTGTAATTTGTCCTAATGCTTTGCATGCCTTCTTCTATAGGAAATGGTTTACACAGGACGGATATAGCCGACCACAAATTGTTCTTGACACCTGTAGAATTTGCTTGTTTTGTACTTGCTTGAAAACAGCTAAACTAGGGCACACACATGAAACTTAGGAAGCACGCAGTTATCAATTCTATTATTGGTCCAGATGCATAATTTGTAACCAATGACATTTGCAATGTTTGAAAACCTAATTTGCGTATGAAAGTTTATATATTCAGCTTTGCTACATAATAAAGTTGTCATTCACCCAGAGAGATCGTGCCCTCAAGTTCTTTCTAGGATTAGCTTCGTGGGTGACCCCACGTGATATTGTTGTGCCCAGGTGCCGCCCTGGAGAAGCCGTTTCCTCCAGGGACGGACTGAGGCACTAACATCTTAGTACAGTGTGTGATTCCAGCCATTGGGTAAATGAACAAAGGCTTCATATAAATGAAAATGTAAGAAGAATCTCCTTTTCCCCTTTCCCCCCATTATGGGCATTAATAGGGGTCATAAGCATATCTTGCATAATGGTTAAGCAATATTTTTGCTTCTTCGGGATTAATACCAACTCAGAGCCCTTTGTCTCAATTTACCAGACCACTGTTCCTTAAGCGTCTGTCTTGCAGTTCATTTGTCTTTGTTTTTATGCTACAGGTCATCATTCAAAAAAGAACACCAGACAACTATAAACAGTTGTTCCCATATTAATCATCTGTACAGATCAAGGGCATAGTGTTACACATAAAGAAGAGTGGAACTTTAAGGAATGTTAACCCAAGGCCCAGGAAAACAGGTGACAGAATAAGGTCCCCTATTACTGTTTTTCAGATTTAGTAAAGCAAAGGTTTCTGAATATAGATACCACCTTGCTGAATGGCGTTTCTAAGATTAATGCAGCTAATACAGCAAAATAAAGAATGAAGTGTTGTGAAGAATTAGTGAAGAGGGATTTTGTGACCTGTTGCACCAAGTTTCACCAAACCAATACTCTCCAGTGTTGTTGAACTTTGATTCTTCAAATTCCCAGCTAAAACACCAGATTGGAGAACAATGTCTTGTACTATTCAGTAAACTATAAGACGCTAAAGCCACAGCAACTGAGAAATGTTCCCAGTATAATCTATTTAGTGTAAAAAAAAAGTTAGTACATACAAACAGTCATGTAAATTGTATCAAAAGTGGCTAACTTGCTTTGATGAAATAATTTTAAGTGGAGGATAGCCTATTTATTCATATAATATCTGCCAGAATATAGCTTAATATTTGAGCTACAGTATTTAGGTATTAGATTTGCTCAGATAAAAGATCACAGCCTGCAGTCTGGCTTCCAGAAAGTACAACCAGTTGATACTTAATGCACATCCTGCTGTTTGAAATACTACATGGATGAAAATAAGAGTACTGATTAATACCCATTTCCTTCTAAACTGCTCTTACATACAGTGTGTTGAAAGCATAAAACATACAGTACATGTCTGCATTCATTCTGAAAAACAACTAAAACAAATCAAAATAATTTATTTTAAAACTTTGAAAAATAATATGTGACTTTATATACTGTTATCAAGAAATAAAAAGCATTAAATTTTTGATGATGCAAAAAAGATGCAGTAGTAATTTTACCATGGATTTTATTATTAAAAAACAGTTGATTAATTGATTGATGCATATACAGAATCATAATCTATGTGTAGGCAACTACTGTACAATAGTTTCTATGGTGAGTCAGTGTGGAATAATGATCAAGGAGTCAGGTTATAAACTGGGAGACTGGGAGTTCTAATCCTTTTTTAGTCACAAAGCCAGCTGGGTAACCTTGGGCTGGCCATTCTCTGTTAACCCTGGGAAAGAGGTAACTGCAAACAACTTCTGAAAAACCTTGCCAAGAAAGCTGCAAGGACTTGTCCAGGCAGTTGCCAGAGTAAAACACTGACTAGTTGGCAACAACAAGAATAAAAGATTCAATTATACTTGCACTTAGGTGAGCACTAGTCCATTTCTGAAATATTTCTTGTGGAAGGATTTTCAAAGAAATCTTTGCAAAATTCAAAAATTTGCCGGGAATTTATTACAGAAGCTATCCCAAAATATATACCTTTCTAAAAAGGAAGGGGGGGGGAATCAAATAAAACTGAATGTTATTAATTATGGCCTGACGTCTGTACACTTAAAACTATTCTTTAAAAACAAAACATCTGAACCTATGTGTCTAAAAATTAAGATATACAATCAATGACTATGAATACTATTTAAGATTCTTACTTTTATGCTATAGAACTCATAATTTGTTGATAGCTGAAGGCTAAAGTAACAACTTTGGCACCATTGTATATAAAATAGCAATCCTTATTAACCAAAACCTTCATCAAAATCTTAAGTCTAATCAGAATTCCAGCTGAAAAAAGAGAAAATTAGCTTGTGCTGCAAATCCAGATAAAACCTCCTCTGTGCCATGTGGCACAAGAAATGCACTGCAGGAATTTGAGTATATCTGCCCTGTAAATATACAGTTGAAAGCAGTTAATATGCTGTATGTCTTTATAAATGCCAAATGATTGAATCAGTGTATAAAGAGAAAGGATTAACGTTCCTTTGAAAAACATTTGAAGATTTTCAAAAGCTAATATTAAATTATTTTTGTGTGTCTAAAAGTTGCTCTTTGCTCTTGAATAATTATTTCTTCCTGGATAATTTTTTACTCTTGGATAATCTCTTCCTTATGTCTTAAGGCCTAGGTGTGTAGCATACTTTATTTTTATACTACTGAATAAGTTAAGAAGCCTATCATTTGATGGATCATTCCTACTACCTTTCTTGTTGATTGGATTAAAATGCCTTATCCCCTTTTGGGGATAAAGGCTATCCTATGTATAAATAAGAGTAACGCAGCCAAAATTGGTAGCAAACAGTAAGCAGGCTTTTTTTTTTTACATAGCTCAAGAAACATTCATTTCCAGGGGAAAAAAAGGTCTTTGATCTTTGCAGAAAAGTAGTAAGTCTTTCTCAATGTGGGACAGAAGAAAACAATTCATTCCTTTAATTGTATCCTTCAAATGAAAGACAGCTAGTCCAATGGAGTACTGTAGATTGGATTAGATTAGTACAATGTATGAACCCAATCAACACACAGGTTTATAGTTCAATGTGCTATTCATGATGGTTATCCCAATGATTGGTAAGTGTAATATTCGAACCAAGGCTAGGAAAAGCCATTCCTGAATTATTGGAAAGGACTAATATTTGTAGAAGACAGAAAACTTTTGTTTTTGTTAGTCAGAGGCAAAACTGAAATATAACAAAAAAGATATTTGAGATTATTTTTCCCTAATTAATGTATGTGGTTGACTATAACTCCAAACAATAGTCACTCCCAGTCACTGTAATTCAACCCAGGTGGAAAACACGAGGTTCAGAAGGCTTGCCTAGACATACTCTGGACTTCTGGGCTGCCAGATACAGACGATTTATTACTTATTCATTTGACTTCTTTCTGCTTTCTCTAACATAGAGACAATGCTACTGCCAATCATTTTTCTCATAAACCAGTTTGGTCTATTGGTTAAGGCTCCACATTAGAAACCAGAAGACTTGGAATTCTAGTACCACCTTAGGCATGAAAAACTGGATGCGTTACTTTGGGCCAGTCATCCTCTCTCAGCTCACCTTACCTCACGGGGTTGTTGTTGTGGGGAAAATAGGAGGAGGAAGGAGAATTAGGTATGTTCACAACCTTGAGTTAATTATAGAGTAATAAAAGCAGGATTTAAAAAATCTGCTGTACCTAAGTTTGTTATCAGTTGGTTTATTAGTTTAGGTTTAACTAATCCTTTTAAGAAATGTCTTCAATTGAACTCTGAATCATGAGTTTGTGTAATAATTTTGTGTAATAGCTCATTAAAAAGAACACATGAAAATTAGAGATGATTATGAATTTGCTTGAGGCTTAAAAGTTTTGAACGGATTAGCTTCACAGTTGCAGTAATGACAGGAGTTTTCTGAAGTGCCTCAATTGACATAGTTAGCTCATACTTAATATGTTTTTCATATTTTAGATAATCTTCATGTTAAGCAACATGAAATCCTTTTTTTTTAGGTGAAAGGAAGGCAGTTGTAGCAAGCCTAGCCAAGCCATTGTGCCAAACCACTGTATTGAATCATCAATCAAGGCAGGATGCATCCCATCACATTATATATTTCATTCTGGCCTTTTGGAAGATAATTTAAACATAATTGTTAGATTCTTTTAATGTAACAGAGTGTGTGATCAAATGGAAAGCAAAACAAAGTAAATTAAACTGTGTTTATGCCGATATCATTTGCTGCTCTTCTCCATACAATTCCAGCTTTGCAAACTGTACTTGCTTCTCGGGGATCCAGATTATTTCATACATTGCTTTATTTATTTATTTATTTATTTATTTATTTATTTATTTATTTATTTATTTATTTATTTATTTATTTATTTATTTATTTATTTATTTATATGCCGCCCAATCCCGGAGGACTCCAGGCGCCTTACAAAAAAGAGAGAGAGAGAAAAAAAGACACATAACGAACACATAACGGAAAAAAATCGGTTTAAAATAGCAACACCTCATACATTCATTCTAATCGGGGCTGGACCTCAACAATGAGGTCAACAGCCCCAGGCCTGCCAGAACAGCTAAGTTTTTACAGCTTTCCTGAAGGCCATGAGAGTGGGTATGGTCTGGATCTCTGGGGGTAGCTGATTCCAAAGAGTCGGAGCAGCCACAGAGAAGGCTCTCCTCCAGGGCCCCGCCAGCCGACACTGTCTGACTGACAGCATCTGAAGGAGGCCCAATCTGTGGGATCTTACTGGCTGCTGAGAGGTATGTGGCAGTAGGCGGTCTCGAAGGTACGCTGGCCCTAAGTCATGTAGGGCTTTAAAGGTAATAACCAACACCTTGAATTGCGTCCGGAGACCAATTGGTAGCCAGTGCAGCTCATGGAGGACAGGTGTAACGTGGATGTACCTCGGTGCACCCAATATCACTCGTGCGGCCGCATTCTGGACTAACTGCAGTCTCCGAACGCTTTTCAAGGGTAGCCCCATGTAGAGCGCTTTGCAATAATCCAGCCTCGAGGTGACAAGGGCGTGAGTAACCATTTGAAGTGCCTCCTGATCCAAATAGGGCCGCAATTGGTGCACCAGACGAACCTGGGCAAAGGCCCCCATGGTCACAGCCGATAGATGATGTTCCAGTTTCAGCTGCGAATCCAGGAGGACCCCAAAATTGCGGACCATCTCTGAGGGGCATAAATTTTCACCCCCCAGGGTTAAGGATGGACTGTCTAAGCTGTCCTTCGGGGGCCTGGAAGCGGCACAGGAAGTCTGAGGCAGCTGGGGCAGCTGGCGATAGTTGGGGGGGCAGGCTCCTCGTTGTCCTCGTCCTCCCTCTCTGCGGAGGCCATGTGTCAACGATGGGGCCGTCAGCGTGGGCAAGCCCGGTGGGGGTGATGGGGCCGTTGGCGTGGCGAGCTGTCCTGGGCCTCCCCTCAGGAAAGCCGGCACGAACTCGGCGGCGTGGATGTTGGGCACGAAGGGCTTGGCGTTGATGTTGAGGTGCCGGCTGAAGGCCGTGCCCAGCAGCTGCTTCTCCTCCGACTCCTCCGACTCCAGCGGGGCTGAGCCGGGCGCCCCGTGGCTTCCTCGTCCCCGGCGGCGGCTAAGGCGGCAATCCCGGGCTCGAGGTCCACCTGGTCCCAGCAATCGGGCGCCAAGTCGCTGCTGCTCCTGCTGCCATTCGCCTCCATTTGGCTTGTCTATCGCCGCTTCCATTCCTTCCTGGATTGAGGGGCTCAATCTGTGATCTGATACTGTATGGGTGGTTGACTTTACAACAGTAGATATCATTTTGGCTCAAGCCAAGAGACAATACAATGCACTCCCATTCAGGTCCAAGTCTCAGAGCAAGTTTGCTAATCTGTTGATCAGTCGGTGATTTATTCAAAATCTTTTGTGGAAATCTGAGTAGCTGATCATCATTTGGAGTAGTAGAGATTATCACGAAGCTCTCAAAACCACTATGCCATGTAATTCTGAAGTATATCTCACAGCCTCAAAAATCTGCTCCTTCTCTTCCTCAGACTCCTCTCCAAACTCCAAATTATTTGACCATGGAGATGCTCGCCGCCAGGTCCGCCTCCTTCCGCAGGGCGGGCCCAGCCTCGGCGGCAATGGCAACAGCAGTGTTTCCCGGCTGAGGAGGAGGAGGAGCAGCCGGGGATGCCCAAGCGTGCTGGTGAAGGAAGGAGAATTATGAGAATTATAACTAGTTTCCCCTAATCATTTTTCATCATAAGTAAAGTCTAATTTGGGGTGAAAGTATGCCTTGTCATCTATTGCTACTATTAGGTAGAAACTATTCTCTCTGTCTATCTCTATTCTATAAGATGTTTTAAGTCAGTGACTGGCGGTGGGGTTTATGGCTGGTGAGGCAACATTTTTTTTAGACTTGTGGACTTCAACTCCCAGAATTCCACAGCCGGGCATGCTCAGTTCCGATTGAAAGCGACAGCATTTGTTTTCTCCTTTGCAAATAAATTTCCTTCTTTCTTTTTCTTTTACTTCTCCCTTCCCCTCCTCCCTCCCTCCTTCCCCTCTCTCAAACACACACACACACACACACACACACACAAAGTTGTACCAGGAGGATGAAATTTGAATTCCTCCCCCTCCCTCCGACCCACACATACTTCTTCCAGCTGTTTCAGAGAGGATTTCAACTCTGCTCTTGCCTGTCATCATGAAAAGAAAAAAAAATGTAAAAGGAAAAAGGCAAGAGCTGAGGTCAAGCTGAGCTAGTTGCTGACAGAGTCACTGTGGATGACTCTGCTTAACTGTTTAAAAAAGCCTCTAAAAAGCACCCTCTACTGAAAGAGGCAGGAGAACAACGTGCCTCATCTATGTCAGGAATGTTTTGGCTTTTAACCCTTGCTTAACTCTGCTCGAGTGATCATAAAAAGTCAGACTAGATGAGGCACATCGTTTTCCTGCCGCCTCCTGAAGAGGGTGCTTTTTTAGAAGCTTTTTTAAACAGTTAAGCATTAAGCAGAGTCATCCATAGTGACTCTGGCAGCAACTAGCTCAACCTGACCTCAGCTCTTGCCTTTTTCCGTTTACATTTTTTTTCTTTTCATGATGACAGTGGTGAGGCTCTGCCTCCCATGCCTCCCGACTGCATGTCCCTGTTTTAAGTACATATTGTGAAAACAAATGCATATTATTGATCATCCCCAGATTTATCTTGATATCCTGATCTACTTCTTGTCTACTTCTACGTTATAGAATATGCTTAACCTAGAATCTTCTGGAATCAGAGTAAGCAAGATTATGTATGACTATAAGCTTATACAACTCCACTGAATATAGCCAGATTTATTCCTGGGTAAGATAGCTCTGGTTTGCAACCTTACACAGATGTTGGACTGTATACACTCTTTCCTGATGGTACATAGTTTAGAAATCACAAATGTAGTAATTTCCTATATTGGGAAGAATGTTTATGATTATTTCTAAATATGCTATTGGCAAATTGCAGCCCTGTAGACTTTTCACATCTCATGGGCATTGCTTTCAATTTCCAAATGTATTGCATTGTTTAATGTAACTTTCTATTTCAAAAAAGGTGGGTAAAGAGGCAACCAACTACAAAATTCTATCTGATTTTTTCACAACAGCCCTCTCTTTGTCTGCATCTTTTAAATGCTCTGAGAATGTATAAATATATATAACTGAATAATTTTGTGAAATAAATTAACTGAAGATTCTATCATGAACCCAAGCTGATAAATTAATACAGATGCTTTTATTTATTTATTTAATTTATTTGCTGCCAATCTTGTAGCAAATGAACCTCATTTAGCAATGGTTTTCTAAAACATAATTTACTGAATAATCACATCTGATGGAATTTATTCAAATGAGAAACCATCAATTGAATGAATTCGATTAGATGTGATCATTCAGTAAATTATGTTTTAGAAAACCAACACTTACAAGATATAAGATACAAACACAACAAATAATTAACAAACAATCAATATTTTGATTTAATTTGGCATTCAGTTAAGGTTTATAGCACATGATTGTTGTCTGATGATGGAGAACAATATGTTTGGATAACATATAATATTAATATTTAGAACTGGTCATGACATTATGGGCATATATGCATGTCATTTAAAACTAAAATATATGTCTAAAGTGTTCATCTGCCACTTGTATATTTCTGAATCACTGGTCCCTGTTTATTTTACATGGGCAGCTGGGATGTCCTTCACGTTTTGGGTGACCCCATTGGAATTATATACTCTTGGGATCCAGTCCAAGCATTTTCCCCTCATTGCTCCCCAGCACACTCTACTGATGAGGTAGACTATCAGGACTTGTGGGAGAAGTCATGATTTCATCCATGTAAACAAATCAAAATTATAAATGATGTAAAAATGCCATCTAAACAGCTGCTATTTTATTATGATTTAGCTTTATCCTTTATTAGCTTTATAACAATGAATCCATCCACATGTAATTTTTAAAAAGCCAAACTGCATATTAAAGAATAAATGTGAATTTTAGACACACA
Organism: Thamnophis elegans; assembly: GCF_009769535.1. Lineage (NCBI taxonomy): Eukaryota > Metazoa > Chordata > Lepidosauria > Squamata > Natricidae > Thamnophis > Thamnophis elegans. Next base: position 37,969,527 of record NC_045550.1, read on the forward strand.
TAATGCATTCATTGGCATCCTTATGGTTGCAAATTTGAGCAATTGCTGTTGCCTTTTACCCAGTTCCATTATAGCTGAACTGAGTATTCTTTAGTTTCACTTTCAACTTTACCCTAGTTTAATTCTTGGAAAATTTCCTATCCATATAGTTGTTTTGGCAGACATTTTTCTTTCTCCTATTCCTGCATAAATTATTCTAGCCAAGTATGGATTATAGACTGCATGTACTGAATGTGATGTTATTACAGCAGACAGTCAATAACTGTTAAGGGCAAATAGAGGAAAGAATGTGAGTCAATAATAGCTCACATGCTTTGCAAAACAGCAGGTCACAAACATAGTCCTTGTCTAAGGTGACCAGATTTTCAGATTGGTAAAGAGGGACACCATTGACCAGGAAGGGGGGGGGGGTTGATTAAAAATTTTATATTTTGTCAAAAGGTCACCCCAGGACACTGAAACCAGCATAAATACGAATCTGTTGCCAAACAAAATTTTGATCACGTGACCATGAGGATGCTGCAACGGTCGCTAAGTGTGAAAAATGGTCATCAGTCACTTTTTTGAATGCCGTTGTAACTTTGGTCACTAAATGTTTTCCCCCTCCTCGAGACACCTCACTTCTTCCTTCATTCCTCTTGCTTATCTACCTTCACCTTATCCGTCTTCTGCTCTTTCCCTCTCTTCCTTCCTTTCTCCTTCCATCCTCTCTTCTTTCCTCACTCACTCCCTTCCTCCTTTTCTCTTCCTTCCTCCTTCCATTCTTTCAGCTTCATTTCTTTTGCCTATCTACCTTCTCTGTCTTTCTGCTCTTTCCATTTCTCTCTTCCTCTTCGCTTCTGTTCCTTCCTCCTTCCATCCTTTCACCTTCCCTCCTTCCTATTTCTTCCTTCTTCCTTCCTTCTGCCTATCTACCTTCACCTTCTCTGTCTTTCTGCTCTTTCCCTGTCTTCCTCTTTCCTCCCTCCCTCCCTTCTTTCCTTTCCTGTGTTGTTTCTTTGTGCAACACTTAACACCACGTATGATTGAAGTGTATTCTTTTTTAATGAATGAATTTGAAAAATAAATGTTTCTCTTTGGTCAAGGATGTCTGTATGTGTGCAACACATACACACACACACAAACACACACACACACACACAGACACACATGCACCAGGAGAGTGAAATTAAACATTTTCTGAATGTTTGAGCCCAAAAGATTTCCCCATCACTGCTGTAACAGGTGAAGCCAGCTTTCCCTATGAATGCCGTTCTCACAACCACCTTGGCAAAACTGACCCGCAATCAACAAAACCTGCCACCTGATGGGGGAGGGGGGAGGTTTTGTTGCATGGTGCCCGCCAGCCCAAAGCCCCACGTGCCTTCTCCACCGGGATGGGCACTGGGCAGTGGGTGTCCCTCTCTCTCTCTGAAGTGGGGAGGGCCGGGTTGGCACCAGTGGAGCTAGAGACGGCTCCTCCACCCCCGCCTTCCCTTGCCCAGCGTCCCCCCCAATCGGCGCTTGGCTGCTCTGCGTCACCGCTTTGACAGGCGGGCACCGAGACGGCCGCGGGGTGGCGACAGGCGCAGCAACCTGGGAGCCTCCTCTTGCTCGCCTTCCTCCGCGCCTCCCGCCTGCCCAGGCAGGGGAGGGGGCTGGATCTGATCTCTCCCTGCCCCTCTGTTCCGAGGGTAAGTGGGGAGACCCCCCTGAAGGGGAAGAGGGTGGGGGTCTTTTTTCCTCAGCTGGCTCCCTCCCCTCCTCTGACGTCGGCGCTGCCTTGGCTGTGGGTCTCAAGCACAGGCGAGAGAGATGGATTTGCAACCAGGCGCCCGCGCTCCACTGCTGGGACGGGGGAAGCGGAGGACCCCTCACCCCAAACCTTCCCCCTTGCTGGGCAAGGAGGCTGCAGGGAGGTCACCTAGCGGCCGGAGAAGGGCCGGAGCAGCCGCCGGTGCCAGCGGGGCAACACGCGTGGTGGGAAGGCAGCTGTCCAGTCTGCTCTTCCCAGCGGCGGCTGCTCCTGCTCCTCCCTCCCTTCACGCAGCCTCCTGCCTCTCTCCTGGCCAGAGCAGCGCCGCGCCCTGCCAAGAGCCACCGTCGGTCAGCTTCATGCTCCAAACATTCCCCCTTGCCGGGCGAGGAGTCTGCAGGGAGGTCGGCTGGCGGCCGGACTGGATGCGCGGCCGGAGAAGGGCCGGAGCAGCTGCCGGTGCCAGCGGGGCGACGCGAATGGTGGGAAGGCGGCCATCCAGCCTGCTCTTCCCAGCGGCGGCTGCTCCTGCTCCTCCCTCCCTTCACGCAGTCTCCTGCCTCTCTCCTGGCCAGAGCAGCGCCGCGCCCTGCCAAGAGCCACCGTGGGGGAGGGAGGGAGGAAGGGGAGGCTGCGGCGGCGGCTGAGCGATGGCCAGCAGCGGCCGAAGCGGGGGAGGGAGAGCGAGGTTTTGACGAGGCCGCCGCGGGAAGGACCGAGGGAGGAGGAGAGGACGGGGCTGCTTGGGAACGGAGAGGACCCGGGCGTGGAGGGAAAGAGCAGCGCACGCCCAGCCGCCGCCGCCGCCTCCACTTTGGAAGGTTCCTCCGGCAGATTGTCTTCCCCGCACCACCCTCGTTCTGGGAAAGGAGCAGCGCTCCGGCGAGCCCCGAGAGATTCCCCCATTCTCTCTCTCTCTCTCTCTCTCTCCCGGCCCTTCCAAGCCGAGGCGGCGGGGGTGGGAAGAGGAGTCCAAGGGGGAGGGAGGGAGGAAGGAGAGGCTGCGACGGCGGCTGAGCGATGGCCAGCGGCGGCCGAAGCGGAGGGACGGAGAGCGAGGTTTTGGTGAGGCGGCCGCAGGAAGGACCGAGGGAGGAGGAGAGGACAGGGCTGCTTGGGAACGGAGACGACCCGGGCGCAGAGGGAAAGAGCAGCGCGTGTCCAGCCGCCGCTGCCGCCTCCACTTTGGAAGGTTCCTCCAGTGGATCGTCTTCCTCGCACCGCCCTCTCTCTGGGAAAGGAGCAGCGCTCCGGCGAGCCCCGAGAGATTCCCCCGTTCTCTCTTTCTCTCGCTCTCCCGGCCCTTCCAAGCCGAGGTGGCGGGGGTGGGAAGAGGAGTCCGAGGGGGAGGGAGGGAGGAAGGGGAGGCGGCAGCGGCGGCTGGGCGATGGCGGGAAGTGAGGCGCCGCCAGCGGTGGGAAGCAACCACGAGGGAAAGAAGGCGGCGGGGGGACCTGCAGCTCAGTGGGCGTCTCCTCGCGGGACAGAAACCTGTCTCTCTCTCTCTCTCTCGCCGCCACCCCATCCTGTGACTGCCACCATGGACGGGGAGGAGGAGGAGGTGGAGGAAGAAGAAGAGAAGGAAGCGGGACGAATCCTTTTGAGAGGTGATGGCTGGGCACGACCTGGAAGACACAGGGAAACTCCGCAAAGGGGGAGAAGGAGAAGAGGTCCGTCTCCTCCCTCCAGCGCCTCCCGATTCCCACTGGTAACGTTACTCACCAGTTAAGCAGCAAGCAAAAGACGAAATGAAATGGAGCGTGCTAAGCTAAGCGGACTCCAGCCAATCAGTGAGCTGGCTGGGATGAAAATTTTAAGCACGCCGGGTGCTTAAAGTTTTCCATCCCAGCCAGCTCACTGATTGGCTGGAGTCCAGGGCAATCAGTGAGCGGCAGGCTGGGCTGGCTTAGATTTTTAGTGTAGAACAGAACGAGCGAGCTAGCAGCTGATGGGCGGGGGAGCGAGCGAGCTGCGAGCACCAAAATAAAGCGGGGGTTTTTGAGAATGGCCCGGGACGCGGGAAAAATTATGAGAAGGCATGCCTGTCCCGCCAGATGCGGGACGTCTGATCACCCTATCCTTGTCATCTCTAGATGGGCTGAGAAAGAATTATGTACAAAACCCTGAAGAACTGCTGCTACCTTGGTAGTAGTATAGAGATACATACTGGTAATCCTCTGGTTATAATGGCAATTGAGATCAGGATTTACATCACCAAGCAATACAACCATCTATTGGGACAGTTGCTGAATGAATGAATTTAATTTGAGGACTACCTGAATGAAGGTCATTCACAGTGAGAATAATGCTTCCCAAACTGTATTTATAGGAATGATTAGTATAATCCACCAGGGATCATTGTAACTATTAAACATACAGTACTTGAAATTATTTCAAAATTCCTATGATTTGCTATGATTAGTGGCAATATTTCTGGCTTTAACAGTTATAGATAATACAATACTAATTAAAGTAATTATTATAATAATTAAATTTATATTTTTGATAAATGGAAGACAAGAAGCAATAAACTAAGTTGGAAGAAAAATGTATATAACATTTCCATGTGAAATGATGTTTATACTAGCAGCCATGAACTAATTAAAAATATAGTATTCAGTTCAGTCCCAGATAAGAGATGTTCGGTACTTGTCATTTCACTAGGAAAATAAAGCAGCATATTGCAATATAATATAAAGACAGGAATAAGGCTTGATTAAATATCTTAGTGAAGTATTATCTCATTATACTTAGTATGAATGGAAGTAGCAGCTGTTCATGATATGGCATTATCAGATTTAATAAAGAAAGGTCAACATTGTAGTTTGTTACTATGGAAACAGAGGGAGTGAATTGTCATTTGGAAAATGAGGTGATGAACATTGTTATGGACATTGTGTATTTTTCAAAGGAACTTAGCTACTGAACATAAGATTGTCGTATTAAAGCAGATTGTTTTCCTGAGATGAATGCAAGTTAACTAAAGCCTACTGACCACTTCATTCACTAAGATAGTTAATAAAAATGAAATGGATCTAATATTATAGATTTGATCCAGTATAAGAAAATAATTCTTAATATTTATACCATTATTCATTTCAGCTATAAGAAAATAAAGCAAAAATGACATTTTGTTGCATTTTAAATCCCACCAATTGCAGCCAGCATAACCAGTGATTTAAAAAGGTGAGACCTTTAGCTCAACATTTGTATGAGCCCAACTACTATAGAAATATGATACCCTGAATACAAGAGGAGGCAGGTGCTAGTTACCCATTATCATAAAAACTTACAGATGACTTTGTTCCAGAGACACACACTCAGTCCAACTACTCATAGGTGTTTTTTGTGGGGGGGGGAAATAAGAGGGGAATAATATGCACATAGAACATAGAATAACAGAGTTGGAAGGTACTTCTTCTAGTCCAATCCCCTGCTCAAACAGGAGAATCTATACCAAGGCTGTCAAACTCATAGCCTGTGGGCCAGATGCATCACCTGCTGGTCATGCTCACACCCGGTTTAGCAAAGGAGAAGAGTCCTGATATGTCACATGACACCGTCGTGATGACATGAGTTTGACACCCCTGCCCTATACCATTCTGGACAAATGGTTGTCCAATCTCTTCATGAAAACCTCCAGTAATAAAGTATCCACAACTTCTGGAGGCAAGCCATTCAATTAATTAATTGATTGATTGATTGATTGCTTGATCTCATGGCCAGGAAACGTCTCTAAAGTTCTAGGTTGGATTTTTCTTAAATTATCTCAGATCCTTTAATTGTTTTCCTCCCCTCAGGTGCTTTGAAAAATAGGTCCACCCCATCTTCTCTGTGCAGTTCCTTAAATATTGGAAGACAGCTATCAAATCACCACACCCCCTTCTCTTTGTTATATTAGACATAACTAATTCCCATACCCATTCAGCTTCCAGACTCCTTATTATCTTTGGTGCTACTCTCTGCACTCTTTCTACAATCTCAACCTATTTTGTGTAATTCAAAATCCTTCTGAATCTTGAGTTTACCTTTCAAAATGTTGGCTATTCCCTCCCCCCATCCCCAGCTTGGTGTTGTCTGCAAATTTGATGAGTTTCCCTTCTATCCCCTCATATAAATCTTTTATGAAGCTGATGAAAAGTACTGGGCCTAAGACGGAACTTTGAAGCATCCCTCTCCATTTAGATGAAGTTCCATTGAATTTGGTCAGCCACTTGTGAAACCATCTGGTGGTGATGCTATCTATCCCACATTGTTCTATTTTACCAAGAAGTAGGCTATTGTTTTTGAAATGCCTTCCTGAAGTCTAAGTAAATTATACCCACAGTATTTCCCTGATCCACTAATTTAGTCACTTTATCAAAGAAGGCAATAAAATAAGGTTTGTCTGTTGTGATCTGTTTTTAACAAAACCATATTGATTTTTATAATAGCTTTGCTAAATTCTAGGTACTTAAAAATCCATTGCTATATTATCTTTTGCAGAATTTCCCCAGGTATTATATCAAGCTGATTGATCTGTAATTTCCTAGGTTCATTTCCCCCTTTTTGAAGATTCAAGCCACACCAGCACTTTTCCAGTCATCTGGAATTTCCCCAAGGCTCCAGGAACTTTGAAAGATTTTGTTCAATGGTTCTGAGATCACATCTGCTAGGTCCTTCAGAATGTAGAAGCAATGGGAAGTAATCCATATGGTCCTGGTGATTTGAACTTGTCTAGAGTAGATAGATGTTCTCTTATCATTTTCTTGCCAATTTTGACTTGTATTCCTATTCTGCCTTCTACAGTAGTTTTTTTTATTTTTTATTTCCCTTTTGCGTAAAGACAGAATGAATGAATGAATGAATGAATGAATGAATGAATGAATCAGTTCCAGTTTCTCCCCATACCTGTCTCCTCTTTGCCATCTTCTCCCATTAGTGGACTGATCGTTTTCTTGATGTTTTTCTTGTTTTTCACATGTTGAAAGAAACATTTTATTATTATTATTGGCATTTATTGCAAGGCTTAATCATTTTGAGCATTAGCTTTCTTGACTTCATCTTTCCCGATTTGGGCTATTTGCTGGTATTCTGTTTTAGTAATATGTCCCTCAGTGAACATATCCAATTGATCTCCTACTCATATTTTCCCCATAATAACAATCCTGTGAGGTGGATTGAGCTGAGAGAGAGTGACTGGCCCAAAGTCACCTAGCTGGTTTCATGGCTAAAGTGGGACTTGAACTCACAGTCTTGGTGCCTTAATCACTAGTTCAAACTGGCTCTCATAAATTATCATATCCTATTGCATTTTAAATATTGATCAGAGAAAGGCAATTCGTAGGTTACTCTTAGAAGAAAGGCGATCTTCAACTTCCTTTATTAGACTAGCATGTTGAAAATCACAGAGTAAGGTAATTGCAAACCAATTCCATGGACTGATCCCAATAGATAGGTCCATGAATCACTAGTCTTGAAAGAGACTTTGCTTGTTTCACTTAACTATGTACTGTACTTAGCAGACATTTCTTATTTTTAATCTATAAACATTGACTGCAGCAGATATTAATAATAAATATACCGGTATTTATGTGGAAATAGAGCACCAACAATTGAAGGCGGTAACAGATGTCTGATTAGGTGAAGAAAATGTAGGTCTCTGTATGTGGTACATAAGAAGCTGTCTATACTTGACATAACTTAGCATTGGCAATACCAGCCAGTTACGCCCAAAACCAAGAATGACATGTGGTTATTCTTCCAAGCTGATTTTGACATCTACATATAGACAAAATCTTGGCAGACTCTACTATCTGCAGCTGTAATGATCTATGTGAACTAATATGGAGGAGCTGTCTTTATCCTCTGTTATAGATAATATCTGAACTCATTTGTCAGTTCTCTGAAATGTACCCCTCCCTCCTGGGAAACTACCTCCTGACTACATAAACACAACAGTGTTTAGACTAACATAACGCCCTATAGTGTTTTACAGCACTCTCTGAATTGCTTACAATGCCAGCATATTGCCCCCAACAATCTGGACTTTCATTTACCAACCTTGGAGGGATAGAAGGCTGAGTCAACCTTGAGCTTCTCAGGATCCAACTCCAGGCTGTGGGCAGAGTTAGCCTGCAATACTGCATTCTAACCACCACACCATCATGGCTTCTGGATAAACTATGGCTAGATGAGTATAGCAACACTGATTGTTAATTGTCTGAATATCTGCAGAGTATCAGGCAGGAATATTTTTTCCAGTCCTATTGAAGGCACTGGTGATTGATCCTAGAACCATCTGTACTCTACAACTGAGCTATAGCTTCCTTGTTCCATGGACCAGGTGCACTTTGCTATGTTTAACAATACTGGAAACATTATTGTTCTATAATTACATTGGATAAAAAGCACACCTGCTGACTGTTTATTTTAATCCACTAGATGTCACCTTTCCTTTTTATTTTCTTTTTGTTCGCCAGAATTCTTCATCTCTGCAAGTGGCATCATCAGATGTTTGTAATGCTATAAGAAGGGACTGGGCCAATTGTTTAGAAGAGAGTTTTGTTTAAAGTGGAAATTGGAGTAGAAAGCCTCAGGAAGGAAAAACAATCCCATTTCTATCTTTTAAAGCCCTTGACTTCCCCTTTTCTGTAAAAAGACCTGAATCATGCTACCAGAAGTCAGCTGCAAGATAATCAGATTTCAGTGGCATGACTTTGGACTATTAGCAGAAGGAAGATGGAGAGAAATGACCAAAATGGATGCTACTTGTTTATTAGGAGGCTCTCCAAATAGTGCCACTGAAAATTAGCCATTGATCACCAAATTTAGTTGGCATGATCTAAGGGTGCTAGAAGCCACTGCTCACCCCTGACCTATTGTAAGATAAGTTAATGGAGAGAAGTATCCAGTTTTGGAATGTGAGAAACAAGCCTAAAATTGTAACCCTGTGCTCCTCTAAGAGTAAAATTTATTGCACTAGGTAAATCTTATTTTGGATAAATATTTATTAGCCTGAAATGTTAAAACACTTTCTAAGTAAGCAAGAAGGGAGGAAGTAGACAAATGAGATGTAGCTGCTGAACAGTGATGGGTCATGGAAAAATTAATATGGTTTCTCACAACATGCTATGCCTGTCAACATTTTAGAATCAGAAAGAGGGACAAGTTTATTTCAATGTGTCTTGCGCATAGCACCAACGCACAGCATTATTTTCAGTCTTGTCCTCTCTGCTTCTCTGGTACTCTTCTCTTTCTGGAGCTCTAAATGATATTCCAACCAATCAAGTGTGTGGATGGAATAGGGTAGATCAGGTTTACATTTATTTCATTTTTACCCCAAGGATAGAGAAGGTTTTTCATCACAATTCCAAGAAAACCTTCATATTTCATTTATTACAGCCAAAGATAAAGTAGATGTACAATCACAAAGTTTACTAACATAAAGTAAAAAATTGCATGTAGTATAAGGTGACCAGATTTTCAGATTGGAAAAGAGGGACACCCTTGACCGGGGGGGGGGGGGGGGGGGGGGGGGCTTGATTAAAAAAAATTTTTTTGTCAAAAGGTCACCCCAGGACACTGAAACCAGCATAAATACGAATCTGTTGCCAAACAAAATTTTGATCACGTGACCATGAGGATGCTGCAACGGTCGCTAAGTGTGAAAAATGGTCGCAACGGTCGCTAAGTGTGAAAAATGGTCATCAGTCACTTTTTTCAATGCCATTGTAACTTTGGTCACTAAATGTTTTCCCCCTCCTCGAGACTCCTCACTTAGCGACCATCAGAAATACGAATCTGTTGCCAAACATCAACATTTTGATCGCGTAACCATGAGGATGCCACAACGGTCGCTAAGTGTGAAAATGGTCGCTAAGTGTGAAAAATGGTCATCAGTCACTTTTTTCAATGCCATTGTATCTTCCTGATTATTAAAAGTGCAAATTCACTCAGTGTCAATCATGACTCCTGAGTCCATTTCAAAGTATTGTGCATAGAAATTTTTAAAATGGCTTGTTTCAATTTATTTTGGATAGAATCTTTTTTTAAATAGTCTAAGACAATTTAAAAAAAGAATCAACACAGAATACCACTATTTTAAAAAATCATATGCACAATAAATAAAATATTATTTTAAAATACATTGAGCCTATACTCCTTACAGTAAATGACTCATCTGGAAACAAGCCAATAGCAGTTTTGTGCTTTAAAATTTACAGATTTTCCAAAATCAGCTTAAGTCCAAATATTTAAAGACCACCCCCCTCAAAGCTATCTTACCAGAGCTTTAAATATCTTCTGGGGAGGCCCTGCTAGTAATCCCATTCATGACAAAGGTAGGGCTTTCTCAGGAGGAAGGTCTCAGCTGGTGCCCATCCTTTGGAAACCTCCTCCAGAGCAGGGAGCCCTAACCTGCTGTCCATTCAGGAAGGCTGTACAAATTATTCTGTCTTCTAGAATCTAGAGCCATTGGGATTTAATATGGTTTTATCACTGGATTTTCTTTTTATTGTTTTTGTGGAATTGTTACAATGATTTTATAATAATATAATTTTATTTGGCATTTTTGTTGCTGTAAACTGCTGAAAGCCCCTGATAGAATACAAATTATTTAATAATAAATTAGGAAATGTGTAGCTGTTTTCTACACATTGGTTTGTTTGAACAGCTGAAATCAAGCCTGTTCACCCAAGGCAATTCTAGAGTAACATGTGCTTCAGGACAACCTCCCTCTTAGACTGCTTTTTAAAAATGAATTATGCCTTGCTTTTCTATATTATCTTCACTGACACTGTTAGTTTTATTGTTTTCTTGAAGAGATATTTTATTATTCTTTTGTAAATCCTTTTGGATTTTTTCATGAAGAATTCCAGTATAAAAATAAAAAAACAACACCATAGAGTAAGCTATCTTTTTCAAATACACTTGCAGTGGCAACCTATTACATATTACCTGGCAAAAGAAATCAGTGTTTCTTAAAATCTCTCCTTGGAGTCCAGAGGGTCAGACCCAATCAAGGGTACTCAAAATTCAAATTTGCCAGCCTATGTTGAAATCCCATCAAACAATTGTGAGAATCCACAGTAGCAGTGAATACTTAGATTTCAATATTTAATGCAATACATATTGATAAATATAACCCATACAAACAAATACCATTTTGGGATCCTGAGAGAAAATTTTTAAAACAAAGACAGTAATATAGATTCAGGCGGCTAACACATACAACTGTAATGTTTTGAACATATTTTTCTCTCTACACTATACAGCCTTCTGATGCATGAAATGAAACTCTTACTCTTAACTCTATAGGCACACAATCTTTCCAGTAGTTCACATACTAGTTGGTAACATCTTAATTTGAGGCTTGATTGGAACATTATACAGTTATTGAAAGACAGTAAAATGGACATCAACAATCTCACACCCTGCTCAAAGTTGTGACAGCAAGTTTAAATTTTTGACCTTAACTATCAAGAAAAAAAACAATTTTAAAACTGGCATGTCAGTGACTTCTTAAAAGTCAGGATGCCTGGTCAAGATTAAATTGCAGGTAGATTTCTTATCACTTTCTAAAAAGAGAAAAATTCAGAACATAACAAATAAAAGGTTGTGAATTTCACAGATGAGACAGAAAACCACAAATGGGCAAATATGACCTACAAAGGCATGAATCTCCCATATTATGGGAATCCCATAAACCCTGCAGATGTTCATAATGAAATTATATTTAACTATTTGGGACAGAAAGACAACACAGACTATTTTTTTAAAAAAATCACCAATATCACACCATAAGATTCTTTATCTTTTCTTTGCAACAATTCCTAATGGCACAAGAAATCTCCATCAATATCTATCCCCAAGAAGAAAACTCTTCTTTAACAGCAAAATAATGTAGAAAAATTACAAACAATAACTCTTTTCAGCTTTATGCACCACCCCAGTAAACACAAATGTTTGATCAGAAAAAATATGTCCAAGATAGGAGCAATAAGCTATACACCATGATTTAGGAGTTTGATTTTTTTCAAAAATAAATGCTAAAATACTAAACTGTATATATGCACATTTAGGTAAATAGTGTTCTGTATACCCTCTCGGAGGCGGCGATGGATCCCAATCACGAATGGACGCCGCCAGCAGATAACTTCCACGCGATTTAGGGGCTTTTGCCAGGTGGCGGGACCCCCGAAAGCGAGAGGAAATTGTCTGCGAGCGGCTGGCAGCGCCCCAACCTCTCCTCCTGCCGGGCGGATCCATTTTGATTCACAAACGGATTCCGCGGCGGTTCAGGGGCTTCTGCCGGGCGGCGGGACCCCCGGAAGTGAGAGAGGAAGTTCCGGAAGCGAGAGGCTGCCCCGGCGATCGATCCCAATCACAAACGGACGCCGCCCGCAGATAACTTTCCATAACTTTCCGGGCGGCGGGACCCCCGGAAGCGAGAGGATGTTCTGTGCGGGCGGCAGCCGCTGCGCCCATGCTCTCGGAGACGGCGATCCCATTCACGAAGAGGCAGCTCTTCGTGGGCGCAGCGGCTGCCGCCCGCACAGAGTGAATTCAATTGGGATCGCCTGCGGCCGCGAGGACTCCTGCACAAACGGAGTATTCCTCGCGGCCGCAGGCGATCCCAATTCACTCAGCCAGGGCGGGCAATTTCTGCACGAATTGCCCGCCCCGGCTGAGTGAATTCAATTGGGATCGCCTGCGGCCGCGAGGACACCTGCACAAATGGATTCCTCGCGGCCGCAGGCGATCCCAATTCACTCAGCCGGGGCGGGCAATTTCTGCACGAACGGACTACTCCTCGCGGCCGCAGGAGGAGAGGGAGGAGGAGGGGGCAGCCGAGCCGCCCGCACAGAGTGAATTCAATTGGGATCGCCTGCGGCCGCGAGGACTCCTGCACGAACGGACTACTCCTCGCGGCCGCAGGAGAGGGAGGAGGAGGGGGCAGCCGAGCCGCCCGCACAGAGTGAATTCAATTGGGATCGCCTGCGGCTGCGAGGACTCCTGCACGAACGGACTACTCCTCGCGGCCGCAGGAGAGGGAGGAGGAGGGGGCAGCCGAGTCGCCCGCACAGAGTGAATTCAATTGGGATCGCCTGCGGCCGCGAGGACTCCTACACAAACAGAGTATTCCTCCCGGCCGCAGGCGATCCCAATTCACTCAGCCAGGGCGGGCAATTTCTGCACGAATTGCCCGCCCCGGCTGAGTGAATTGGGATCGCCTGCGGCCACGAGGAATAGTCCGTTCGTGCAGAAATTGCCCGCCCGGCTGAGTGAATTCAATTGGGATCGCCTGCGGCCGCGAGGACTCCTCACGGCCGCAGGCGATCCCAATTCATTCAGCCGGGGCGGGCAATTTCTGCATGAACGGACTACTCCTCGCGGCCGCAGGAGGACAGGGAGGAGGAGGGGGCAGCCGCCCGCACGCGGTTCAGGGGCTTCTGCCGGGCGGCGGGAGCCCCTGAACCGCGTGGAACTTCTCTGCCGCGGGCGGCTGCAGCTGCCCCCACCCTCTCCTCCTGCCGTGGCGAGCGGAAAATTCGATTAGAATTAGATTACTCACCAGTCAGCGCAGCTGCAACCTCTTTCGTCTTTTGTCGAAAGGAAATGGAGACGCGCAAGCGTGCTGAAAATTTCCCATCCCAGCCAGCTCACTGATTGGCTGGAGTCCAGGCCAATCCAATCAGTGAGCGGCAGGCTGGGCTGGCTTAAATTTGTAGGTAGTAGGTAAAAGGCTAAAAGCACGCTTTTTTTGGCGCTCGCAGCTCCCGCCCATCAGCTGCTAGCTTGCTGGGCTGGCTCATCTGGTAGGATAGAGAACAGAACGATGAGCCAGCCCAGCAAGCTAGCAGCTGATGGGCGGGAGCTGCGAGCGCCAAAAAAAGCGTGCCTTTTAAAAAGGCGGGCGGGACGCGGGAAAATGCATTGGAAAGCGTGTGTGTCCCGCCAAAAGCGGGACGTCTGGTCACCTTAATGTAGTACAGTATTTGTCACTCTGCATATCTACCTAGATATGCATATCTACCTAGAAACTGAAATTTTCAGATTGAAAAAGTTGTTTCTCTCCATAAACATGAGTCACCTTAGATTTGCTAGGCCTTTTTCTGACATACGTCTGTATTGGATTACAACTATCTCACATAGAGTTAAACAATATATTTGCCACAAGTTATGCCACCCTTTTTTCTAATCAATAAAAAAACATATACTGAAAAACTTTTTGTATAGAATATTTGGATAAATTGCTACCTGTACACTACAATGCTAAAATTCAGGTTTGAGACAAAATTTGTTAAAGAAAACTTATTCCTGGGTGGCAGTATTATTAAATTCCAGCCATCTTAAACATACATAATTGCACAAGCCCATTGCAACACTGCAACCATTTTGGGGGTGAGGGGGGAGAGAAAATCCTTTATCTCTCCTTTTGGCTTATTTTTATCATTAAGAACTCTCTAGGTACAACATATTCCTGATTTCTATCTTATGTTGCAAGCAGCAGAAATTTACTAAAGACAGCTAGGCTTACTCGGAAATCTCTCCACTCTGCATTTGATCACTGCTCAACTAAAGAATAATTTCCTAAAATTCTTGATACAGAATAGCTATCTTTCAACTGCAGATTGAAGGCCAAGTTTTAAATTTAAGTATCTGATTGCCTTGCCCTTAATTGGATTCAAAAGATAATGCTTCTAGTAATATAAAATGGGAATGACTAGAAGAATAGGTGGGGAATAAAAAAAAAAGAATTCCATGAAGTCTTTCAAAGTTACTGCATTAACTTCAGAAATTGTGAATTTAAGGTGGGGAAAGGGCAGTATTCACTGCAAAATGCAATTCAAAGAAATGATTCATGGAAATGCACGACAGAAAAATAATAGAATTACAAAATTAGGAGAGATCATAAACTCCAATCCCTCCACTTAGAATGTCTGACAAAAACTATCAAATCCCTAAGATCTCTGGCAAGAGAGTCTGCCACATTGTGAGTTCCATGCCAGATCACTCATGTTATATGGAATATTCTTCCTTGTAGTTTTAACCCATTGATTCTGAAATTAGGACTTAGGTGTTCTAATGGACCACCACAAATGTGAGCCAACAGTGTGCTGCCAAAAAAGCCAATGTAGTCCTAGATTGCATTAACAGATGGATAGCCTAAAGATGATGGGAATGGTCAAGGAAACTAGGTTTGTCTAGTCTTCTTAATGAAGAGAAGAATTAGGTGAATGATAGCTGTTTTCCAATACATGAGGGGTTACCACACAGAGGTGGGCATCAACTTATTCTCCAAAGCTCCTGGGGATAGGAGAAGAATCAATGGGTGTAAGCTCATTAAAGAGAGATCCAACTAAGGAGAAAGTTCCTAATTCCTGATTAGTGGCCTAATCAGTTTCAAAAGGAACCTGTTCTAAACATAACCTTCCTCAGTGTTTATTAAAGTACCAAAGATGAGATATAGCACTTTCTTCTGGAATCTTTATATAACAGCCATGAGGTTCAGGTTAGAACATGTATACCATAGCATAGTAGACAGCATAAAGAAGGCTCACATGCAAATTAAGAGGGAGTGGAAGAAATAGTATATAACCCTATGTTATTATTATTAGTTTTTCTTAAATATTTTTCATTATATCAGGTAGCTGCATTAATATCAAAATTAATACAAGAGAAATTACAAAAGAAATCTACAATTGTTTCAGTAAAACATTTTCAATTTGTTCTATTCTAGAAAAACATTTTGGATGAAAAAAACACTGATTTATAAACTTATTTGGCTCTGACATAGTTTCAATTTGGAACCATTATTTAGAAGAGTCTTCCATAATAAATGGAATCATATGCTCCAACTGTACTGC
This sequence comes from Thamnophis elegans, assembly GCF_009769535.1. Classification (NCBI taxonomy): domain Eukaryota; kingdom Metazoa; phylum Chordata; class Lepidosauria; order Squamata; family Natricidae; genus Thamnophis; species Thamnophis elegans. Next base: position 37,985,112 of record NC_045550.1, read on the forward strand.
TTGATAAGGGGTTCACATACTGTACTACAGAAATCACATTATGGCTCAGCATAATATACAATTGCTGGCAACATGTTTTACTTCTAGAGCTGCTAGACATCTTCTGTCTGCCTTTCTGTATTTTGTATTTTCCTTATATACATGCTCTTGCATGAATTTGCCAATTTTAGTTATAGTTCATCATCAACTGTTGTAGATAGTTTCATTTTCAGCCTCATTAGGCTGTCAGTTATTGTTCTGACAGCCTTAATTTTAAGACTGATTTATAACTCATTGAATGGAGCATTATTATGATAAACTCAAGACAGTGTACACTACACCTGACTCCAATTTTCCTCATAACAACAGTTGTGCGAGGTGGTTTGGGGTATCTTAGAGTTACTCGCCCAAAGTCAACCTACTGGCTTTCACAGTCCTAGTTTCCCACCAGTACTTTAACCATTACATCAAATTGTCTCTCTACTATCTGATAATATGTGTAGATCACTCTTCATTATCTAGAACTAACTAGGATCAATACTTAACTTACATAAAGCTCCTTAGCCATGTATGGAACTTCCATAGATACTTTAATTATGATGTAATGAATCTTAAAAATAATACTGTAGTGAGCACACATTGAGTTAGGGAAGTGAAAATGAGACAAGAAAAGAAACTTCAAAGTGTCTTTTAACAGAGTAGTAAGCAGTAAGTAGTAAGTGGTTTTTTTGAAGCAGCCACATATAACTGACAGTTGGCTGCTAAAGTTAAAGTGTTGGTCTATTTAATCCCACCATAGTGCCACAACTTCCAATCAATTCTAACCAGTTGGGTTCACTTCCATTCCAGCTGAGTACTTGGGTGAAGAGCCAGGAATTTATCCTCCTCCAAGAAGACTAAGGCAGGTGTGTCAAACTGGTAGCCCACAAACTGGATGCATCATGCGCAGGTCATGCCCATCCTGGCTCCGCAAATGCAAAAAATGTTTTGCTATGTCACATGATGTCACGTAATACGATCAAGTTTAACACCTGTGAGTTAAGGGGGTAGGATAAGATATACAAGATCTAAACAACTTGGGACTCGAATAAAACCTCCTTTACCATTAAAGACTTGGGTAGTCATTAAAACATTTATTTATTAATGACGGGTAGTCATTAAAACATTTATTTATTTATTAGAGGTGACTTAGGCTGCTTACAACCAAATAATTGGGAAATTCCCACTTCATATATAAAGAACTAAGCAAACAGTTATTTTATTCAGATACGACTGGTATATGCCATAGCTGCTTACAGATGGGTCTTGTCTACCTAAGTGCTCACACTCTGGAATGTTCTCTGGAAAATGCACATCATTTAACATTTTACATTCATTTTGAAAATTTTTAAAATACCATCAATACGCGGATGATACGCAACTGTATCTGTCCGCCCCGTGCCAACTCAATGAAGCGGTGGACGTGATGAACCAGGGTCTTGAGGCCGTTAAGAACTGGATGAGCGCTAACAAACTGGTGCTCAACCCGGACAAGACCGAGTGGCTGTTGTGTTTCCCTCCCAAAAATTTGGCCGATATTCCAACACTCAGGCTGGGGGGTCAAATTTTATACCCCTCAGATAGGGTCCGTAACCTAGGAGTCCTCCTGGATCCACAGCTGACTTTTGACCATCAGTTGTCGGCTGTGACCAGGGGGGCATTTGCCCAGGTTCGCCTGGTCCGTCAGTTACGGCCCTACCTGAACCGGGAGGCTCTCGCAACAGTCACTCGAGCCCTTGTGATCTCTAGGCTGGAATACTGCAATGGGCTCTACATGGGGTTGCCCTTGAAGTGCATCCGGCGACTGCAGTTAGTCCAGAATGCAGCCGCGCGAGTGATAGTGGGCGCACCGCGGTTCGCCCACATTACACCTATCCTCCGCGAGCTGCACTGGCTACCTGTCGATCTCCGGGTGCGCTTCAGGATATTGATGACCACCTTTAAAGCACTCCATGGTAGTGGATCTGGGTACTTGAGAGACCGCCTTCTGCCGATTACCTCCCTCCGACTGATTAGATCGCACAGACTGGGCCTCCTCCGGATCCCATCTGCCAGTCAATGTCGACTGGCGACTACACGGAGGAGAGCCTTTTCTGTTGCAGCTCCGACCCTGTGGAACGATCTCCCCGTCGAGATTCGTACCCTCACCACCATCCAGACCTTCCGCACGGCCCTTAAGATCTGGCTCTCCCAGCAGGCCTGGGGATAGGTTCTTAATTTACCCGCCCGAGTGTTGACTGTTGAATACAAGTTGTGTTTTATTATTTTATTTTGTTCACTCACTGTTTGTCTTTTGGTATTGCACCCCTTTCCCTGTGATTGTAAGCCGCCCTGAGTCCCCTCAGGGAGAAGGGCGGCCTATAAATCTTAATAAAATGTCAAAAAAAATGTCAAATGTACCTGCTTATTCAGTATGAATGTTAGATCTTTTTCTCCCACTTGCATAATTCTTCAATGTACTGTATTCTATTATTTGTATTGAAAGCTACTTCACAAAGTTTCAGCATGTTAAATAATGTAAAATGTGAAATAAAAAAACACCACATGCTGCAGCCAAACTCATTGCTTTACCTGGTACAGATCTTAAAGATGAACAGCATCTTCTACATTGTGTAGAACATCTCTGCACCTCCATCATTCTTGATGATTGTCTATACTGAGTAGGATTGATAAGAACTGGAGTCCAACAAAATGTAAAGGATCACAAGTTCTTCAACTTTGACATAAATGCTGAAGACAAATTACTTGCCAACTTGATTTTCCTAAAAAGATCATTGATGGATATTCTAAGCAGAATTCCACATATAGAATTTAATTCATATTCTGACTCAGGACTCCTTGCTTTGAAAGCAGTTCATGATATCTTAATGTGCACATGTACATATATACACCTAGTAGAATCACTTTGCCTGTCTTGCACCATCTTATCAAGTGAACTTTCACCCACTGAACTAAGGCTAAGATTTCAACTGAGTACTTTTTTTTCTGCTACGCAATTTGTGTGGACTTTGACTAACGATTTTTATAATCTTTTAAACAGAAGATTGCCACAGTCTATAGTACACATGAGAGGTTCTTGCTATCACATATTGAACCTATGTTTATTAGTTTGCTTTTGTTTCTTCATGACTTCTTAATTTTCTGTTTCTGAAAAGAGTGACTGATAACAGATAATAGGAGGAGATAAAAAAGCATCGTATGGGACATTGCTGATGTGTTAATTCTCGATAAACTGATAATAAAGGTTAAAATGCCATAAGAATATTTAAAAATTATGGCAAGAAACATAACCTATTTCTGTCCAAATAACAATCATTTCCTATACATATTCTGCTCTGATGTCTTGTGATGCAATTGCTCATGCATTATTCAGAGGGCAGAATTCTTGACATTGATTCACAAGGCTGAACAGAATGAAAATTATGTCCCGAATGTTATGAATCCATAACATTAAAAGATTCACTGGGCTGACAGTCTGGGGAAAGAATCAGGCAGCTGATGCTTGCATATAAAGCATGACAGCTGTTACTAATCTTTTGGAGAAGACTCCGCGAGTTTTATTTTAGGAAAAGAAGGTGTGTATGTCTGTGCCTGTGTGTGAAAGTAATGACTTCTAATCTTGATCTTAATTCAGTCTCATTTCCACCTGCTTAAAGATTGCAAATCTTCTTGAAACTAGTGTCTACATAAGATAGGCATTTGTTTTAAATAATATTGTTGGAAGAAAAATCAGGTTCCAAGCCGGGAGAATGATGCTGAAATAAAATGGAGCCAGGCTGCAGAAAAAAGGTCTCCATTTATTTGGTAGCCAGAAACTTCAGTGACCACAACATGTTTCTGGAGTGGCTGACAAAATGGGGTTGAGAATAGGTGGGCTTTTATACATTCTTTGGGGCTTTGTGATTGAGATGCCTGTTCCTGTGCAAGAATATGTCCTTTAATATTTTAATGCCTCTTGCCAGATTCCTATGGAGTCATATAGGGGTCATGGTTGATTCTACTGGCAAAAGGGAAAATGCAAATCCTGGGTGTTTTGTTTGTCTGAGCTATTTATTTATTATTTATTTATTATCAAAATTTATATGCCGCCCAATCCCGAAGGACTCCGGGCGGCTTACAAAAAAGAAGAAAAAAAAAGAGAAAGAAAAAACAAGAAAAAAAGACAGTTTAAAATCACAAAACCACATGCATTCATTCTAATTGGGGCTGGACCTCAACAATGAGGTCAACAGCCCCAGGCCTGCCGGAACAGCCAGGTTTTTACAGCTTTCCTGAAGGCCATGAGAGTGGGTATGGTCCGGATCTCTGGGGGTAGCTGATTCCAAAGAGTCGGAGCAGTCACAGAGAAGGCTCTCCTCTGGGGGCCCGCCAGCCAACACTGTCTGGCTGACGGCATCTGAAGGAGGCCCAATCTGTGGGATCTTACTGGCCGCTGGGAGGTATGTGGCAGTAGGCGGTCTCGAAGCTAATCTTCTTGTTTACGCTCTTTACCTATTGTGTTACTTATTCTGAGTTGCTGGCTGCTTTTTATTTATGAATAGAGTAGCCCAGCTTTTTGAATGGATACAAAATCTCCATTCCTAAAGACTAGCCTCCTCTTGCTTCTGCTTGAGGCTGTTTTCCTATAGCAGGAATCCTGGGACTGCTTTCTGTCTTTAAGATGTCTTATTCTCCTTTAAGGGAAATATTCTATTCTGCCTCTTTAATATTAAGAAAAAAAGAATATTTTATTCTGGGAGTGGGGGTCTACAACATTTTGGATTCTGTGAGTTAGCGTGACTATGATTCAAAGCTCAAACTAATATGCTCAAATATCTCAGAGAAAGATTGACCAGTATGACTTTTTCTTTCATATCTCACTGATAAATTAACTTGCAGGCAATAATTCTCAGCATGTGTATGTGCTTTTGTTTTTTGGAAGTGGATTCTGTGTGTGTGTGAGAGAGAGAGAGAGTGGGGGGGGGACAGAGAGAGAGAGGGAGAGAGACAGACAGACAGACAGACACTGGCCCATGGGCATTCAACTGGCTTCATACCTCAGGCATAACTGGAAAGCCCAGTTTTCCTGGTATTCAGACTGATGCTTTAACCACTACATCAAAGTGGCTTTCCCATGCTTATATCCTTGATACTTTTTTCTACCAAAGATCCGAGGTGGGTAAAATGAGGACCCGGATTGTTGGGGGCAATATGCTGACTCTCTGTAAACCGCTTAGAGAGGGCTGAAAGCCCTATGAAGCGGTATATAAGTCTACTGCTATTAACAGGTAAAAAGTAAGATCCTTAGCATAGCTAAAGAAAAAAAAAGAAAACAGACATGCAGCTGGTCCATCACAGATTTACTTTGAATGTTCATTTATTTCTCAGAAACCTGTTAATATAATGTATGAAGCCAAGTGAAAAGATACCATCTTGGTCTCTTATTGGTCATCTGGATTATATAAAACTCCACAACTAGGACATGATTGCAATGGCATTGTCTATTTGCATTTTGCAGAAACTGCTATTAAAAGCATACTATTTCTAATAACAGATTAAAATATATAGCCATTAGGGGGAGATACTGTATATATCAGATATACTGATGGCCTTATGCTCACATTGGTCAAATCCCTTTTGAAATCTGTCTTCAATTGTTTATATAACTAAATTTTGTAATTTAAATGTGTATGATGTAAAGTTAAGTTTATTTGTAGCTGTTCTAAATCACATTGTGTCACTTCAATGGATAACCATGGATTCTAGTACTATGAGATAGGGAGAAAAAAAAACCCCACCCATGCATAATTTTTATACTTACATTGAATTCCTCCCTTATTCTTCTTGCACCAAATTAAAATCTGTCTTTACGCAGCACTTGTGCTGACAATGCATTTTAAGGATAAAAACAGAACTGAGATTATTGGCCTCATTAATGATTTTCTTATTCTAATTCACTTTCTGTTCTTAAAATTTAGCTATTGTTTCTGAAATAGGATTGTAATTATTAAATTGTGATTTTTATGTAGGTTAAAAATTGGAGGTTAATTTTAATTGTGCAAATTGTACTACACTATACTAAATTTAACTGAATTTGACATTAAGGCTATTAATGATTATTAGTTCTCATTTCAAAAACTTATAAAATTAGAGATTGTAAATGAATATATATAATGGCTCACAATAATATTTTCAAATAATACGTATCACTAAATTGAGTTGCTTGGAATTTATCATCTATTTGCCATGTTACTCTGATCTAAAAGAACATTGAACTTAGCCCAAATTTAATATTAATTGTAACAAAAAAAGTTTCCCTAAAAAAATATTAGGGGAATGTGGATCATCAGTGTGGGAAGTTATCATCCAGCCCCCTCCCAGAAAAAATGAAATATCCTAGGAAATATTGAAAAGGCAGAATATTTCTCTGGATGTAAAAAGAAAGAAACATGCTTTAAAAGACAGAAACCTGTAGCTTCCTGCCCATCCACACTTTGTCAATAGGCTATTGAGATGGCCAGGCTAGCCCACTTTACATAATAAAGACTTCTCCACTGCAGATGCAGGGGGAAGGGATATTACTCAACTCTCCACATGGCACCTGAGAACTCATCTATACCTGGATTCAAAACAGCCTAGAGAGTAGCCCCCTGCATGGCACCATGGGAGATTGACAACCAATCAGAATACATTTCTTACACAGGAACAGGAAAAAGAGAGGTGGGACTAAACAGGGTATAAAAAGCCTAGCAAGCCCCTTCCTCAGCCCTTTTCTCTTCTTCTTCACCAACATTGAAGCATCTGTACAGGGCTCAAGCCATGAGGCCCTGTCCAACAATAAACCATCTTTCCAAGCAGCCTCCACGTCTCCAGTGTCTTCTTCCCCACTTGGAGCTGAACCCAGAAGGACATTTCTTTCAACATCAGAAAGTAATTAGAGAAAGGCGCAACTGTTTTAATTGATGTCTTTTCATTTTTCTGAAAGAGAATTTTGATAATTTTAAATTTATTTCTTATCTCTATGTAAAAAAATAAGCATTTTAATAAATAATTCTGCTTAATTACATTATTGATATTGCTATTTTGATTATTGTTCTATTTTGAGTATTATTTCCTTCCTTCCCTCCCTCCCTCCTCACTGTTAAGACTTAAGTATATCAGCAGTTATTTATCTACAATGTACAATGTACAATAGCAGAAACCTGGCAATATATGATTACATAAATGTTTCATATTTTTCATATTGTAGACTTTGGAATCATTAATCAATTTTTATTTGATCATAGACCAGCAAACAGGCTTTGGAGTAATGATTTTTTTTTCTCAGTTCAGCATTCTTTTCAAAAAAAGACTGGATCACATATAGTGCTCACACATATAGAATATAGAGAATAATAAAGTTGGAAGGGAACTTGGAGGTCTTCTAGTCCAACCTGCTCAGTCAGGAAACCCTATGATATTTTAGACAAGTGGTTGTCCAGTCCCTTCTTAAAAACTTGTGTTAGAGCATAATGTACTGGTTTTGATTTGGTATTGACATTTTATTTAACATGTCAAAATCATATTACCATGTGTCACCATGCTTGTTTTCTCCTGTATAAGTGAATAGTTATCATTCACTCTTGAGGGAGGAAGGTATATACAAAATCCCTCTGCAAGAGACCTATCAATAACTATATTGTGGTAGGCATGGCAGTTTAGCTTGTCAAACAGGTGGACAAAAAAAAAGAGAGAAGTTCTATTACATGGGAATTGGCTCTTCAAAATAAACCTCAAGCTAATTTTAAACAAAACTGAACAACTAATCACATTTTTTTAATAATCAGTTTGCTGGCTTCTGCAGGGAACTGAATTATTAAAATAATTGCCAGGTTAGCAGAGAGTAATATTTCTTCACTTTTGCTAGTTAAAAATTATTTTATCATCTGCCAAGAATATGTTGTAGCCTATATTATGCTGGTGTAAATCCAATTTTTTTTAATCTAACATTCTTCCATTGCAATTAATGCCTATAGTACTTAAGAGTAATTTACTTTTGAGTAATAATGCTTGGGATTTAAATAAAATTGAGCAGAGGCTTTATATGAAAGTTTCAACCCTATGCACGCTTATGTTGAGACTTGATTTCTCAGTAATAAACATAGAATGCGCAGCCATTGGTAGTATTCTGAGCAGTTTGAATATTTTACTCTGAAGTAATGGATCAATACATATATTTGTGGCAGGAAAAGAGTGAAAGAATTGACTTAAAAAGCCACCACACTGATAACATATATATTGACTATATTAATTAGAGCAGGATATTGTCTAACGGTGATGTATTGCATAGACGTTGCATTTTACCTTGATTTGATAGGGTCATAAGACTAATGAATCAATTATCCATCCATCCATCCATCCATCCATCCATCCATCCATCCATCCATCTACAAAGACCAATTCGATCGCACAGGCTTGGCCTTCTCCGGGTTCCATCTGCCAGCCAATGCCGGCTGGCAACCCCCTGGGGGAGAGCCTTCTCTGTTGCTGCTCTGGCCCTCTGGAACAAGCTCCCCGTGGAGATCTGGACCCTTACTATCCTCCCGGCCTTCCGTAAAGCTACTAAGTCCTGGCTGCTCCGGCAGGCTGGGGGCTGTTAAAGCACCCAGCCCCGTTTTAACTGTGACTGCTGTGGATTTTAAAATTGTTTGTATTGCCTTATTTATTCCCTCCCCTGTTTATTGTGAGCCGCCCGGAGTCCTTTGGGAGTGGGCGGCATACAAAACCAATAAGCCTAACCTAACCTAACCTTCAATTATTTTAATTCTATATTCCTTTTATGGAACTACTTTTGCACTTTTCTTCTACCCTGAGTCTTAAGATAATCTGCTACAATGATCTTGGTACGATTAATCTTTAAGAGCTCATGCATAATACCAAAGCAGCACTGTTTGTGAATTGTTTTGGAAGTCATATTATTAGTCTGTTTTATAATACTTGGGTTTGTGCCTTATTGTAAACCAGAAATCAACTACATTATGGTTTGATGTTTAGCATGACATACAAACTGAGTATGACTCTAGTTACTGCCTGGGAAAAAATGCTTTGAACATCTTTGGCCTCTTTGAGAATATAAATGAAAGTAGATTTCATATATTTCTTAAAAGAGGGAGACAGAGGGAGCCAGTAAAGTACAGCAATTAAGATATTGGATCAGCAACTTGCCGGACAGGTTCAACTTCACTTTTTGCCAAAGAAGCTCAGGGAATGACTTTGAGTACTCATTCTCCCCCTCAGCATACTTCACAGCAGCGTTGATGTGGGGAAAAAGTCCTGACCTCATAAAGGAGAATGGTATATAAATCAAATAATATCTCTATAAATACCTATTTTTCAGACTATATGGGGGGAAAAAACAGCAAAAAATTATTCTTGTCCCAAACAACACAATGAGACATGTATAAAATATTTTACTTAATAAACTTAAACAAATTTGGCTCATCTTATTCAAATGATTTTTTAAATTTGTTTTTTACCTATTCATTGATTCTTATTTTTTGATCTAATATAGCAATAATGGAAAGTCTGAACAGGCTTGGGGATACAACTAGTACACAAGTTGATTATAAAATATTTCTGTAAACTAGGGTACTAGGATTTGAGGAATGAGACTTTTTTTAGTCTATGTAAGTAAACTGTTTTGATTTTTATGTTTGATATGTAGGTGCAGATATCTAATTCATTTTCACATAGTTTATTTTGACATTGTAATTATTACTTTGACACTTTATTGTAAACTGACATTGGAAAAATATGAAGGGGATGTCAGTAATAAAAGTATAGTTTTGTCTTTCTGAAACAATAATTTCCCATCAGTTCTTAAAATTAGCCATTGCCTGACAAATGAGACTTGTGGAAAATTACTTTTGTCTAAGTGTAATCCAACATCTGCAGTCTGCCTGTAAGTCTAAAAACCTAGAGAAGGAAAGGAAATTAAGTTTATAAATCATTTAAAGCTTTCATCTTTTTTTCCCTTGCTTGCTCCTGGCTTATTTTTGATATTCAGAATTTGAAAACGCACCTGGAAAAACAGATTATGCTCCAACCAGAGAACTGTGTCTGGGGTTTATGTTCCATCCATTTTGGTAATAAATTATTATTGTACTTTTTGTGTTGAAACCTGGCAGGGTGAAGAACTAAAACACTGGGTTTAAAAAAAAAAGGTAACTTTCAAGGGGTGCAGACAGAGCATGCCCCAAGCTAGCTATGGAATTCTGGGAGTTGGTCCACACCTCTTAAAGATGCCAAGCTTAAAAACACAGAGTTTTGTGTATGGAAACAAAGGAAGCAAAAAATCTGGAAGCTGTTCTGAAGAATTAATATGTATGATCCAGGAGGAGTCTCAATGTCCTTTCAGATCTCATCAACAAAAAGAAAACAAAAAGGTGCCTGTGAATTGTTCTCAAGGCTGTGGATTATTCTGATCTATTCTTGGGTATGTCTTTCAGAACATCAGGCTTTCTAATGCATCAGTATTACCTTCCAGATGATCTTACCAGCTAAACCCTCTTGCATTCTATGGTAGCTTTTGCAATATTATTTTCCAGACTGATGTACAATATTGATACCAGAGCTCTTCTAATGTCTTGATTCTAACATATCTGGAGGATATCTATTGGCAAAAAGCTGCTTCCTATATTCTGTCATTACCTGAATTTCTTACCCCTGGACAGACTCTGATGCAGCTTCTCTACTATTTCCTCATAAAAGGACTGATACACACACTGAAGATAAGCAACCAGGCATCTTCACAAGTTAGTCAAAATGATTTCATCCTGTGGCTGCATATTCCTTCTTGAGTCTTGAACCTACCCTTGTCGGTACTCCTGGCAAACACAAGAACCCACTAATTGGATGTGCCAGATATGAAAGGTTAAAATGAGTTTGGATAGTTTGAAGCTTCATTGCACATATGCAGATCTACCTAGCATGGCTAGTTAATGGTTGTTTAGCATATCACAAGAACCTAAAAGAATGGGGAATGTTAAATAAATTATGGTTGCTAAGCAGGCCTGCAGGAAAGTAGGCTTTATAAGGTTTGTTGTGCACTATTGAGCACACTGTTTGCAAGAAAAGTTCACAGCTTATCTGAAAATATATTTTATTTGCTCAGAGCAGTGATTCTGCTCTGGGCTTCAGTTAACATTGTTAACCTAGTTTACAGTGAATTTTTATTTGATTAGATAACAGAATAACTTCTGAATTCTGGCATCAGTGCTTCAGATGCTACTGGATTTCTCTTTAGGTTTTGCTGGTTGAAGTAAAAGAGATTACTCAAGAGTAGCAACACATTAGCTTAATATGTTGTCTGAATACAATTCCTTTAAAATATATTTTCCTTTAAAAAGTGTTTTTCTGAATTTGGTAGCTTTAAAAAGCTGCAATCTGGATTTGAAAGTTCACACAAAGGTAATAGAGTTTCCCTTGTGAAACAATTTTTTATCCTCTCTGGGATATTTTCCAGGATAAAATATATATTGGAGCCAAAAATTAATAATTCCAAGTATATTAATAATTGATTTAGAGAAGGGGGTTTGCCTAAGTTCACAGAAGGATCCTGACCAAGCAACGACCTGGATTTGCACAATTTTTTAGTACCATGAACCCTTAAAGAAACCTAAGCATTTGCCTAGGGCAGCATGATGGATAGGAGCAGTGGCAGGCACTAAGTGACTTGGGTGAACATCGGAAAGCAGAAAAAAGAGTACAGAAAATCCTAACTCTTTGTTGCCATCTGATAGTTATTACGATTTTACTATTTATATCTGGTACTTGTAGCATTGGCATAACCTGCTGATACCAAGCCATCCTCAAGAGATCACTCTGAGCTACCACTGCTGACATTTGTCCCTGAGAATGATTAATATATGCAAGTCTTGGACACAGATGCAAGTCTTTTCCTTCAAATGAAACTAGTGTACTTTTAACTGAATACTTATGGTAGAAAGGGAGGCATCATCTCTCTTATTGCCCCAAGAGCTCTATTTCCCCTTGCCAGAAACAAATAAGACACATTAGAGATAATCCAGTCACAGAAATACTGATGTCCAGACAAAGAGGGCCCCTCTTCTTAAAACTGAACTTTGAATCCAATTGCACTTTGTATCTGTTCACTGTCCTCAAGTATTTTTTTAAAAAGAAGGGAAATGTTTACAGTGATGTGGACCTTGACTCAATAGTTAAGATGTTAAAGTGCAAGAGATAGTACTTCAGTTAAAATAACTCCCGAGATACAACTGGGGAATAAGGTTTCTAATAAAGTTCATATGTGTTTGCTTAGTTCCAACATGCTAGGTCTATTTGTTATGGCAATTTTGAGATCAATGTCCAATTTAGGGCACATTAAATATTTCCTTTCTTCGTCTCAGCTTAAAGATTGGTGGACCATTTGTTTCAAAGCTTTGACTAAAGCAAAAAGCAAACAGGATAAATGCAGACGCCCTGCAAATTCAATCAACCATATGTACACTTGGGCAACTCCCATAAAATAGCAAAAGAAATAAAGAGCTTGATGAAATACAAATGGAACCACCAAACATTTTTCTTGAATAAATATTTATTTATATATTTCTACAATTTATCAAGCAGCTTTAACTTGTTGAAACAAATGCCTTGGCAGAATGCCTTAGCAATGTGTTCTATCATTTGAATCTGTACCTGCAATATTACCCTATAAATCAGTGTTTTTCAACCTTTTTGTGCAAAGGCACACTTTTTTCATGAAAAAAATCACGAGGCACACCACCATTAGAAAATGTTAAAATTTTTTAACTCTGTGCCTATATTGACTATATATAAAGCAATTTTCCCACGGCACACCTTACACTATGTCACGGCACACTAGTGTGCCACGGCACAGTGGTTGAAAAACACTGCTATAAATTGTAAAATTAATATAATTCCAAACAGAACCTGTTTTCAATAGTATTTTGTTTCACGCTGTCTGCTTTAATTGAAAGATGCAACCCCCCCCAAAAAAGAACCCATCAATTTTTGCTTGTTGAAGTCTGTAAAAGAGATTAATTGCTCAAGAGTAGCATTTGAGGAGCTAGACTGATAGATCTTGTCTTTGTCCATCTTGAAATAACTGTTTGCTTTTAATTCATATGACTGCTTGATCCATCCCTTCATCTGAAATATTTTAGTTCATGCATAATATAAATCTTGAGTATAAAAATGCAGGTGCTTCCATTTGGAGACACTTCCAAACAAATGTGCTTTTAATCTGCATGGAGATCACACTGGGTCAACTCTACCATTAGGCAAAAAGAGATGACCGTTCCATGAAACTCAGTTATTACATACAGTGAGTAATGCTGGGAAATGGGAGAAGCATCTGTCTCAGTCTACATAACTGGATTGGCTTTGAGAAGCCAGGCATCTTGATTAGGGAAGATCAGCACACTGTTTTGCCCAATGTTTTGCAGAACTGCCCTATCACTGAGGGCTCTGGTCAGTGTGCTTTTAAAAATTATTCTCCTTTGGTATCTTTTGCTTCTTCTATGTGCTACTTATTGTAAATATCACTTTGGGAGACAAAGAGCAATAGATGAAACACAGAGAGCTATTATAGGCTTCTAATCCAGATTGGAAGCTATGCTGGTGTGGTCTCCTGCTGCTTTCTCTTCACAATCAAAACAGTGAATCTATGTGCCTGTTTAAACATATGAGAATACATGCAATTTGGCCTTTAGGAGCCATACAAAGGAGTGTTCTTATGCCAGTTTAGATTAATACCTAAACATGAGTCAGTATGGGAAATGAAATAGGAGTGACTAATGCTACCTACATAATTACATTTGACTAAATGTAACTCTGCATGGTACACTCTCGAAGAATTGCAAAATATGCACTCTAGGCCAGGCTATCTTTGAACAACAGAATAACAGAGTTGATAGGGACCTTGCAGGCATTCTATCTAGTCCAATTCCCTGCTCAAGCAGGAAACTCTATACCATTTCAGACAAATGGTTGTCCAATCTCTTCTTAAAAACCTCCAGTGTTGGAGCACCACAACTTCTCAAGGCAAGTTGTTCTATTGAATTCTTATCAGGAAATTCCTCATTTCTAGGTTGGCTCTTTTCTTGATTAATTTCCAGCCATTGCTTTTTGGTCTATCTTCAGGTGTTTTGGAGAATAGATTGACTTCCTCTTCTTTATGGCAGTCGCTTAGATATTGAAACATTACTATGATGTCATTCTTAGTCCTTTTCATTAAACATACCCAATTCCTGAAACCGTTTTTTATATTTTAGTCTCCAGTGCCTTAAACATCTTTGTCATTCTTCCCTGAGTTCCAACATCTTTTTTATATTGTGATAAAAACTCAGTGTAATATTCCAAGTGAATCTTACCAAGGCGTCATAAAGTGGTATCATTTCATGTGATCTTGTTTCTATCCCTGTGTTAATGAAGCCTAGGACTATGTTGGTTTTTTTGGCAGCTGCAGCAGACTGGTGGCTCATATTTTAAGTGATTGTCCACTAGGATTCCAAGATTCTTCTCACAGTTACTACTATTGAGCCAGGTATCTATTCCATACCTGTGCATTTGGTAAAAAATGTAGAACTTTACTTTTCTCACACTGAATTTCATTTTCTTAGATAGGGCCAGTATTCAAGTCTGTTGATATCCTTCTGTATCTTGAATCTATATTTTGAGTGTAGCTATTCCTGCCAGTTTGGTATCAACTACATATTTGATCAGTTCTCCTTCTATCCCATTTAAATCATGTATAAAGATGTTGAAGAGTACTGGGCTCAAGACAGAGCCTTGGAGGTAGCCCAGTTCATATTTCCCTCCATGTAGATGCAGTTCCATTAAGGATTATACATTGTGATTGGTCAGCCTGTTATGAATTCATCTGGTGATGGCATTGTCGTATCCGCATTTTTTCTATCTTATCAAGTAGTAGGTTGTGATCTGCTTACTAAAGTGGTCTGCTTACTGAAGTTCAAGTAAGTTATATCCACAGCATTTCATTTGTCCATTAATTTAGTCACTTTGTTAAAGAATGCAATAACATCTGTCTGGCATGATCTGTTTTTAACAAACCCATGCTGGCTTCTGGTTATGACTTTGTAGACGTTCATAAATTTGTTGCTAATCTTTTCCAGAATTTTCCCAGTTATTGATGTCAGGCTGATAAGTCTGTGGTATCCTGGATCCATTTCCCCACCCCCACTTTCATCCCTTTTTTGAACATTAGCCCTTTTCTAATCAACTGGTAGTTCCCTGGTGCTCCAAGATCTTTGAAAGATACAGTTTGGTGGTTCTGAGATTATGTCTGCAGTTCCCTCAGAACCTTGGTGTGTAATCCATCTAGTCCTGATGATATGAATGTGTCTCATAGGGTTAGTGGATGGATAGGGTTAGGGTTAGTCTTGCCATTTTCTTGTTTATTTTATTTCTTGCATTCCTAATCTGCATTTTACAGTATTTTTTTTGATAGTAAATGTTTTACATTTACATACAGTTCTTAAAATTCCCAACTCCACCTAGCCCTTGATTAACACTTTCCTGTTTAGCGACTGTTTCAGGTTAAAATGTCTCTAAAAAGTGCTCCTCACATTTACAACTGGTCCTTACAATTACAATTGTCACAGCATCCAGCAGTCATGTGATCAGCATTTATATGCCTCACAGCCCAGATGAGACCATATGATGTCTCACAATGAATGTTGTTTTGCAATGGAGTTGCCAGTCTCAACTGTGATTGTTTTTCTAGGATTACCTATAGTTTGTCATATAATCATTCTCAGAACCTTCCAAAACAAAGAAATGGTTGTTCCTCAGTTCTAAAAACTAACTGAATGAGTGAAGGTTTCCCTAATCCTAGTCTAACCCCTTATAGAAATTCAATACGTGATTCCAGAGTTACTATTATACCATTCCCCTCAGCCCTACAATAGTGAGAATTGATGGGGTTTGCAGTTTTGCTGGGCTACTTGCTACTGACTCCTGCTTCAAAGGATAGCCAACCATGACCTCCATTTGCCCACCACTGAGATAACTAGTAATCCAGCATCACGTTGCTCTTCAAAATGTGGATTTTCCATATTTACCTATTTGGTCTATATTTTGACTTTCCCTGTGACTAACACATTTGTAAAATATTTGTATTAAAAATTGCAACCAGTCCATTTTAGAAGACATTCTACTATATATCCTCATAATGCCAGGATTGCAATGACATCTCTGTTGGTCAAGTTACTGGGGAATCCTTTGCTGACTTCTCCAGTAGCTACTTTATATGTACACAAACTATTGGTGATGATGATGAATAGTATTGTCAGAATGGCCTCACTTAAAGCTTACATGACCTGTTGACTTTACCCTATCTGTTCATTTCTTTCCTATCTGTTGACTTTAGCCTGTCTGCTGATTTTACCCTGATTGCTGTGACACAGTAACACTTTGACTACTGCTGCCACTGCAATATTTTCTCTCTCCCCCCCAATACAGAGAAAAAAACTAATAATTTAATAAAAATGAAAACAGAATACTCTTAACAATCATAGAAATAGAAAGGAAAGTGATCCATTCTAATTGCTTGTACAATAGAAAATCTTGCAATTGCAGCTTTCCTGACTGATGTTCAGGATTTTCCTTAAGTGTTTCAGTTCTGATGGTTCTTAAAATCTCACCAAAGACTGTATCAAAAGAGACAAAGAAAACAGTTGCATTTCCACATACAGATAGTCCTCAACTTACAATTATAATTGATCCCAAATTTCCATTCTTAAGCAAGGCAGTTAAGTGAGTTTTGCCTCATTTTAAACCTTTTTTTCTCCAATTAAGCAAATTACTGCAGATGGAAAATGAATCATGTGGTCATTAAACGGATGTGGCTTCCTCCCACTGACTTTGTGATTGACTGGGAAAGTTACAAATGGAGATCACATGACTTCAGGAAAGTGATATGACAAAATCACCATCAATCAATTGTATAAATAAACTTATACAATTAACACCTACAAGAGCCGAGGTGGCGCAGTGGTTAAATGCAGCACTGCAGGCTACTTCAGCTGACTGCAGTTCTGTAGTTCAAATCTTCAAATTCTGACGGCTGTTCAAATCTCACCGGCTCAGGGTTGACTCAGCCTTCCATCCTTCCGAGGTGGGTCAAATGAGGACCCGGATTGTTGTTGGGGGCAATATGCTGACTCTGTAAACCGCTTAGAGAGGGCTGAAAGCCCTATGAAGCGGTATATAAGTCTAACTGCTATTTTAATGTCATCAAACAATAGCTACCTATTTCAGAGCCTTGAGTAGGACCCAGTAGGTGGATAAAAATGCCAAATCCAGTATAAACATCTGGCTGAATGTGTGACCAACCATAATAATATCAATCATAATAAACATAAATAAAACATAACAAAACCAAATAAAATATGAGTAACAGAAAAATAACTTAAAAGTGGCAATGTTAAATTATTTCAGATAATTTTTGGAAAAGTTCTGCATAAGCAGCTTATAGAACCTCAAAAAGAATGTAGTGAATATTAATTCTAATGGAAAGTATTTCTCAGCAGCTGAAAAACAGTACCCCTGGCCTCACTTGCCCTTACTTCACAAGACTCTAATATGGTTAAAAGCTTCTCCTTCCAAGAATAAGCTGTTTGGGCCAGATTAGTAGAAGATGGACTTGGGGCTGTATAAATTAATACCAGCACCAGCATTTTAAATTGAGTTGGAAATATTTTGGTAATGGGGAGGGACTGACACACAGGAATAATCTAATATTCATGAGTACCTGAAATGGTCCCCCAAAATTCATTTTCCTTAGCACCAAGTACTTAAATGCCTACTCCTATCTCCACAATAATTTCCAAAAAGGGGAACATTACAATAATTATCAAATATGTCTAGATTGGACACAATTACAGTCTGTTTCAAGATTGCAAGCATCATCCTTGTCAGAAAGAGACACTAATAATTTCCTGAACCCAACTAACCACACCTTCCTCCTATGCCCTAAAGGAGACAAGAAGAGCAGGGATCAAGAGCACAGGTGAACTTCCAGTCATACTGACTGCCTTAGAAAGTTCCATTTTAAATCTTTCATTTGCTATACTGTATACATTTTACAAGGTTTATTGAAATCAAATTTGCAACAAGGAGTCAAAGGCAGAAGACAAATGTTTCCCGATTTAACACTACAGTATATTTTATACCCTTCCTTCAAATCGGCCAAATACAAACGCTGAGTTCTCCCGACGTCATTCATGATTTCCTCCTACAGCGGCAGCACGACCATGAGAGACCAGGAAGCCCAGTACCTGTATTTTAAATTTTTGTTTAGCCTCGGAAGTTAAATTATTAACGCCATTAGCCAATATGGATCTGCATAATAAATTGCCTTCACATGATCAGGTGGCTTGAGAACAATACAACGTTGGCGAGAGGCTAATAACGGTGGCAACAATGCTTTGATTCTATCAATTGGGCAGTGCCTGAGCAGTGGACACGCTGGCGTTTAATTTGCAAAGCATAAATGGTATTTCCAGGCAGCTTTCCCCTTTAGCCTCTGCCGCTGCTGTAGCTAGTTCATTGTGTCACCACCACCACCAGCCGCCGCCGCTTTCCTCCAGCGCCCGTGACCCTAAAGCAAAAAATGACCGAGAGTAACCCTGGCGCTGTTCTCTCCCGCGCGCGTGCTTCCCCCCCTCTCACCGACACAACCGTTTTAGAACGTAATAGAGCCAGCCCCTCGCGCGCCACCCTGCGCGAACCAATGAGGATCCGCTGCCGCGGCATACGGAATGAGGATGGACCGCCGCGGCGATTGTGAGGTGCGCCAGCTCGAGGCGGAAGGAGGGGGAGGGGGAGGCTCATCACGGAGACTTGGGCCTTGTTCATTGGCTCGGCGGGGCTGGACCGCCCAAGGCTGGAGTTAACGCGACACCCGCAGAGGGGGCTCCCGGCACACACGAGGAGCGTCGCTTTACCAGCTTCTCCTCTGGCCGCAGTGGTGAGTTCGGCGGGAGCCGGGAAAGGGTACGGAGTGTTTGTGGAGGGAAGAGCGGAGGGGCTTGGAGAACGAGGGCCCCTTTCAGGACCGCGTTGGGAGCCTCCCAGGCTGTGGCAGAGCAAGCGAGGAAGGAAGGCAGGAAGGCAGTCTTTTCTTAACAGGAGCGGGATCAGGGCCGACCCAGCACGGGCTTGAGGAAGACCCCCGGGGGTGCCTGTGGGAAGCAGGCGAAAGGCTTTGGATCTCGGCGTCAGACCCGAGAGGCCTGCTGCATAATTCCAGAATTTATTAATAGGGTTAATCCTGCACGATTTTATAGCATGCAATTCCTCTTCCCGCTTCCACAGTAACCCGGGTTAGGCCGGTGAAGACTGCAACTCGGTGTAAGCTTACCGGCGAATAAGTCGTGTACGTGGTGAAATGGGGCGAGCTCCTTTTTGAGTAAATGTTTCTGGCTGCCTTGTGTATCCACTTCTTACCTTGCCTTAACCTGCCTCAAGCATGTTCATAGTTGCATCTGATAAATGATACTTCTTGCCACATGTGCAAATTTTAAGCATTATTCACTCACGATGATGCTTTCTTGAGTTCATCCTTGAAGTGTCATCCTGTGCATATTGATTCAAAATAAGCTCCATTATATCCGCTATACTTTCCTTGGTAGTAGTAGAAAGTAGGCTTAAGGTGGCACTGCCAATTGCCTAATACGATTTCACATTTTTATGCATAAGTTGATTAAATAATTCTGTAATTTTTAACTCTGCATTCATAAGTGATTGTTGGTTTCTATTTATATTAGCAATTGTGAATATAGAAGTAGGACTTGCTCTATTCATCCAAAAAGCATATGAGCATTTATGCACTTGTGCCAGTTCTATTCTTACTACCACTTCTGCAAACTAACATCACTGATATGAGCACACATGTCTTTCTATAAATGGGATTACATGGCCAGAATCCAGAACTGCTTTAGAATAGTTAGGAGAGACTGTTAAATCAATTTATGATACAATATGATAGTAGATAGTATCACTGCAGTAGGTATATAAAATATTTCAGAAGAATAAGGACTTTTTTTACTTTACTTTTTACTTTGCTATTTTTTTACTTCTAGACTATTTTTGCTGTGTACAGGTAGTGTATGAGTATGTTAAATTGCCTTTCATGTATAAGAGCAACTTTCACCTACTTCTCTAATCCTTACTTATCTAAAGCTCTGTTTTCATTAATAGAAATTGCGATAGTATCTGGAATATGGTCCAGTAATCTTCATTATGCTTGGTGAATTTATAGAAAGTTGAAAGTAAGTTTACTTGGGACTTTATTTTCACCACAAAGTTCAACTTTGAGACTCATTTTTATAGCCAAAAATAGAAATAGAGGGTCATATTATTTTTTGCTGTGACTTTGCTAGTTGTAAACCTGTTCATAAAATCAATATTAATTTATGACTGGGGAACTGCGTGGTCATCTAATTAGTTTTTTAGGGCCTCTATGATTTTACACAAAGAGGCTTCTAGGGAAAAAAATAACAGTGGATAATTTTCTCTGTCAGTAAAATAAAGCCAATATTTAAATAAGATCAGTATTATACTGAAAATACTGATAGTAAACTATTTTGGGAAACATTTTATTAAATAATCACTTATAACTTTCTGCAGCAGCTACTAAGGTATAAAGAATTTTCCGAATATCCTTTTGGTTAGTTGATTCTAACCATCTTGCAATTACTTCTCAGACAAGTTTCTTTAAAAAGTTTACCATCAATTTTGGATCATTGATCTGTAGATTCTTTACTTCAGGCATATGAAATATATGGCCAGCAGAGCCTTACTTTTTTCAGAATTGTACAACAACATACACATTTGATCTGTATCAGTGCCAATCTATAGATATGCTGCATTTACAGCATGGTGTTTAGCTTCATTTGAGTTAGCATTCTGATGAACAAGTAATCTTCAGCATTAAGATATTATAAAACCTGACACTCTGTTCCTGAATTGCTGCATTATTTTCAGAGTTTCAGATTCATGTCATCCACCTTTTGGATCACTTTGCTATAATTGAGATACTATAATCAGAAAGTATGCACTGCTTAGAATTTAGCCGTATCTATTTTATATTAGCAAATAACTTATACTCAGAAAATAATTCTGATGAATCTATATACAAATAAGTGATTACTGTTTCTGATCTCAAATGAGTATTTTAATATTCACTCATCATAGAAGTTTTGAAAGCATGGTTTTTATATACTAATCCTTTTAATTTTTCATTTGATTAGGATTTTCCTTCCTGATTTTTTTTCCTTGATGTATTATCTAAGTCAGGGATCCCCAACCCCCAGTCTGGACTGGTATGTCAGAAACCGTGTCACACAAATAAGCGAAGCCCCATCCCCAGTATACTGGCAGCACGAAAAGCCATGCCACCTCCTGGTCCACAGAAAAACCTTTCTCCACAGAACTGGTCCCTGATGCGTAAAAGATTGGATGCCACTGTTCTAACTATTCACTTTTTAAAATGCTATTCATATTAAGGAAATTTATTTTTACTTTTAAAAAACACTTATTTTTAAGAGAACCAACAAGATTCAAAAAATATTTTTTTTAAAAAACCTTTCAAAATTTATACTATCAGTAACAGATTCTTTTACTGGATGGCCATAATAAAAGCAGAAAAGGAATGATGAAAAGCTACCTCATCCAACTGCTCTATATGCAAAAAGTGCCTTTTACAGTTAATAATTGCAATTCCTAGAATGGGAGCCTTGCAGACAATCACCCTATCACTTACCATATGGGCTGCTGCAATATGTTCTACATGGTGCTATTGATGAAGACCACTTAGAAATTTGTTGTTCCAGAATGTGTGGGCCATACCATGTTATGGCCATATGATGCCTCTGCTCCATGACCTGTAATAGTTGCCTTCTAGCATGCAGGTACAATTCAAAGTTTTAGTTACCAGTCATAATGACTTTCATGGCATAGACCTGACTATCTGAAGAACCATCTCTCTGATGGTTTTTGCCCCATCCTGGACCATTATACAGAATAAGAATGCTCATATTGAATAAATACTTGGGTTATCACTCAGATTTTTCTACAGGTACAATTTAAGTAAATAATAAGATATAAGTGTAGGTAATTAATATTGGAGCTGTTTAAAACTACACATTTAATCCTAATAGTATAATGATAGTAATATACTATACATTTTGAATTTTCTAAAGCAAGAAAATAAACAGTATTATGAGGATTGATAATTATCCTAGTTATAAGAGATACACATTGCAAACAGGTCTTTTCTTTATGAATTCATATCAGAAATAATAGACTAGGTAAACTACCCTACATACATGTTTATAAGCTCATCTGTGTATAAACCAACTCTTTGACCAAGATGTTGTGAAAAATGTATCACCCATAGATACACTGATTCTTAAAAGTTTTTGTATCCTTTAGTATTCACTATTGACTTATCCATGGATAATCCATGAGTTTCCATTTTTTACCTATTTTGATTAAAAATTTGAGTGTCGGCTTATCCTCAGTTGGATATATTCACTAGTATATACAAGTTATATAGATACTTTTAAAAAGTATTAATGTATATACTTGTGGATAACCCTATCTATATATAAGGAAATAAATTTAACAAGTCGAAAGTAATTTTGGCATCTAAAACTCTTGTTTTATTTACAAGTATATCAGTGGTGGGTTCTGGATTCACCCACATGGACGCGCATGGTGCGGGCGCAAATGCATGCGTGCAGGCATCACGCTTGCAACGCTTCCGCAAGCCTCTGTGATGCTCCAGCTGCTTGGCAGGGCATTGCACAGGTGCTGTACGCGCCATGCACATGCGTGGAAGCACCAAAGGCTTAAAACACAGGTAAGGAGCTCGGGCAGGAGGGTGGGCCCTCTGGAGCACCGTACCGGAATGGTATCCGGTGCTCCGGGCAGGCTCCGGTACGCCTGTACTGGGGCATACCACCTGCAACCCACCACTGAAGTATATACAGTATGGTAGGTTTATTCTCCAGTAGCTTTAAATTACAAAATCCATTCTACTCAGCCAGCCGTTGTGGACATGCTAGTTGTCAGCAATGGTAGTTAAATGCATTTCAATTGTATCCTTTTCAGATAAGCAAACACTGGGCCCAAACATTATATAACAAACCAGGAGTGGTTGAATTTGTGTAATATATAACATTAAAACAAAGCCTATGATGCATTAGGGGTACATGTAAACCTAGTCTGATAGTGTTGTGTATAACATACATATATACTAGTAAAAAATATAGGGAATTTCGTTTTTAAAACATGCATGTCTCTAAGAAATATAATTCTTTGCCCCAGACTATAGTCCTCTCTGTGTTCTTTTTCTACTGTATTTGTCCTTCATTTGGGTTTAGCATGGAAACACTTACTGTTGGAAGAATGAGTGCATTGGAATTTCTTCCAAATGCGTTCCGAATTGGATTTATTGTTTATAATAATGTTTTCAACTTTATTCTATGAAAACACTAAACATCAACTTGTCCCTGTGTAGCTCAATGGATTCTGTGAAGTACTCTGTTGGTGATCCTCAATAAAGTACTATTTAAGGCATACAGAAATAGTATATGTGTGGCACACTTTGCTAGTCAGTGGCCAAAGTAATAATTACAAATGACTGTTTGAGGCATATCTTCCCCAAACAGAACGAAGTCCATTAGAGACAAAATAATTACCAATCTCAATTTTGGTATACTGAGATAAAATGATTGAATTACTCAGATGATGTTTTTGGGGCTTTGGGATTAGAGGAACCTATGAAAGATTTAGAGCTAAAATAAAATAAGATTTTGTTCTAGTTAGATTTATGTGTTACTTGGACGTGTCATTAAAAATATTTAAAATAATGGAATGTTTATTTGGAACTTAGACTACTAGGGCCTAGTATTCATGAACAAGCTGAAGACAAGCTGCTTCCCTTCACCAGCAGTAAGAAAATTTGTTTGAAGTATTTTCCACTTTGATAGAATTATCACCTTATATTGATAGGTACTCCAAATATTAAATGTTACAAACTTCAATTACTTTTTGTTGTATCCGCATCTCATGATACCTCTTCAAAAGCAGTCATTTCATTTGATTAGTAGGAAGAATGATAACAACATTAATTTAGTGCTTACTCGAAGAATTCAGCCGTTAGCCCAATTCAGTCTAAGAATTGCCCCCTTCAAGAATGTGCAATCTAAATTCTTAAGGACCATATTTCAAGTCCCATGATTTGTTCCTAATCTGATCTTGAGCCATTGAGGCCAGTGTAATCAAATTGAAATTTGTATTTACATTCCCTCAATGGTTGCATGTACCCCACTTTCCCATAAGCTTGACAGCTGTGATTTTAAGTAATGACTTTTATTTCATTTTGAGATAGGATATTGTGTGAGAAATTAAAGCATTGTGTTCTCTCACTATAAAGATATAGTGGAAGTAGTCAATCATAAAAAAATAGTCTAAATTATGCTGGATCCTTATGATAGTGTTCCAAGTGCTCATATATGCTGCTTAATAATCTGTCTTAGAACATTGCTGAAGATCTTTTTTGAACATTAAGGTAACATTTGATCTTTTGTGGTCAGTTTTAGAGATTCATATTTAATGGCAATGTTATTTCATCCTTGCCATTCCCTGCAATTCTGTTTTAAAAAGAGCTAATATGAAGGCCTGCAGCTGGTTAGCCACTGTTGCTGGCAGAATACTGAGCTAAAAAAAAACCTCACTTGTCTGAAACAACATTTCAAGAATGTTGTTTCAGACAAGTGGGGGTTTTTTTTAGCTGGAGTTGTAATAATAATGTAATAAAATTTAAAGTGTCACTGGTAATTTCAGCGTCCTCCAGTTTATGTGGGCAGCTTTATTCAATACCATTATTTGATTTCAAAGTAGAATGCATATTTTCCATCTCTTCAAAATCCTATTGATAGATTAGAAGGTTCTTTTTTCTTTGGCTCATACCCAACAGCAATATTAGAACAGCTTGTTTATTCTAATAAATATCATTATTTATAAGAATAAACTGAATCTGAAACATGCTGTCAAGTTAACATCCAGTTCATCTTTCATAATTTTATTGCACAACCATATTTTCATCTTCAGTTCTGAAGTTTACAGACTGCCTTAAAATTGCTGATTAGTTACTATATAGTTGAATAATGGATTTCAATGAGACAGTGCACAGGTCTGCAATTTAATCTTTTTGTATGGCATAATATGATTAGTGAGAGTAATGGCTGGAACATTTGAAAATGATTTAAGAAAGTTTCAACATAACTTGAATATATAATTAATTAAGGGTTTAATCTGTTTATTTAGAACAATTGAAATTATTTTAATAGGCAATATAATAGCTCTTTGTGTCTGCCTAATAAAATTTTTTAAAGCCTTCCAATATCACTAAAGTTTAATTCAAAATATGTAGAAAATTATGAAAATACTGATTTTAAAACAAACTGATTAAAAGTCTGTACCGTATCAATCAGCATAAATAATAAGTCTGGAGAATGGGAGCTGCAGTACAAAAAAACCTGAATGGCACTAGGTTGATTATATATCAGGTTTTCCAAACTGCCAATACTTGAAACACTGCATTTCTGCTAAAAAAAAAACCAAAAAACCCACAAAATAGAACACCTTGCCAAATCTGTAATTATTCAAAGGAGAAATATCCCCTCCGCCCAAAAAAGACTCCAGCACAAATCCCTTTTCAACACTAAAGTTGCCTTACTTATCTTTAATAGCGAAGTGCTGTAGCCGCGGTTGAAAGCTAGGTTTGTTATCAATGCCTGAACCTTCCGCCGGGGGGCGGTGAGGGGGGGGCTTCCAGTGCCTAGGTCGAGCAACCCCCGATAGTCTTGGCTTGGAGCCGGGCAAAGAACGGGCTGCTACTTGGCCGCCTTTGCGTGAGTCAGAAGTAGGGGCCGGGGAGAAAAGCTACTAGAGTGGAATCGCGTCACAAGGCGGATTTTCCGTTTCCACGGCAACCCCTCTTCGGAGGCTGCGTGTAACCCCAAGGTAGAGGAAATAGATGGCCGGGCGCCTGCCTGAGAAAACGGAGGGTGGGAAGGGCTACCCGGTGGATGGGAGGAAAGCGGGAAAAACTTGCTGCCCTCCCGCCCACCGGGGGCTCTCAGGTAAAGTTTACCCATTAGAGAGCTGCGGTTAAAAAAGAACACGATATGAATCTGAAAGGTGCTGGATAGCACTATTCATCCGCTTGCACCCCATGGGTTCCCAGGAAACACGTATATAAACAACAGATTGCAAGAAAGCTGACTAGTTTGAATCGTGCTATTTAAAAAAAGAGCACTAGAGGGCGGTTGTTTTCTCTAATGTACTTTAATTCACAGTACAAACTTTCCCAATTAAATTGACTTGACTTGTGTTAATCCTGGGAATTTAAAGAATAAATATAGGGAAAATTTTAAAACATTTACAGAAAAGCATTCCTCCTCTGATCCCTTTTTTGTTTTTTGTTTTTTATAACTTACTAGCATGGTGCCCCTGGACATGTTTGCCTTTTATTATCCAATGAAGATTAACCATTTTTATATTTAAATCCATTTGGGTTCAAAAATTCACATTTTGAGTTGCTTGTTCTTGATAACAGCCTGCAATGACTGCAATGAGATTTAATATTGTGGAGTATCACAATGAACAGTAGAGTTGGATGTTATTAAACTTGTTTTTTTTCTGTATAACTGCTAAAAGTCAGATATGTTTAATTTTTGGACAACAGACATGCTTGCTGATTTAAATTGTATTTAAGTTGATTTAAGTTGTAGCCACAGTTATGTTGCTAGCAAATGATATTGTGATATTATTTTTATGTTCTATACTGCCACTCAATAGTGATCAGATGTAGTGAATAGATAACATTTTGTGCCTTCAAGTCAATGTTAATTCCTAGTGATTGCTTGGATTAGACCCTGCACTTTACAAAGTTTTAGAAGTGCTTTGCTATTGTCTTTTTCCTAGGACTCAGATAGACAGTTGGCCCAAAGTCTTCAAGCTGGCTTTGTGCCTAAGTACTAGAATTACTGTCTCTTGCCTGATGCCCTAAGCACTACCCAAGCCAGCTCTCAATAGATTACTACATTAAGCTATATTTAATACATTTTGTAAGATACATTTGACATAATAGAGCTGAATTGGATTCCTTTAAAATACATTTAATACTGCCTATTTGGAAGGTTAAATACAAATATGCAGAAAACCTTGATGTAATCTTATTCTCAAACTAACCCTAGAATCTTTTTCAATTTACTAATTAAACTAAAATTACAAGGTTTTCTTTAGATGCATTAATATATTTGGTCTGCATTTAATTGTTAGAAACCATAACTACAACTTTTGTTTCAAAAAGATCATTTGAAACATAGTTTTTAAGAAGGAGAGAAATTGTTTTAGCATTTTGAACACCTTCCAGAAATGTGCAAACATGTTTCTACCATAATGTTCTGGGATAGTAAGTCCAGCGATTTTTCAGCACTGTCCTGCAAGATGCCTTTGGAAATTTACAAAATAGCCAAAACAATGGAAGTCTAACACATAATTATAAGTAACATAATTAGCTATCTTAGTGGCATGCATGTTATATATTAATTTATACAGAGCAAGTAAGGCCATTTTACAATAAAGCAGATTTGAGCAGTCCTAAGCACCCTTAACTGTTCATTTAACCATATTGTGATAGTGAACTCCTGTGGCTATATCAAGTGAATTGATGGTGGCTGTCGTAAAAAAAATATTATGCTATAAGAAC
The DNA here is from genome assembly GCF_009769535.1 of Thamnophis elegans. Lineage (NCBI taxonomy): Eukaryota > Metazoa > Chordata > Lepidosauria > Squamata > Natricidae > Thamnophis > Thamnophis elegans. The sequence continues at coordinate 38,012,938 of NC_045550.1, forward strand.
TAAATCTATTACTGTACATGCTCGTGAATAAGGCAATCTGCAGTTATCTTTTAACCAAAGCATAAAAATGTGGTATCCTGACCCTCAATATTTTTGCATGTAATTTTCATAATTATCTGGGGAGGCACATTTTTCATGGTAGTTTGGTTAAAAATTTGAGAGTTGGCTTTTCTATAGATGGGCTTCTTTGTGAGCATATGCAGGTACCTTTAAAAAGTTAAAAACTTAAAAATATATTTTAAAGTACCCGGATATCAAATATACTTGCTGATAAGCCCATCTGTGGATGACTAAATCCAATTTTGAGGTGCATTTTGAGATCTAAAATTCATAGTTCATGCACAAGTCAGTTTGGTAAATAAGTTAATAAGACAAAGAGTTTAAGATTTCATAATAGTTGAAATAGTTGCATTTTTAAAATGAATATATAGTTTAAACTATATAATCATAAACAATCATCTGGTTGTTTCCATTTCTTTGTAATCCAGTATAATGATTTTGTCAACATTGTCTATCAGTAACTGCTTCTTTGAGTCCTTATAAAGTCAAGTGTGTCTCATTGACATTTAACCCCTTTATCTTCTCTCTGCTTTTTGTTCAAGAACCTTTGATTTTGCTTTATTTAAAGACTGTTCCAAAATTGCTTTTCAAAGTCAACTGGACCTTTTTGTTTTTTCTTGGGAGACATTTCCAAAATGAAATGCACAGGTACAGTATAGGTGGTACCTTGCTCAATAGTAGTAACTGTGAGAGGGATCTTGGAATCCTACTGGACAACCATTTAAATATGAGCCAGCAGTGTGTAGCAGCTGCCAAAAAAGCCAACAGAGTTCTAGGCTACATAAACAGAGGGATAGAATCAAGATCAAGTGAAGTGTTAATACCACTTTTTAATGCCTTGGTAAGGCCACACTTGGAATACTGCATTCAGTTTTGGTTGCCGCGATGTAGAAAAGATGTGGAGACTCTAGAAAGAGTGCAGAGAAGAGCAACAAAGATGACTAGGGGACTGGAGATTAAAACATGAAGAACGGTTGCAGGAACTGGGTATGTCTAGTTTAATAGAAAGAAGGACTAGGGGAGACATGATAGCAGTGTTCCAATATCTCAGGGGTTGCCACAAAGAAGAAGGAGTCAAACTATTCTCCAAGGCACCTGAGGGTAGAACAAGAAGCAACGGGTGGAAACTAATCAAGGAGAGAAGCAACTTAGAACTGAGGAGAAATTTCCTTACAGTTAGAACAATTAATCAGTGGAACAGCTTGCCTCCAGAAGTTGTGAATGCTCCAACACTGGAAGTCTTTAAGGAGATGTTGGATAGCCATTTGTCTGAAATGGTATAGGGCAGTCATGGCAAACCTGTGACACCTGCGGAGCCGTTTGTCAGGGCACGTGAGGCGCTGCCCTGTCAGCTGGCCAGCACACATGTGCACGCTGGCCAGCTGAGTTCACCCTTTTTAAAGCCATTTTTCAGCTTCCCCAGGCTCCAGAGGCTTTATAGGACCATGGGAAGGGCGAAAAGAGCCTCCCTCGCCCCCCCGGGGGCCCTCCGGAGGCTTCATGAGCTTCCCTGAAGCCTCCGGAGCGCAAAAAACTGGCCCTATGGGCAAACCGGAAGTTCAAGAACGGACTTCCGGTTTGCTCGGAGGGTTGTTTTGACTGCTCTGCAGGTCCCTGAAGCCTCCAGAGGGCTTCGGGGCGGGGGGCTGTTTTCACCCTTCCCAGGCTCCTATAAAGCCTCTGGAGCCTGGGGAGTGCAAAAAAAGCATGGAAAAAATGGGGGAGCGCCTGTAGTGCATGCATGCACACTGGGGGGTCGTGCATTGCATTATGGGTGTGGCATGCCCGCACACGACCCCCCCTGCTCTCCCCCACCTATGGCACGTGATCCAAAAAAAGTTCTCCATCGCTGGTATAGGGTTTCCTGCCTAGGCAAGGGGTTAGACTAGAAGACCTCCAAGGTTCCTTCCAACTCTGCTATTGTATTGTATTGCATTTCCTTTCTCATGCAAGAAGCTTCTTCAGTTTTGAGAACTGAAATGAACCTTTTGAAAAGCATCCTTGGGACAACTCTGACCTGGATGAATGAGAATCTCCATAGATATATTCTAAGGACTGTTGTCTTTGTGTTAAGATTTATAAAATAGTTAGGCTTTAGGTTCAGTATCTGTGCTCCCTGTGAGGAATCTGGTTCATTTATTACATTTATCCTCAGTGACAGTCTCTGGTCATGGCATTTAAAAAAAATACTGTATATAAAGCAAAACAAATCCATGTGGGAGTAAAAATTTAAAGCTGCTAATGTAGTTTTCTTCTTCCTTATGGTTTTGGGTATGTGGAGTTTAAAGAATTAGAGGACCACACCTATACTACAGAGAGATATAAGAAAATATCTGATAGTATAGGGAGAAGTGTAAGAGGGAAGAGTAGTCAAATCAAAACTGAATGAAAAAACAATTGGATGTGTGGAAAAGATGGAAAAGTTTGGTAGGATGAGACTATGAAACTGACATAATTGGAGTAAGAAGCAGCAGAGACTAACAGTCTTCCAAGCCTTTCAAAGAGAGCAGATTAGCTACAAACCAGCCAGTAGCCAGTAATTGTTTTCTAGTGTGATTTCTGATGCTTCTGACTCCTCTTGAGTGCAGCTTATTCATTGGTAGCTTTTTACTATGCATTGTTGGAAGTCTGAGAAAAATACAATTGGTCAGTAGTTTGTCTGGTATTGGAATGTAAACTGATCTTTCTGAGTCCTTTTTGAGAGCTTTATTTTTCAAATTGCACACAGCGCTTTTAACTAGATCAGGGGTGTCAAACTTGTATTGTCATGGCATTGTTACATGATGTATTGTGACTTTTCCCCCCTTGCTAAATCAGGCGTGGGTGTGGCCAGTGTGTGACGCATCCAGCCTGCAGGTGGTGAATTTGACAGCCCTGAGCTAGATCATTGGTAAAATGGTAAAGAGTTCTGCCAGAGTTTTATCAGCTTCTGCAGCTTTATTGTTAGCTATATTTTGGAAATCCAATTAACTTAATTTTCAAGGTTGGTTGGCTCTAATTCAGTGATTAAACTTTCATACCTCTCATTGATTTTTGGCATTTTTTGTACAATTCTATTATTTGTATTCTCTCTTCTTTGTATAGATAATCTTCATTTAATGATCACAGCTGGTGTCAACAATTGGGTTGTTAAGCAAAGCAGTTACTAAGTGAAACTGTCACTCTGTTTATCTTATTTCAGCTTTGCTTTGCAGACTTGTGAAGATTGTAAATGCAATGGTCATAGAGTCACTGTTTTTCATCACTGTCCTAATTTGGAATAGTTGATAAATGTGGCAGTCACGAAATGAGTACTACCTGTATTTTCTTTCTCCAGTATATATCACATTTCTCCCTCAGTGTCTTTGCATTATTTATATAAATATGACTCTGCCTTTTCCGGCTGTTTTCTGGAACCCAGTTTAGTTGAGCAATTTTATCTATCTCTTGTTTTATTTTCTGCCTTCTGTCAGCTATTTTTCAGTCCCAGGCTAGGTCATCTTCTTTTGGTTTTCTTTTTCCATCTGGGGATATATAGTTAGCGACATGTTCAGTATAACTTGCTTAATAATCTACCATTTTAAGTGTTTTATTATTTTAAATAATACAGCATCAAAGAATTACATCAATTATGCATAGCAGATCACATTAAAGTTAAAAGGGGGCATTTGAGCTGTCAAGTACAGTTATCTGCTTAGTGTTGAAAATCAACTAAAGCATCCACGTCATGTTTTATCCAGCCTCTGCTAAGAAATCCACCAGTCTCTGGTATTTGGTTCCATTTGTAAAACTGGTCTTACTGTTTTTCCAACAGTCCAAATCTGCTCCCTGTTAGTTAAACCCATTATGTCCTGTACTCCGAGATGATAGAAAACAGGTTTTAGCTTTCTCTGTGATGCCTTCAGTCTTTCTTCTCAAACTTGCACATTCTTTGTATCTTCACTTATTGCTTTCCTAAATTTGATTATTGATTGTTGCTGTTTTCTATACCTATTCCATTTTAAAAAACATTTCTATGGATTGGTGCCAAAAACGGAATATTCCTGGGTTGGATGCATTATGAGATGAAATATTTTTAAAACTATACTTGAAAACATTTTTTTTTCTTTCATGCAAAATCAACCTGATGCTGATTCATATTTAATTAGTGATAAATAACTGTTTCAAACTCTCTTTCACAAGTATTGCTGTCAAGGCGGATATTCTCTATCTTATAAATAAATTTATTTTTTTCCTCACTAAAAGTCTTCATAGTTACTGTATCTTTTTTACATTTCATTCTGTTATTGTTTCCCCATTTCTCTAACCTATCAAGAATGTTTTTTTACTTTGAAATATTATTTCACTGAGTTTATGTCATCTGCAAATTTGATAGATTAGAATTTAAGATACCTCATTATTTTGTTTTTAACAAAAGTTTAAGAATACAGGCCTTTAAAAAAACTGGAATAACATATGCCTTCCTTCAATCATTTGATACTACATTTCCTCTCTGGGATTTCTCAAGCATGATAGATAACAATTATTTGGCCAAACTATGAGCAACTTCCTGTAATACTCCATAATTCAATTTTCTGGCTTCAAAAAATTAAACAAATTCAAAGTAAATAGAAATTCCATGGCTATAATTCTTTCAGTCTCAAGTTTCAATTCTGCTTCCTCAGTTTTTCAGAATTGATTGTTGGAATTGTATCTTTTTTTTAAAAAACAACAACAAGTTGATCCTGTAAAGAAAATTAGAGTTATTCAGTTACTACACACTTATTACTTTTCAGGTTATTTTCAAAATAAACTGAAAAATAACAGATTATTAACTGTTCCATGAAAATGTCAATAAACACTAATCAGTTTATTTTGGATACATCTGAAGAAGTGTTTTCCTTTTTCTTTTTATCCTTTGACATTCTCTGATCTTTAGCTATTCTAGCATCTCTATAATTTAGGATTATGGTACTATTCCTTGCTGACCTATCTTATTTCTTATCTCCTACTCTGTTTCCCAGAAAATAAGAGCTCCCCGGATAATAAGCCCAATCAGGCTTTTGAGCACACATGCTAAAATAAGCCCTCCCTTGAAAATAAGCCCTTCCCGAAAATATTGCAACACAGCAGCAGCCATTAGGTGCCCATGCTTGCCACGTCCTGCACCTCAAAAAATAATAAGACCTCCCTGAAAACAAGGCCAACTGCTTATTTCAGGGGTCAAAAGAAAGACGGTATATGCATGTTGTTTTTAGACCTTTATTCATTTTGGATTGTTTGTTATCCTTTCCCCCTTCTTTGGTACTCTTTTTGCTATTGCGTTTTTAATATCTCTTTTTTAAAGGAACTCCCCTGAATCTCAAACTCTTTTCTCATAAGCTTCTCCTGCCATAGAATTACTTTTGCTCTGCATATACAAAGTGAACTATACTTATGTCCTGTTTTCATTCAAGTGTATTCTAGCATTGTATGGTTATTATAAAGTTATGGATAGCTATCTTCTTCCATTGTCTGAAAATAATCAGCAAAAAAATCTGCCAGAAAAACTGCCATTCATGATATAGTTTGTAGGAAGACAGCTGTTGTTAGTTTATGACAGCAAAAAGCAGAGGAATATTACAGTATTTTTTCCAACTAAGAATTTTATTAAAAGGTAAACATTTTTGTCAGTTGAGAATGCGTTGAAACAGCTCATGGAAGCATTTGTCAATTGGTGCTACCGGATTCCTGATTGTTTTGCTTGGCAGATTTTGTGACACATCAATATAGGTCAGTGATGATGAACTTTTTTGGCACGTGTGCCATAAGGGGGGAGTACAGGGGCAGTCGTGCAAGGGCGTGCTGCACCCACAATGCAATGCATGATCCTTCCAGTGCGCATGCGCACAAGACAGGCGCTCCCCCCATTTTTCCATGCTTTTTTCACCCTCCCTAGGCTCCAGAGGCTTTATAGCCCCCGGAGCCTTCTGGAGGCTTCAGGGACCTTCAGGAGGCTTTCCTGACGCATCTGAAGGTCAAAAAACGACCCTATGAGCAAAGTGGAGAACTAAAAAGGACCCTATTCCAGAGGCTTCAGGGAAGCCTGAAGGTCCCTGAAGCCTCCAGAGGGCTTAAACCGATCCTCCAAGCAAACTGGAAATGACTTCCGGTTTGCTTGAAGGGTCCTTTTTAGTCCTCCAGAGGCTTCAGGGAAGCCTCCTGAAGGTCCCTGAAGCCTCCGAAGGGCTTAAAACAACCCTCCGAGCAAACCAGAAGTCCATTCCTGAACTTCCTGTTTGCTCATAGAACCGTTTTTTTGCACTCTGGATGCTTCAGGGAAGCTCCTGAAGCCTACGGAGGGCTTCTGGGGGGCGGGGAGGCTCTTTTTGCCTTCCCCAGGCTCCTATAAAGCCTCTGGAGCCTAGGGAGGGTGAAAAATGGTTTTAAAAAAGGCTGAACTCAGCTGGCCAGCTAACAGGGCAACGCCTCATGGACCCTGATAAGTGGCTCCGCTTGCCACATGTTGCACATGTGCCATAGGTTCGCCATCCAATCTTCAACTTATGTTTGTTTAGCAACTATTCAGAATTACGATAGCACTGATTGAAGAAAGTTAGGAACCCTTCTTGAATATATAATCATTGCAGCAACCCTGCAATTGTGATGAAAATTCAGGCATTTGGCATTTTGTCAATCCTTATGTCTGCCTCCAGAAGGCACACAAAAACAGGCAGGCTCTTGCATTGTTTATGAAGTCAACAGAAATTACATTTTTTGAGCTAATAGATCACATGACTTATGACTAAAATTTGGGCTCATTTGTGAGTTGTAAGTTGAGTACTACCTATATTGAGATAATCAAAAACATAAATCACTGTTACTACTTGAAGACTGGAAACCTCCACCCATATAGCCAACAGTATTGCTTTTACTTTTCATCTGCTCCTGATGTATTGTTCAAATGCATTTTTGTGCAAATATGTCTATTTTTAACATTAACTGGAACTCTTCTTCCCTCTTTCCCTGAAACTAAGATCTCTCCACATAGTAAGCCCTCCCCCAAAATATTGCAACACAGCAGCAGCTATGACCATCCTTGCTGCCTCCTGCACCTCAAAAATAATAAAACCTCACCGAAAATAAGGCCAAGTGCGGGGAAACACAGTTCTTCTTCTATTGCTTTGGTCTCTCTTAATAAATTGGAATACAATAGTTAAAGGATACAGTCATGTGAGTCATCCTGCTGTGGATTTCTCTTAAGTCACGTTTGCCTTTCTGTACTAAGATGTTAAGCTCATCTTTCTTATTTTCCAGACTGGAACCATTAGACCAGTGGTCCCCAACCTTTTTATCGCCGCGGACCAGTCAGCCTTTGATAATTTTACCGTGGCCCGCTGAGCGCACGCAGGGGTGGGGGGGCGTTGTTCGCGACCCTGCGCCCCTGCCTGCCCACCCCCTCCGCCCACAGGGCTCCCGTGAAGCGGTTCTGGGCACTAGCCCAGAGGGCGGTCATTGGTCGGCGTCCTTCAGAGGTGCGGGGAAAGGTGCATGAGCCTGTTCAGGGTGTCCAAGTTCCGGCACGCCGAGGCCAAAGTGGCCCGCAAGGAGGTGGGTTGGCGGGCGTGGTCGTCAGCCGTGCTTACCTCCGGATCGTCTCCCCGGTGAACCGCCGCCCCCACCTGCCGGGACGGGCGGCGGTTCCCTCCTCGCCCCCTCCCCACGGTGGGCTCCATGGGGAGGAAGGGAGCGGCTCTGCCCTCGGTCTCTCGGCGATCCCACTGAAGAGGAACGCCGGCGCTTCCGGAGGCCCGCCCGGCTGCCGGCTGAGCCGTGCTCGCGTGGGCGCCTCCCGAGACACGGTCAGACCTCGCCCAGGGGAGCCGCGGCCGCCCTCCTGGCTACTTCTTGGCCGCGGGGCAGCTCCGACGAGCCGAAGGGAAGTCGCCGGGACTGCATCCGGGGAAGCCTCGCCCTGCAAATTAGCCGGTCGGGGGGCGATCAAGGCGGCTTCCCCAAGAGCCCCTCGCTGCGATGAGGCTGGCTGGGCTGGGACCGTATGCCCGCTGCCAACGGGGCTGGGGCCGCTCGGCAGGTGCCTTGCCGCTTTCGCTGCAGCCGGAAAGTGGAGCTGCCGGGGTTCGCAGGCCAAGCAGCAGCGGGGGATGCGCCGAGCATCGCATGTGGCGAAGCCGGAGCCCTGGCTAGGGAGGGCGGGTTAGCCCTCCTCTCGGCGCCGGAAAAAGCTTCGAAGAGCCACTTCAAGCGGAGCCGCCTTGGCCGCTGAAGCTTCCGGCTGCAGAGGAAGCGCCCGAAGGGCTGTTTCTGCGAGGCTCCCGTTCTCTGCGTTGACGCCTGTTTTGTTCTCGGGGCTTCCGTTTCCCCGCAGTGGGGCCGCCTGGGACAGCGAACACCCGGCTTCCGCGGCCCGGTGCCAGGTACTCCACGGCCCGGCACCGGTCCGCGGACCGGGGGTTGGGGACCACTGCATTAGACAATGAAGGTCAGGGACTTAATAAGCAAATATTCTGTTTGTTTATTTTTACTGAATGTTTTAACAGTCTTCTTCCTAAATCTTTGTCTTAGGTCCTTGGTTCAGCCTTTTCATTTCAGTTCCCACAGAATTCAGTTTGAAGCCTTCCTGATCAAAGTCACTATGCTTCATTAAGTCATATCAATTCTTATGAGAACAACCCACTTTGGGCCAGTAATCTATTATTTTAAAAGTGTTCCAAGAAATAAAGACATCTTCAATTTAGTACCGTTTCCCAATACTCATTTGTAGGGAACTTTTAAAAAATCCCCAGTGAAATTCCTGTCAGCTCTCTTATTTATTTATTGTGTGAGCTTTCATTCAGGAAATTGCTGCCACTTGTTCCTTCTGTAGTCTCTGCAGTAGCTTCTGCAGCAGGAAGCATTCACTTGATCATTTTATGGTAATGAACATAAACCAAGTTAGAATATTCAACTGTAGCACTAAATATTTTTTTCAAGAGGGGTTCCTCCTCATTTTTTGGAATGTTAGAGTTCACATGCCTTTCTGTGAATATAGGTCTAAAATAGAAGTTTTTGTTTTCTTATTGAACTTGAAATGATATGGGTAGCTGAAACAACAGTTAAAGGGACACGGAAAAGCATATAATAAAGCCAGCTTCTTCAGATATGAGAAGCACCAAAAAATTATACTTTTTATTATTACAATTAGTGTTTGTAAAGCTCTGTTATGAATCATGGCTGACTGAAGACATCTCTGAAAATGAGAGGAAGCAACTCACTGAAAAATGAAAGACCAATGAGTAGACTGGTCCATTGAATCTCCCTTGTTTCTCTGGAGAGAATTGGAGATAGCCCACGTGTGCTAATGACAGCTCTTCGGGAGGAAACCATAACCACAGAAACTTGAGGATTTAATATGTAATTGGCAGAAAGAAAAAAAATACTTAGGAAAGTTTTAAATAAATTGGGATATCAGAGAGATTTGGAATATTGGTGATTTTTGCTAAAAGGTTTGAAAAACATGAATGTAATTAAATAATATAAAGCAAGTATATAATATATTTGTGGGAAATAATTGAAACAGATCTAAACTGTATCAGAAACTGATACAGGTTGCAAATGGACACTAGAGGGAAAATGCAGTGATTAGAATGCAGTACTACAGGCTACTTCTTCTGACTGCCGGCTGTCTGCAATTTGGCAGATCAAATCTCACCAGGCTCAAGGTTGATTCAGTCTTCTATCCTTTCTAGGTGGGTAAAATGAAGACCCAGAGTGTTGGGGGCAATATGCTGACTATTTAAACCGCTTATAGAGGGCTGTACTGTGAAGTGCTATATAAGTCTAAGTGCTATTGCTAAAAGTTCAGGCAAAAAGACTTGAAATGGCTAAACCAGTTACAACTTTTTCGTATCTTGATGTTTTTTCCTTTGAAAAATAGACTAAAATATTAGTAACTAATAATGTAGAGAGAATCGAAATTTCAGAGAATAAATTTTTAGAAGATGATGGGAAAAACTTTTATCTCGCATAGATATTATAGAGTTTGAAGGCATGGAAGACAATAAAATTGAGATTACCAAAATGGGAATTCAAAAGACAAATTAAGAAAAGGATCTGGACATGGAACAGCTTCAAGAATAAATTCTGAACAATGTCTCTCTATGGAATTTATAAAGTAGTCTTTGAAGACTCATTTAAATGCTAAAGGGTGATGAAAGATCCTGTGATGCCATAGGAATGATTTAATAATTGAGATTGTACAGAACAAAAGAAAGAATATGAAGTTGGACTATTTGACGTGGGATAAACTTCAATATTTTTGATATTTGGGGAACTTGTAATGGACTTTTTGCTGAACTAAGACTGAAAAATGAGAATTTCTAAACTGCATATAGATAAAAGTTAAGTTGTGGGAGAAGAGTTTTTTATTTGTAACTTTAAAAATGGTTGAAAACTGATTATATTAGTTTATGGTTGGGATGATGAAGGTTCATAGCCACTTTATTAGTGTTTTGTTTTTCCTTTTTCTTTTGTTTTCCTTTTTCTGCAGGTTCTGAACTTTTGTTTTTCTTTTTGTATTGTATTAGTTTTATTTTGAGCTAAACTGAGAACTAGATCTGATCTCTGGAATCTTTTTAGTTGTGTTTTAGGATTGAGGGAGAGGGAAAGATTTTACTAGAACTCTAGCTGCTCCTTTCATCAAATGGGACCTTGCAGCTTCAGTTTCAGAACATTCTCAATGATTATGTAGGTTTAACATGCTTAAAATCTTATACCTGCCACCTTCCAAACTGCAAACAATTATGTACAATTTTACTGTGAATAGGACATTTTTTTCCTCCTTGTAAATTCTTTCAGTTATATGGGTTATCTACTAATATCATTTTACCTGTGGTAATTGCAACCCCTTTATCTGTGGGCTGAAAATCAGTGTATCCCCTGATTTTGGTGTTTGTTCCAAGAATTCATTAACTTGATAATAGTGTCATAACTTGTTTAATTATTAAAGTTAATTTTAAAATTTTCATATAAACTTCTCTACTGTGCTTGTTGCCATATTTTTGGGAGTATAAGATGGACCAAGGTTTTGAAGAGGCAAATTTAAAAAAAAACTTTTTTCCATTTCCATAAAACAGCTCATTTTTCACGAAAACGGACCCGTTTCCCCCCCCCAAAAGGGTATGAATAGCCCTTAGGTGGCTTGTAGAGTGCTCCGGGGGGGGTGGAGGGGCCAAAAACGAGCAAAAAACAGCCCTTTTTGTCCAAAAACAAGGGATGGATAGCCTTTAGGAAGGTTATAGAGTGCTCCTGGGGGCTGGGTGGGGGGCAAAATTGAGCAAAAAATGGCCCATTTTTGTTCATTTCTGCCCTCCCCAGCCCCCAGGAGCTCTCTGAAAGCCTACAAGTTATGCATGGCCATTTTGGTGAAGGGGCAGGGTTTCAGGAGGCCAAAAATGCTGTATTCAGTGTATAAGACGCACCCAGATTTTCAGCCTTTTGAGGAAAAAAGGTGCATCTTATACTCTGAAAAATACAGTAGTTATAGCCAGGTAAATGAATGTGAAGTAATTAGAGTGTTAAGAAAACTTTGTAGATATCATTTTGTATCAATTTAGGTAAAAATTTTATTTCTGTTATTAGTTGTTTATTTCATTTTCATTTTTTATTTTTAGGTTTGCTCAGTCAGTATTTGAACAAACCAAGTGAGGCTGAAGTATCTGGAAATTGTTTCCCTATTGATACCAATCATAACAATGACAAGTCATTTAAGGTTTGTGTTGACCCCTTGTGCTTTCTTTTAGGTTAATTTATCTTCATCAGGTTATCCAGTGAAAAAATGAACACATTTATTTATTTGATTTATGTAGTCATCTATCTCAACAAGTGATTGCAGGGTACATCATAAAATATAGAAACAATTACAACACAATAAATATATATGGCACCAAGTAAAACTATTACTATGGATGGTAATACAGCTAGGAACACACTTGGAATCTCAGGCCTGGGCACATAAGCTAGATTTACAACTAAAGAAAGATTGGGATTGTTATTTTTTCTGTTTCTTAGTTAACAAAATACATATTTGAAAGTAATAAAGGTCATGCCTGCTGTTTAATAGTGTATACAAATAGCAATAAATCAAGATGGGAAGCATTTGGGAATGCAAGCAGATAATCCAGAATGGTACCACATTCAACTTCATAGCAGAGAATATCCAGAATTCTCTTCCAGATTCCCTTTCCAAATAGGAAGGTGTGCACATTAAAAAGTCTTCTCAGCTGCTCATACTCCAGAGCAGTTCCCTTGTTAAAATGGTTGCCTCCTTGCCAATATTTAGGAAGACCAGTAAATTAATTTAAATTTAAAAACCTGAGACAGGGGGAAAAAGAGACCCTTTGCCTAGCTCTCTAAAGACAACATCGTAAGTGCTTAACATGTCTTTCTGAAAATGGTAATCTGCTACTTGGAGGCTGGGTATGTATGTGAGAATATGCTACTTATAAGAAAACCCATTCCCAAATAACTACAATTTTTATAATGGTCTTAAGACCGTTTCTTAACCTACTTTTATGCTATCAGTTATTTATGAAGAGCGAGCAGTCATTTTTCATCAGTTGAATGTATTTCTATATATTCATTGTCAATTACTAATTTGCACTATTTTTTTCACTCTCTTGCAGATATCACAGTAAACATTAATGCAAGTTCTAATGAAATTAACCAAGGTTTAAAGGATACATGATATAACAATATGGCTTAATAAGCATGGTGAACAAGTAAGGTGTGGTGTTTTTTGTGATTAATATAATTTCTCAAAAATGAAAAGTTTTTCTGGCTTAATACAAGAAGTTGTTTGTGGATCTATGTTCCTGAGAAGGCATATTTATTTTATTCATATTTTTAAACTTCCCTTAACTTTATGGTCGCCATCTGTTCAGTTGGTAAAAATGTTTGTGTATGCGTGCATATAACATCCTAACACATTTTAAGACAATTATAATTACATTACAACATATATTCTGACATATATAATGATGTAGCTGTCAGGGTTCCAAAAAGCATCCAAAAGTAAATCAGAGTCCGAGGCAAAAGATTCCCCAAAGTTCTAATTTATTATGAGAGCCATGTTGGTACATCTGAGAAAACCCGAATCTGAAAGCTTCTAGGTTTTCCCACCCAGTTGAAAGTTCAAGATTCTGCCCCCACACCCACACCATCACACGGTCCATTCTTCCACCGACATGTTGGCAGTTTCCACCCATCCAGTTCCGGCCAGGTGCAGAGACAGAGGATGACCTTGGCTTTCTAGAAAGAATGTTGTTATGGCTACATATCACCTAACTCTGTATAATCCTCCCCCCGCCCATTTTCCCACAATAGAAAATAATAGAAAGTGTGGCAGGCCTGAAGTCCAAAAGAAAAGATGGCTTGCAGACCTGACAGTAGTTTAGTAATTTATCTAAATTAGAGATCACCATCATGTTTGAAAATACACTGAATCTGTCACAAATTTGAGTAATTATGTCTTTTGACTTTTTAAACAAGAATTGAATTTTGTGTAGCATATATTATGGACAGATAACTAGGTGTAATAAGAAAAAAGCAAGATTTTTTTCTTGCTTTAATCAGGATAGACCCAGGCAGTAATTTGTTCAGGATTCAGGTGAACCTGACAATGTAATTTGTACATTATGCTAAGCTATGGTTTGCTTACTATTGGATTAATAACACTAGGTGATTTCACACAATATATTAGGACACTGTCTGGTTTATATGTTTTGTCTTACTATTTTGCATGAGCCCAACCTCTGTGATTCATTCAATAAAACAATGATGATTGGTTAAACAATAAATGAATTACTTTTTGTATTCCAATCTGCCGAATCTGATATACAGTTCTTGTATTTCTGGTAACATGAATGGAGAAAAAAACTAAGAAACTTAAGAAAATGTCAGGGGGGTGGGGGTTGAGAAAAAAAACCCAATTCAGTAAAAAATACAGTTGCTTTGTATATGAGGATTAGAAACTTTTTTCATTATTTACATTAAGAAAATTTATATAAATGTAATTGATGAAGAAAAAATTATATATTCACTACACACACACTACATACATACATACATACATGCATGCACGCATACATACATACGTACACACATACACACGTACACACACACACACACACACACTGGGGCAAAAAAGTATTTAGTCAGCCACCAATTGTACAAGTTCTCACACTTAAAAAGATGAGAGAGGCCTGTAATTGATATCATAGGTAGACCTCAACTATGAGAGACAAAATGAGAAAACAAATCCAGACAATCACATTGTCTGATTTGGAAAGAATGTTTTTGGAAATTATGGTGGAAAATAAGTATTTGGTTACCTACAAACAAGCAAGATTTCTGGCTCTCACAAACCTGTAACTTCTTCTTTAAGAGGCTCCTCTGTCCTCCACTCATTACCTGTATTAATGTTAGCAGTATAAAAGACACCTGTCCACAACCTCAAACAGTCACACTCCAAACTCCACTATGATGAAGACCAAAGAGCTGTTGAAGGACACCAGAAACAAAATTGTAGACCTGTACCAGGCTGGGAAGACTGAATAATAATTAGAAAATGGAAGACATACAAGACCACTGATAATCTCCCTCGATCTGGGGCTCCACATAAGATCTCACCCCGTGGGGTCAAAATGATCATAAGAACGGTGAGCAAAAAACCCAGAATCACATGGGGGACCTAGTGAATGACCTGCAGAGAACTGGGACCAATGTAACAAAGGCTACCATCAGTAACACACTGCACCACCAGGGACTCAGATCCTGCAGTGCCAGACGTGTCCCTCTGCTTAAGCCAGTACATGTCCGGGCCCGTGTGAACTTTGCTAGAGAGCATTTGGATGATCCAGAAGAGGATTGGGAGAATGTCATATGGTCAGGTGAAACCAAAGTAGAATAGTTTGATGGAAATACAACTTGTCGTGTTTGGAGGAGAGAGAATGCTGAGTTGCATCCAAAGAACATCATACCTACTGTGAAGCACGGGGGTGGCAACATCATGCTTTGGGGCTATTTCTCTGCAAAGGGACCAGGATGACTAATCCATGTACAGGAAAGAATGAATGGGGCCATGTATTGTGAGATTTTGAGTGCAAACCTCCTTCCATCAGCAAAGGCATTGAAGATGAAACGTGGCTGGGTCTTTCAGCATAACAATGATCTCAAACACACCGCCCGGGCAATGAAGGAATGGCTTCGTAAGAAGCATTTCAAGGTCCTGGAGTGGCCTAGCCAGTCTCCATATCTCAACCCCATAGAAAACCTTTGGAGGGAGTTGAAAGTCCGTGTTGCCCAGTGACAGCCCCAAAACATCACTGCTCTAGAGGAGATCTGCATGGAGGAATGGGCCAGCATACCAGCAACAGTGTGTGCCAACCTTGTGAAGACTTACAGAAAACGTTTGACCTCTGTCATTGCCAACAAAGGATATATAACGAAGTATTGAGATGAACTTTTGATATTGACCAAATACTTATTTTCCACCATAATTTGCAAAAAAAAATTCTTTCCAAATCAGACAATGTGATTGTCTGGATTTGTTTTCTCATTTTGTCTCTCATACTTGAAGTCTACCTATGATGTCAATTACAGGCCTCTCTCATCTTTTTAAGTGGGAGAACTTGTACAATTGGTGGCTGACTAAATACTTTTTTGCCCCAGTGTGTGTGTGTGTGTGAGAGCGCGTGTGTGCGTGCGCACACACACATGGTGGCTCAGTGGCTAAGACACTGAGCTTGTCAATCAGAAGGTCGGCAGTTCAGTGGTTCGTATCCCTAGTACCGCGTAAAGGAGTGAGCTCCCGTTACTTGTCCCACCTTCTGCCAACCTAGAAGTTCGAAAGCATGTAAAAAAGCAAGTAGAAAAATAGGAACCATCTTTGGTAGGAAGGTAACAGCGTTCCATGCGCCTTTGGCATTTAGTCATGTCGGCCACATGACCACGGAGAACATAGTAATACAAGTTAATTTCAAAAATAATAAACCAAATCATAATATAAGATCATTTAGTCCTTCCTTCCAAACAAATTTGGTCTTATTTGGAGCCTATGTGCTCATCTTACTTTGTCAGTTAATGGTTTCTAGTACCAAGTGAGAAGGAATATAAATGTGATGGTAGCAGGTAAGGATACTGCATAATCCCAAGTATCCAATTCATTCATAAATTGTAAACTAGTTTACAACTAGTACCAAACTTCTGAGGCTTAGTAAATATCTTCAATTCTCATATCTAATAATGGTTGAGATACTGGATATCAAACATTTTGGCTTAATTAAGTAAATATGGAATAAAATACAACAGCTTTGTCTTATCTTCCTTTTAATTGCACTTTATAAAAATATATTTGTCTTATTAAATCCTTACGGCTATTATTATTTGACATTATACTTTGTTCCTATTTCAGGTCTTCGTTGATTTTTATGTGATACATAGGACTTGTCAGGTTCTTCTGAATAACTTACAGTCTTCAAAGATGGATACAATGAAGTTAAAGCATGATATTAATCCTCTTCTTCTTCATATTATAAACTTTGCAGTTTTGGTATACACATTTTTAACTTTTATTCCATGGTATTTATTTTCTGGATCAAAATCTGTCATAACCAAATCAAATCAAATTAAAGCAAAACCAGTGAACAGCACACCTGGAAATGCATATAGATCTGTTAATAGTTTGCACTGCTTAGCATCTGTATTATATCCTGAATGCGATACCCTCGATAAAGCTTTCAGATATGCTCGAAATAAATTTAAGGACAAGAATCTCCTGGGGACAAGGGAAATATTACAAGAAGAAGATGAAATCCAACCATCTGGAAAAGTTTTTAAAAAGGTACATAGTGTCTATTTTTTATGAGAAAGAGGGAAATATTTATAATTTTATTCTCTATGACCTGGAAACTCATTATCCTGCAGTTCAACTTCATCCATGGGCCTGTTGAAACTCTAAAACAACTATAGAAGGTTATTGAGGCAGGATTAACCTTTGCCAAATCAATGCTGATTTTCCTTTATTCTTTGATTACCTTTCTACCAATTTCTGAAACAGATTTTAAATTGAGCAACCTGCAACTCCCTGCATTCCCACTGAACCCCTTTTTAAAAACTGATGTCACATTTCTTACCTCCAGTTTGTTTGCACTGAGACCAATTTGAGAAAGAAATATATATTTTGCTAACAGATCAGCATTTTCACTTTTGTGTTCTTTAATAATTCTTGGGTTTGTGTGATTTGGATTTGATGCTTTGTTACCTTTTGTGTGGACTCTCAAGATTAGAAATTAGATATATGAATTTCTTCTGAGATGCCCTATACAGAAACTAGCATAGGTGCATGTGTCTTAGAGAGTCCACAAAGCTGTACCCTCACTGGGGATTGCTGCTGAATATGTTTTTATAATGCCCCTGTATTCATCCCAGTGAAATTTTACTTTTAAACTGAGAGGTAACTAGGATGGTGTATCGTGTATGTTTGAGAACAATCCATCAACTATAGGGTTGGATGTGAGGCCTAGACTGGTTTGGAGAGCACTATGACAGATAGGCTGCCTAAGATGACTCCTGGCATTTTCAAACTCAAAATTGGTAGAGTCTCTCCAAAGAGAAACTTAAAGGTTGGAGTTTGCTATTAGCTCTTATTAACCAGTCTGATTTAAGGAAGAGTCTGAAAACTAGTGGAACCAGATCCACAAGAAAAAAAGAGTAAACAGAATTTAATGAAAGGGGCTCTGGCCCCCATAAAACCAGGACCTGTGCTAAATTGTGAGGTACCTTTTTGATGCAATTTGAAGCTGCAATGCTAACTCTTATAAACTTGGACTGGGCAGCAGCTTCTAACACATTAAAATGTGCAAATGTGGACACCATAAATAAACTGAGAAATAACTTTAGCAAGAAAAATCTTACAAGCTCTGAAAATAGGATGAGTTTCCCTTTGAATGGAAGTATTTTAAGACAGCCATATAAACAAGGGCACATTTTATTTGTTTTTCTTAATTATTTATTATACTGCCTTTATGTTTTACAAAACAAGGTGGAAAACATGCTTAATACTCTTTCCTCCTATTTTCTCCACAATAACAACCCTGTGAGGTGGCCTGGGCTGAGGCAGAATGACTGGAGCAAAGTCATCAAGCCGGGTTTGATGCCTAGGGTATTAAAAAGCCTACTGAGCAAGCACAAGTTAGTTATATAACTTATATTTTATAGTTAGTAGTTACAAGTTAGTTATAAAATAAGTTATAACTTATCACTTATAACTAACTATAAAACATAAGTTTTATAACTAACTTGTACTTGCTTTATGTTTAACTTACATTTTATAACTAAATTTAAAATTAATATTAACATTAATAAGTTAGAATAGATAAAAAATTAAGAAGTTAATACATAATAAAGTCTATGAAGGAATAAAAACATATTTTTCTGTAAGGAGGATAATAAAGTAGGCTTCAGATGTGCCTCATTAGGAAGAATTCTCCATATAAACATACTGTATGTTTATATATTATGCCCAGTTTATGATTCAATAGTGTTAAAATTGTGTTGAGAAATTTTAAAACAATGTGTTTCTGATATAGATTAAAAAGAAAGCTATCTGAATAAAATTGGACTTTGTGCCAATACATTGATCTGACAATAAATTTAAATCTTACTGCGAATAAGTTGTTTGTAAATGAATAATGCTGCTTAAATGATATTTAATTCAATTATTATTAATCTAAATGTTATAGCAAGTAGCACACACTAGAGGGCACAGTTTATCTCTTTATCCTTTTCAAAAACTTAAAAGAGTATATGGATTGCTGTTTTATATATGTGCATGCATGTATTAGATCAACATACTAAATACCGCATTTAAAAGCTGATTGGCTCCGTTATGCTAAGCTGCCTCTTTCTTAGTTGTTGTTCTGATACTAAAAGAGGAAGAATAAAGACAACAAGAGCTATGCCTGGATATAAAGCAGCAATGCAATTACCTTGTGCAATTGCTCCAGTAGCCTTAGTTTCTTTAGCTGGAAAAATAGATGCCAAAACAAGAAGTGGTTTAAAAATCAAATTTGTAATTAGTTTTTACATTTCAAATAACCTGTTTAAATCTTAAATATTAAACAATATTTTTAATTTTTAAATTACCTTTATTAATAATGCATGCTTTTTGATTTCTTTGAAACGGCAACATTGAAATGGAGAGGGTCATACAGTTTTTAGATTAAAAGAATCTGAACAGATAGCAAGATTTGAGATTTTCTGTATCTCTTATCTACTGAGGTGTAATATATCTTCTGAAAAAAACTGCACAGAGAACTGGCTGTGACTGGCTGCATGATAAGTTTAAACTATATACAATTGTATTATGTAAATCAAATAGAATTTATGGATCATATAGCTATAGTATGCTGGATTGTGTCAGTGAAGAGTGTGCTCACTTTTAGAAATGGACTATGGCAATGTTACTAAATATTTGCTGTTCTTAAGCAGTCCATATAGATAATAGATATCATTTTCATATTTCATAATTGGAAGGCAAAATATCTTATTAAAATATAAATAATGGTATGTCCAATTGATTACTGTTTTTTAAAATTATATGAACATTTTTAATTTTATAAGTTGCTTTCTGGTACATTTTCAACAAAGGTAAATTTTACCCCCTAGATTTAAATTCTGATAAAGAAGAAAAAACATGGGAGGATGACTAAAAGGCAAGAAGAGCACAGGGCACAGGATACATAATTACAGAACATATTTGTATGTGTCTTTGTATGTAGTTTCTATATTTAAAATGTTTATAAAATTTCAGGTGATACTTGGAGAATATAATTGGCTATCATATGATGATGTTTTTAAAAAAGCTAAAGCATTTGGTGATGGATTAATAATGTTAGGCCAACAACCAAAGACCAATATTGCCATCTTCTGTGAAACTAGAGCAGAATGGATGATTGTAGCACAAGCTTGCTTCATGAACAACTTCCAACGTAAGTATGTGTACAGTATCAGTCTTTGGTGTTTTTCTTCTGTGCCTCTGTGCGTATGCTCGTTTAACTTAATTATCCCGGCATTCAAAGAGAATCTACAATTTGGAGAAATACTCATCTAGGAATTGTGGAAACTGCAGTTCAAACCTACTTAGATTACCACAGAAGGGTTGGCCTGTCATCTTTCTGGAATGCCATTCTCTTTTTCAGGGTCCTACCTGGTTTAAGACTGCAGTCTTCTGCCCACTTCTGTAGTAATAATATTTACTAAATCCCAATTACTTTGGAATAAGGATACAATATAGTAATTTGACTGTGATATAGTAGTTTGCTTTAATGGTGAAAGATACTGAGCTACATGCTGAGAGATCTTCCTTTTAAAGCCCAGGAGTCAGCTGAGTGATTTTGGGCTAGTTTTTCTCTCAGCCAAAATAATTGCCGAAACAACTGTGTGTATTTGTTTGTTACTCACCTGGAGACAATACTGAGTCAAAAACATACATAAATGTATAATTTGCCTGTAGTAAATTATCAACTCTGGACATGGTATTTTAATTTGTTTATTAAGGCCCTTATAATCTTGAAGCTTGTAGTTCCTACATGATATCGGACCTGGGTACTTGAGAGACCGCCTCCTGCCAATTACCTCCCTACGACCGATCAGATCCCACAGATTAGGCCTCCTCCGAATTCCATCCGCCAGCCAGTGCCGACTGGCAAATCCCCGGGGGAGGGCCTTCTCTGTGGCTGCTCCGGCCCTCTGGAACGATCTCCCCGTGGAGATCCGGACCCTCACCACCCTCCAGGCTTTTCGCAAAGCCACGAAGATCTGGTTGTTCTGGCAGGCCTGGGGCTGAAGAATTTCCAGCCCCACTTGAAATGTTGTGACTGCTGTTGTTTTTACTTTGTCTGTCTTTTGTCTTATTTGTATCCCCTCCCCCCTTTTGGTTGTTAGCCACCCCAAGTCCCTCGGGAGTGGGGCGGCATACAAATTAAATAAACTAAACTAAACTAGTTCCAGCTGTGGTTTAATTAAGTAAACTGATTTAATCTAGCAAAAAATTGGGCTTTTTACATGTTGAATTAAAGAAGAATAAGGTAGTTTGATTGTAATGTGGCTTAGTACAGAATAACATCCTCATCCACAGTAATATTTTTGCGGTAGAACTCCATCTAAACAGGTCAGTTGTGAAGTATGGACAGAAATTAATTTGTAAACTTTAATCTCAAACAGAGGAGAAAAAGACTTGTTTATACTAACCTGTTACAGATAGAATGAATAAACATGGGCTTATTCTGTATAAAGTCTGATATGTGCTCCCATCTTCCTCTTCTTATATGTGAATAAACAAAATACTTAGTTTCTTTAGAATTTTTATTCAAGAGAGAGAACTGAAGTTATGTCAGCCCTCCCAGATAAACCAGACAAGAAATGTAAATAGATAAACTAATTCTACTTTATTGTAAGGTTAATTAACAGAATCTTGGAAGTCTGAAAGTATAAACTTCCCACCTCTACCTATAACTGCTTGATCTGTCAGGGTAGGTCCTTCCTAAATTTCTTTCTCTGACCCTTAAATTGTTTCGTAGGCAGCGTTGATCTTATTCCCAAGGTCATCCACAAATTCCATTACAAGTTAGGAATTGAAACATATAAATTAATTCCTTTATTTGAAAATTAATATTGTATTTGAACAACCCTAGTATATATACATTGCAGACTCTAGAGTGAGTTACATTGGAAGTTACTGTGTTGAATCAATGTCAGCTATAAAGAAAATCCTCAAGAGACTTAATAAGGAAATGACAGCTAAGAAAGAAATCAAAGTATTTTAATAATATTATATATTTCTTAAGAGGAAATTTGGCAAGCTTGTCTTCAATAAATGTAACTTTTCAAAAAGAGGATTCTGTTTACAGTGTGATAATGTAATGAAACAATGAAACATCTGGTATAGAAATGTTTGCAATTATGATTTTAATAGGATAACAAGAGAGATAGTATTTAACTGGACATTTGAAGTTCCTGAGACGTGCTTCAGCTCACAGCATGACGCAGCATTTGATGATCCCAAATTAATGAACTTGGCTGACTTACTTGCTGGCAGATGGAAGCATTGCCGTACACTTTTCACGTAGACATCTTTTTAAAGTCAGAGTTGACCAGTGAAATACAATGAATTAAAACTTATTTAAGTTTGCACAATAAATTTACTTGCTATTACAATGTTTGTTAGTTGCTAATTTTTAAAATCCTACCTTATTTTTAGCATAAAATAGCACAAAATAGTATCATTTTTAAACCTATCTTGATATTTTGAGAGAATTATGTACGCATTGGTACTGAAAAAGCTCTGATCCCGGGTGATCCCAAATCCAACCCTGATTGGATCCTGGTACTGAATTTTGTTTGAGAATTGTGTTAGTGTACAATTTGTTTTATTATAGTGTAGTTTGTTTTATTCATTTAAGATAGACAAAATGTCAAACCTTATAATAAATGGAAATATAGCATCCAGTCCCTCGATTCATTTCCTTTTTAAACATGTACAGTTTGTCATTCACTTATGACCATCATTTAGTGACCATTCAAAGTTACAATGGCACTGAAAAAAATGACTGACAACTGGCCATCATACTTAACAATTATTGCAGTGTTCCCATGGTTGTGTACTCATCATCTGGGCACATGGTAGTTGGTCTGTACCTATGCAACTACAGTGTCCTGCAGTGACATGATTACTATTTGTAGCATTCCAAGTTGGCTTCCGACAAGTAAAGTCAATGGCGATGCTGATAGAAGGTTGCAACTACCTCCTGTCGGCTTCCCCATTGATTTTGCAGTCACATAATATCTTACTTAATGATCATAGGTGGCTTTCTTTATGACCATGGTAAAAAAGATTTTAAAATTGGGTGTGGTCATGTGATGCCCTAGTTAATGACACACTGTGTAACCATGTTTTTTTTTGTCCTTATTGTGCTAGAAAGTTGAGGATTACATTTATTTACTCTTATAATTTCAAGATCGATAACTATTTGGTTGTTGACAGTCAACCTGACTATGTATTTTTGAAGCCAACTTTAGAGCAACATTGAGCATAATAATTATTTCTGTCACAACTGGGAGGCAACCTCAAGTACCTCTGTTCTGAGGCTATGCATTTCTTTTCTGTGATTTTTCTTTTTAACTTGAATCACTGTTAGAAAGCAACAAATATTAACCTAACAGGTATAGTTCCTTGTTACTTTTATTTTGACATGTGTGCATAAAAAGGCTTATGTGCAGTGCTAAGACCACATTCTTCAAAAATTTGGATTGCAACTGGTATAGCTTATCTTGCCTCTTGTTCCATAACTTCACTGGGCCATGGATTTGATGTTGTTATCTGATGATTATTTTTGATTCATTCATCACCATTTTTCAATATTTATACAGTTACTTAAGAGATTGGTTGTTGTTGTTTTTGTTATAGCTTGCTGAGAGCTGGCTAGGAAAGGCTTATGTTTCATAATAGGGGTCACTGGAATAAGCACAAGCAGCACATGGAAACTAACATTTTTGTAATTTCTCCTACCAAATTAAATGTGAATATGCTTTGCAACAATTTGGAATTATATTCTGTACAAAATACATCTTTTGTCCCAGCTCCTTGTTTCCAAGTAAATATTTTTATCATTACCCAAAACAAGTGACTTGAAAAACTACTCTTCTTCTAACATTCTGTATACCCATGTTCTTAGAGAATAAAGGAATGGTTGTCTGAAGATGACCTGCATTGGTAGTGCTATTGGCAAAGCAATTGATAGAGGAATAAGAAAGATAATAGTTTCCATCATTATAGTATTTGATTTATGTTTATAATTAAGCCAGAAACCAGAATCACTTAACAACCTTCTTACTAAGTGTAGCTGCAGAGATTCGTTTAACAACTGTGGCAAGAAAGCTGGGGCAGAATTCACTTAACTGTCTTCCTTAGAAATGTAAATTTTGGACTCAATTCCTGAATTTCTAAAATTTTTGCAATTGAAAATATTGAATTTAAATCACTGTTACACTTTGTATTTACACTGTGTCATACATGTTTGATATATTCTGAATATTTGCAATAGGAAATGTATTGTTTCTTTCCCCTTTATCACTAGTTGTCACACTTTATGCTACTCTGGGAGGTCCTGCAATAGTCCATGGATTAAATGAAACTGAGGTGACAACCATTATTACAAGCAAGGAACTGATAGAAACAAAATTGAAGGTAAATATAGCCTTCAGGTATATAAACTTCTTTTACCCCTTTAATATTGGGGAGGAAAATGTTACATATGGCTTATTAGGTGTTGGGTCAGAGTGTTTGTGAATTCTTTTGTTTTGTGTTTTTTTTATTGTTATATTGCTTTGTACTCCAGGTTGTTATGTTTTGTAAAACATCCAGAGTCTTCTGGAGTGTGAAGCCATAAAAATTAAATAATAATATAACATCTTTTCTTCTTTTCTGCTTTCTAGAGATTTTGTTTTCTTATAAAATAATACAAATACAAAAATATGGATGGCTCGTACGCAGGAAATGTTGATTAATAATTTCTGTGGTCCTTAAGTTAATGCTTAGATAATTCTGATATTTAGATGTGTTTATGTATCATTCTAAAGAATAATATAGTTATTTAGTTTTAATTTAGTGTGATGTGGAAACCCAACAGCAGCCTGTAAACTATATCTTATGGATTAACAGTTTATATGAATTCAGTCCATTGTGTGTGTTTTTTTAATATGTAGCATAGAGCAAACAAGGGCCTACTGAAATGCGTCAGCATAATCTTTTGCATTCCTAGAGGACTCAAGTATATTTACCTCTTTATAAAAGAGTCATTTCTGCTTGGTACAATGCAGTTTATATGAATGACACAGCATACTGTATCGTTCTTGATAGCCATTTCATGTTAACTAGGGCTGCACAGCATTTCAGAGTTGAAGGCAGAAAGGTGCTCTGCTATTGTTAGGACCTCTCTGCAACTCCTGAAATCTAATTCCATTTTTCCAGGGTTGTGCTGCAATTATAGAGGGCAGTTGTATGGTCCCTGGGAAAGATTCAGCTACTTTAAGAAGTGGCAAAGAGATAATGCATGAACAACTCTGTGTAGTCCAAAGCATCTTTTTGCCTTTGCGTCATAAGTGCCGCATAGACCTGATGTTCATAATATATATAACTTACATGCGAAGGAAGAGTGCAGGCAACTTTGAGCAGCTATCTTATAAATGCTGTGTTATACCCATTAATCATTCCTACAGTGTAAGCAACTTAAAATGGAAAGGAGGGAAAGGCTGGTAAATTTTAAAAATGACAAAATGGGTTATTATCTGTTTGTACCCACTGGAACAAAGCATGGAAAAATCATGTCATATCTGAGGATTTTTCCATAAAAGGACTGCTAACATCTTTTTTGAATATTAGCTTCATAGGCCAAAAATTTGATGCCCAGAATGTATCTTTGAATAATCTGCTATATATCAAAACAGATAATATGTTGCCAAGTGTTTGTAAAGATGTCTGTCAAAGAAGGGTGTCAGCAGTAGAATGCACCAAAGTGGATGTGAAGTAAATGTATATTTTAATGTCTGGTTACTTGATCTTAAGCTGATTATAGTTTAATTTAGCAGATTTTAAAAAGTCTATGCACTGTGAAGATACTAAGCACTATATGTGTTTCTTCTCTATAGTTCATTATTTCTCAGATTCCTCTACTACGTCACATTATTACTGTAGATGGCAAGCCAACATCATGGTCTGATTTTCCAAAAGGTGTTAGTATTCAAACGATGTCATCTGTTGAAGCTATTGGAGAAAAAACAGAAAATAGTACGTACTGTTAAATCAATTGATTTTTTTCCTTATGGTGATGGAATAGAAAAGGCAAACAGAGATTGAACAATTGAACGATTGAATGCTATCAATATTGGACAAGTAGGACCTGTTCTGACTATGTGTGTCCTTGGGAGAGGGAGGAACCAAGAGAGGATAATAATATGTTTAATATGAATATGTTTTAGGTTAAAGCTTCATTACAAGAGTGTATCCAAACAATCATATTTTTTTTAAAAAAAAATGTTATATCATGCCAATCCTTTAAAAGAAGATATCAGTTAAATTCAGTTCCTTGAACGGGGAGTGGAATGAATTCAGCTTCAGCAATAGGAGTGTTGACATCAGATTTCTTGAGCCTCCCTTCAGAAATTGATCCACAGATGTCTACCAGTGGAGGCCAAGATATATGATAACTTTGATCTGAAGAAAAATAGAGCGTACTTGGGGATACATGTAGCTTCTGTTAGCAGCTCCTTAAAGTATCTGTATCTTTTCTTAAGAACATGTGGCTAACACTTATTTATCAATCTCTACAAAATTGCAGTAAACCTAAAACAAAAGTGCTTACTTCTTTTTGTTGATTTCAGAGAGGAAAACTTAAAAGCACAAGAAAGAAATAATATAATATTTATTTTGAGTTTTAGCAAAAAAAAATCAAAGTAACATCCACATAGAAACAAAACTACAGAAAATTTTTTCTTAAGTGAAGACAATTAATTTTGCAATCTCAATCAGTACCATTAACTTAAATATCCATTAATTGTGGGAATCTATAAGTATTTCCATCTTTGTGCATACAAAGGTCTTGCTGCAGTTATCATATATTAAAACAAAATCTCATGTTTTTTCAATCTCTTATCCATTACACCTAAAAGAAATATCTATTGTACATTTATTTAAAAAATTCTCTGAATTAAAGTAGCAATAGCAATAGGACTTAAACTTATATACCGCTTCATAGTGCTTTACAGCCCACTATAAGCAGTTTACAAAGTCAGCATATTGCCCCCAACAATCTTATCAACCTAGGAAGGATGGAAAGCTGAGTCAACCTTAAGCCGGTGAAATTCGATCTGTCAAACTACTGGCAGCCGATGATCAGCAAAAGTAGCCTCCAGGATTGCAGTCTAACCACTGTGCCACTGTGGCGTACATACAGGATCCCAATAATTCTTAGCCTTCTTGTTACTTACTCTTGCAAACATGATAAAAGGTGTCTTCAGAGTTCTTACTTTTCCAGCATATCTTTGAGACGCCATTATACATCTTTGAAAATTTATCAGTTATTAAATATCAACTTTATCAGAGAAAAATGGGCCCCGTTTTCACTCGTTTTTGCCTTCCCCAGCCCCTAGGAGCACTCTACGGATCTCCCAAAATCTTTGCACACCTCATTTTTTTTTGCAAAAAAATGGGCCCATTTTTCACTTGTTTTTGCCCTTGCCAGCCCCCAGGAACACTACATGCCTCCCGAACCCTCTCTGCGCCTCGTTTTTTGCGAAAAATGGTCCCATTTTTTGCTTGTTCTTGCCCTTATCAGCCCCCAGGAGCACTTTGCAGGCCTCCCAAACTCTCTACGCATCCATTTTTGCATTTTTGTTTTGGAAGGCCAACAGTGAATGGCTGTATTCAGTGTATAAGACACACCCAGTTTTTCAGCCTCTTTTTTGGGGGAAAAAGGTGCATCATATTCTGAAAAATATGGTATATTCAAATTTTTTCCCATTTAATTAGTTTGCCGCTTTCAGTTATTTATAAAAATAACAAAGGTAGAATATAAATAAATACATAAATAAATAACATTCATTTTCAATAAAAGTTGATGTTTATTAACAATAACATGCTCATTAATTTGGGGATTTGGGGATTAGAATTGTCTATTATAGAAATATTGGATAATATTTATGTTCAATCAAAAGGTTAATTGATCTAAAGTACTGTATATTTTAACTATATATTAAAAGTTGGAAGTGATTTTCTCTTTTTTCTCTTTTCTTTTATACTTTGCATTTGGCTCTTTCTTATTTTTTCCTTTTAATTCCTTTTTCTTTTTGTTTATATTTTTTTCAGAAATTTAATAAAGTATATATTTTTAAAAAATATCATGAAAACATTTTTCATTCTAGTTTCAATGTGCTATTTCAAAAGGCAACTGGACTTTTTTCCCCTTGAAGATAATTCACTTCTCATCCAAGAAGCTTCTTCAGTTTTGACTAAAGATCTTCAAGAAAAAAAAAACACAAGGAAGTCAAGTTGCCTTTTGAAAAAGCATTTTTGGGACCACCGTGATCTACATGACTGAAATCTCCATAGGCATTTTTTTATATTAGTATGACTACTGAAAGTTTACAAGACTATGGATGTGTTGGCTGTTTCTTTGTCAAGAAAAGGAAATTGGTTATATTTATTTGAATGTGTATGCTTGGGGACAATTAAAAATGTTTTTATCTAATGAATGTTTATGTTTGTACCTTTCTTTTTGTAAAGCTTCTTTCAAACAGAAGTTGAAACCAGTATCATCAGACATTGCAGTTATTATGTATACAAGTGGTTCTACAGGAGTCCCAAAAGGTGTCATGATCTCTCATTATAATCTTATTTCTAGCATAACGGGGATGGCTGAAAGGATTCCAAATTTGGGGTATGTATTAATTTCACTTTAGGGGTTTAAATAGCGTTTATATTTCTTAACAATACTATAATAAATCATAACGCTTTCATTAAATCAAGGATAATATAAAGCTAAATAATAGAAGAAAATCTGACTGGAAAGAATGGTTTCTTTTCAGTTGTGCTAACTACTGTTACAAGGAATAGTGCAAGGAGGAAAAGCTACTAAATAGAACTGTAAACAATTTATATTGTTAAATGCATTTGGGCTTCATCCTTAGGAACATATGTGCTTTTCTTTATGCCATAAAATAATTTGCATCTTTTATCCATATTGTTATGCTTTCTTCTGTTTGTTTTCTTGATGCAGCAGTATGCCAAGATGTGTTTTAGAATATATTATTATTGTCTTAGCAATGAGTTGGCATAATTTGACAAATACCTTAATTTGTTTTCAGAGAGAAAGATACCTACATCGGCTACTTGCCCCTTGCTCATGTTTTAGAGTTAAGTGCTGAACTTGTTTGTTTGACCCATGGTTGCCGAATTGGTTATTCATCACCTCAAACTCTAAGTGATCAGGTAAGCTTTTTCAACACATAAACATCTCCAAATATGACATGATACATTTCACAGTATTTCCTAAATACAAAATAAAAGAGTTTGTCTTATTTTAAAATAAAATCAGTGCTTTTTTGTATTTCTGACAAAATATTGTTGGGTTATTTTCTGAAGTTACAGTAAAACCTTTTCCTTTAGTATAAGCTACATTGTGAACAAATAAAACAGATTCAATAAAGACTGCATTATTTTGTTCATTTTTCTTTCAGTCATCTAAAATAAAGAAAGGGAGTAAAGGTGATGTGTCTACATTGAAGCCAACTTTAATGGCAGCTGTTCCAGTAAGTTGATGTCTGCAACTATAAAATAATGTTTAATATATGTGGAAAATATTTTGTGAACAGTGTGTAAGCTTTGTGATTATGGAGAGTGTGTTTTAAAGAAAAATAATTCATATTTATGTATTGTATGCTTAGAACCTTCTTAAAATGCATGAATAAAGAGTGATTGATTGTTCCAGGCTGAGTAAACAGAACCTGGAATATAAGGGAGCCAACATCCAGGGACCAAGTTCACTGACCAAATGAGCAAGCACAGCTAATAGGCAACATAGTGTTTAACAACTTTTCCTTCTAAATGGGTAAAACAATTAGATAGGAACAAGAAATAGCCTAGTTATTACCCTAGGAAATACCCTAGGAAATGCACATAAAATGCAGATGCAGCCGATTGAGCATATCTGGCTTGGTAGAATACTTATTTGAAAAAATGCTTAAACCATATTTAATTTGGAATGAGCCTCCACAAAGCTAAATGGAATTTTAGGTGCATCATTACTTTACAATACTGCTACATATTGTTGTGATAGAATAAATGTATAAGCACATTACAGTTTATCACTGTTTGATGTAATTTATTTCTACAACTAGGAAATCATGGATCGAATATTCAAAAATAAATTTCATGAATTGAGTGGGTATTAACTAATCAATGACTTTAACTATTCCACTAAATTTTGCATTGATCAAAATATAATTCAGCTACGTATCTAGTTCTAGGGAATATATTTTAAGAAGAATTTGGACTAATTAGAATGGGGATCAGAGAATGACAGTGAGGATAATTGGGGACTAGAAATTAAGCCTTGTGAAGAAACATTAAAGGGAATTGAGAATGTTGACTTTTGAGAAGAGAAAGCTAAGGGTATGTAAATACATGAAGGGTCTTGCAGAGAAGACTAAGGTTTTTATTCTACAGGACAGAATATGGAAGGGTGAAGGGTATTGATCAGGATAGGGGCTACTACAGAAAAATGCACTTTTCCTAGGTCCCACTAGATGTAATATTTAAGGAAAGGAATCTGGATTGTGCCCAGTTTACTCAACTGATGGGGAAACCATCCTGCAAATAATTTTTCCCTCCAAACATTTTTATTAAGTTATTAAGTATTATAAAATACAAAAGTAAATAAAAGAGCAATGAGGAAGGCAGGGAGAGAGAAAAGAGAAGTGAAAAGCCCAAAGTCAAGGTTACATTCTTTTACACATCAAACATGAAATTCAGAAGCAGTTTCCAGTTTTCTTTAATCAGAGTAGTCAGTTTTGCCATTTCAGCCAATGGCAAAACCACCCTGCAAATAATTTGATTTTGTGCCATGTAAAGCTTTAGAGGAGATAACCAGTACCTAGAATTTGTATCCACAAAGAAATAAACTTGAAATCTGTGCAGCCTTCATAATAGCGGTATGATATGGACATGTACCACATATGTATACTACATTGTTTTAAACATGTAATATTAATTAGAATTTAATAACTACAAATGAAAAGAAGCTTATAAAATTCTTTTAAACATATAGTATTAGTTAGAATCTGATAACTACAGATTAAAAGAAGCTTATAAAATTTTCCTTTTTTTGCTTTTCATTCCCATTTCAGCTGTTTGCACCTTTTCCCATGAAAATGACATATGATTAATTTAAGGTGCTACAGAATAACTAAAAATGCAACTTATTTTCTAATTATGCTTCATGCCTCATATTATTTGACAGCTTTATTAAAAAAAGTTCTATTAATGACATTGATGTATGGAAATTATTTAGGCATTTATGTCTTTTAAACATTTGAGTTTAAAAGATAATCAAGCAACGAATTAGCGAACACCTAGAAGTAAACAAAGTAATAGCCAAAAGCCAACATGGTTTTGTCAAAAACAGATCATGCCAGACCAATCTTATTGCATTCTTTGACAAAGTGACAAAATTAGTGGACCAGAGGAATGCCATCGATATAGTTTACTTGGACTTCAGTAAGGCATTTGATAAGGTAGACCATAACTTACTACTAGATAAAGTAGAAGAATGTGGTTTGGACAGCATCACCACCAGATGGATTCGTAACTGGCTGACCAACCGCACTCAACGTTTAGAATTACATCATGTAATTCCTTGCTTGAAAAAACAAAATAAAAGCAAAAAGCAGTTTCCTGTGCTCTATGATACTATGCATTCTTCTTTCTTCTGTCTTCCAGGCTTTCAAAGGCTCCAATCATACAAAATGTATAAATAATCATTATAGCCTTATGTTAAAGTAGTGCTTAGGCACTTGAAAAGTAATGTGAATTGAGCATGGGAAAAAAATTGGGGACCATTGTAATAATTTTTGATTACTTTTTTTTTCAGTAATAGTTTCAAAGCTTTGCCTTTTATGTGAAATTGTATTATTATATGTTTGAATTATTGGAGAATTCATATTATTGGGGAAATCTTTTATCTAATGTTAAACCATATAGTACCTCTTCCAGATTACTGTAATGGAGTAAATGTATAACCATGGCAATTTATCTCTGCTTGATGTCATTTATTTCTATAACTAGGAAATCATGGATCGAATCTACAAAAATGTTATGAATCGAGTTAATGAAATGTCCAGTTTTCAGCGCAATTTGTTTACTTAGCTTATAATTACAAGATGGAACAGATTTCAAAAGGCTACAGTACTCCAGTATGTGACAGGTTGGTAAGAGAGTTTGATTTGTTTTTCTCTAAAGAGCAACATTTTCATGAAGGGCTGGTACGCTCCAAAAAAGAGCCCATTTGGGAAATGATAGAAGTTAAGCTTATAAAACAGTAATGTTATTCTGGAGAGTTACTTCCAGCTACACTGTTTTAAAAGAAAATAATAACTATTGTATAATATATCTGTCTTTTACTGTAACATGCTTTCTTATTAGGGTGTGTTCTACTGAGAAGGGGATAATTTATTTCTTGGTAGTCATGTATAGGATGCAATTGCATTTTTCCTAAAACATCATTTTGCAAAATTAGTTAAATCTTCTGATTAGTTATATATGCCATGCCAGTTAAACTGATGTTTTTAAGTAAAGAAACAACTTCTTCATGTTCTTCTTCCTCCCCACTCCTCTCTCTCTTTTAGCCTGTTTTCCGGAAAGTCCGGATGCTGCTAGGTGGGAAGATACGGGTCTTACTGTGTGGAGGAGCTCCACTTTCTGCAGCAACTCAGAGATTTATGAACATCTGTTTTTGTTGTTCTGTGGGACAGGGCTATGGCCTCACAGAATCCTCTGGGGCTGGAACAATTACAGAAGGTGAGTAGTATTTGTAAATCAACATGGCAGTAGATTGTAACAATATATAACTGCTTATTATCAGCATACTGGATGATATTATTTCAAAACACTGACATTGCATATTGTTAGTTGTTCAGATTCATGATAATTGCTACTGAAACTATGTCTGAATTTTTGATTATATTTTATTTTCCTAAATTTCAGTTTGGGACTACACAACAGGCAGAGTGGGAGCACCCTTAATTTGTTGTGAAATCAAGCTGATGAATTGGGAAGAAGGTAGGAAAATGTTTTAATGATTGTGTGATGGTTCTTTTTGGAAAAGGTTGAATACATTAACATATCAGAAAGGCTTGATTGTTAGTGGCATAAATGAGGGCAGGTTCTGTATTTAGTTTTTCTGAGTTTTAAACTAAGCCTCTCCGAAGCTCTGAAGCATTTGCAGGACATGTGGGCATTACGTTGATGACTTCCTGGGGTGTTTGTGTGTATGTGTTCTTCCTCAGTCATTTTGAGAAGTTTTTTTATTTTTTAAAGAACATAAAATACAAGCACATTTTCAATAATTTTGCTATCAAAATTTGATCGGACATGGTTCTGAGCTCTTAGGTTCCAGCCCCAGAGGATTCTGTGAGGCCATAGTCCTGTTGCTGACCATTTTAGATTGTTTCAGTCCTACTAAGTTTAAGACCAGCACCTCAAACTATCTTGTTCTAGGTTTGTATAGTTCCCACCAACATGTTGTGAAATGCCTCTTAAATCCTGTCAAAGTAAAGGGGGAGCTGAGATCTTGAACCTCTTACTAAATTGCAATGACTGAAAAAATCAGTGATTATCTCTTTTCCTCCAACATAGGAAATGAGAGATTTTGAATTTTTCACCCCATATAATGCTGATGCCATTATCTTTTGGAATTACGGACATTGTTTTTCATATTATGTTAATATCAGTTACATTTATTTGCTGCATATTTCATTGTGAGTCTATTCTAGACGGTTTACAATAATAAAAAGGAAGAAGAAATGAAAAAGAGTTTTAAACAGAACAGAAGTTAGATAATAGAACAATAAACTTTCTTAGACATAAATAAACAAACGTTTTATGATTATGTGGCATCCACCATATTAACAAAAATTAAAGTAGTTATCCAATGAAAGGCAGTATATATAGCTTATAAAAATAAATCTTAAATGTAGCACATATGTCACTAGTGGTGATAAGCCAAGAGAAAATATAATCATCTTGGTAAGATGGAATCCTATGAAGTTCAATTTTCACAGAAAGATTGTGTATAGACTAATTCTTCCATTGTAAGTGGATTTTTTATTTCAGTATAAAATATTAGTAGTATTGTTGATATTATGTGATTGTCCCAAGGCACAGACATTGATCTTGTTATCTCAGGAGAATATTTTATTTATATATTACTAAAACTCTACTGTCAGTTTTTCTCTTTGCAACCTTAAATTAGCCCAAATGGTGCCTCATAGTATATTTTGAATCCTTGGGAGGGCTCAGGCAACTCACGTTCAATAGAATAGCTCTGCAGCAACCAGATAATTCAAATGAAGCAATGCAGATAGTCCAAATGAACAGACATGACTAGAATACACAGATAGATTTTCTTAACTACTAATTCGAACGGTTGTTTCCTGCAAATGTCCCCTCCCAACCCCTCACCTATAATCTCTCTTGGGAGGGGCCAATCAACAACCACCTGTGCTTAATCATCTTCTGTGAGTCTGCCTACGGAGTTGCTGCTTCCGTTTCTTAGCCCTTCTCAATCTCAATCAGGGACAAACTGCCTTTGATCCTCCTCACTGCTCCATGCCTCAGGCGCCTCCTGGTGGCCAACCAGCCTTTCTGGTCCCTGCTCTGAGTCTGAACCCTGCCCAGGGTCCTCCACATCATCCAGGGCAGACTCATATGGTTCCTCGCTATCCGAGTCCATCAGCAGCTCAACCGGATCCTGCTGGGCCACAACAGAGGCCTATCTGACACAGGGTGAATTTGGGGGCATACAATAAAACCAACAATTTACACACGTGCTAAAACCATTTAAAACATTTCAATTAATATTAAAACCAAGATCAAAATGTTATATGTGTTGTAGCTACTATGCAGGTTCTCCTGCTGTCAAGAGGGATTTCTGAAAGAAAGAGAATTAGCATCTAATGTGTGTATGTCGACACCTTTTTAAGTATTATCAAGAAACCATAAACATTTGCAGAAGCATACAGATTTTTTTTCATTTGTAATATAGAATATAGAAGTACGTGCATGATACATGCTGACAACTCAGGAACAGGTCGGGAAAACTTTGCTGACACCTGCTTTTTAAATATATATTTTCTAGCTGGACTTCCTATAGCCAGATCTTAAAATAAGTAATCTGTCACATGGTACACATAAAATTAACAAAAAATATTTTTTTAAATGCAAGATGACAAATATTAATACTTTTTGCATG
Organism: Thamnophis elegans; assembly: GCF_009769535.1. NCBI lineage: Eukaryota > Metazoa > Chordata > Lepidosauria > Squamata > Natricidae > Thamnophis > Thamnophis elegans. Next base: position 38,048,073 of record NC_045550.1, read on the forward strand.
TATATTCTATTTCAAGTAGTTAGGGTTCTTTCACTAAATATTGCATTTTAAAATTACATACTTTAAGCATTATCAATAAATATTAAGTGAAAAGACTACACAGAAGAATTGCTGGCCTTAAAATCTTATTTCTATAATATTTGCAATGCCTTTATCAAAATTCTCATAAATTATTTTTGCTGTTTATACTTGAATCACACAATGGAAAAATTTAGTCACTGTTAATAAGATAAATATAAAAGGCTAGTACTGTGGAGCTGGGCACTCTAACTGTGGTAACAGTAGCTTATACTGGATTTAGCTAAAGAAGGCCTTGAATTTCAAATATTTATTATAGGTGCCATTTTCGGGCTATTACCTACACTATCTTTTTTACTTAACCTGTTTTGCATAATTTGTTTGTAATTACATCATTACTGAAAAAGTTAACCTTTGTTTTTACTCTGCAACCTGAGTTTATCTTGAATGTTTTGGGAATGATAGAAAGAAAATGAACATTGCATTTTGATTCCAAGCCAAGTCAGCTCTTTTGGATTTATTTTCTTGAACAGAATTTATAGACTTGATAGAACTTCATTTCAGTTTCTTAGCTAAGCAGATGACCAGTGTTGAATGATAGAACAATCACTTCCATGTAGGATGCTGGAATGACAGCTGTGAATTCATTGTTTAGAATTATGCCTGCAGCTTTAATTATTGTATTACACAATTCACTATGTCTAGTTGAACCATTTGCATAGTAGCTGTGTGTGTGTGTGTGTGTGTATGTGTGTGTGTGTGTGTGTGTGTTTGAATACTTTCTAGTCCATGAAAGTGTTTTATTGTAGAACTCTTCCAGTCCACATTTTCAGTGTATCCTTAGTGTATGGTAGTTTAATGCTAGCATTTCCACACAACATTAATAAGCAACCTACTTGGTTCTTTTTTTCACTGGGAACAGCTGAAGAACCCATGTGTTTCTTACTTATCTATATGAACTGGTTGTTTCTCTCCATAGAAGTCAACATTTAACAATATTCCATGCCTTCTTTTCCTTTCTTGTTTTCTCACATAATAACACAGCATTCCTGTTTATATATAATAATAAACCAAAACTAGCACATTAAAAATTAGAGTTGCTAACTACATCATTGGCTGGAACAGGAACAAATTTATGGAAATCCTGTCTTGCTGCTTTTTCTATGTATGATAGTGCATATATATATGTGTGCAGCTTTGAAAAAAAATGTGTCCGTATATACAAATTCACTTGTGTTGAATTTGAAATATATCTGTTCTATAGGTGGATACTTTAATACAGATAAACCATACCCTAGAGGTGAGATTGTTATTGGTGGTCCAAACATAACTATGGGATACTACAAAAACGAAGAACGAACCAAAAGTGATTTTATGGTTGATGAGAATGGACAGAGGTGGCTCTATACTGGAGATATTGGGGAATTCCAATCAGATGGGTGTCTAAAAATTATTGGTGAGTGTAGTGTGCAGAACTTAAGTAATTGAAATACTTTTTGTTGCAAAATCATTTAACTATGGTAGAATTGGTTCTCTATTACTTATTTGAATATATTTAATGCTATATGCTATATGCATGTTCTATTGATAGTTCGTTTCTTATTTATTTTCAATATGTTGGAGAATCAGTTTGGTATAGTTTGGTATAAGCATCAGGTTAAAAACTGGTATACCAAGAATTTTAAACGGGTGGGCTGCTGGGGGTTCACAAGTACTCGGAGAACCTCTAGCTAAGTCTATGTACAGTTTGGAGAACCCCCAAATCCCACTCCTGGCTGGCCCCGACCATGCCTTCTCTCTCAGGTGTCCCCACGTGACCCTATTTTGGATGCAGGTAAGTGCAGGGCCCGAATGGAGGGTTGGGGAGGGTGAAAAACTGGCCTATCCAAAGTTCAGGAAGGCCGGAAAGAGGCCTGTTTCTGGCCTCCAGGGGGCCTCCAGAGTCTGGGGAGGCCATTTTATTCCTCCGGAGTCCAGGGAGGGCAAAAACACCGCCCACCCCCTGTGGTGCTGGAGGCTCACTAGGCCATGCCCACCATGGCCATACCCACCCAGCAACTGGGCAGAAAACCCCTTGCTAAAAAGTTTTGAAGCCCACCCCTGGTTCTAAACCTATTTTAGGCATAAAGCCAGTGGGTGACCTTGGGCCAGTCACATTTTCTTTGTCCTAAGAAGGAGATGATGGCAAACCACTTCTGAAAAACTTTGCCAACAAAAATGCAGGGATTTGTCCAGACAGCCTCCAAGGACAAGATTGAACAGAGGAAAACAGAACCTTTGATTCATTGGATTTATTAAGGCTCTCCCTAGAAGAGGCCTGTAACATTAGATTAGTCTTCTCTAGCTGAAGCAACTTCCAAATATATAGAGTTATGTTCTCAGAATTCCTAGTCAGTGGTGATTGGTAAGAATTCTAGGTGTTGAACACAACACACTGGGACGAGTGTAAGACACAATTTATTAAATTTACGCATTCTTACAATCAGAATGAATAGTAGGACCATCATAAATCTAACCTTTTACATATAATTTTCATGTTCTTTATTCATTATAGCATTCATTTTAATTTCCCATTCAATAGATCGTAAAAAGGATCTTGTAAAGCTTCAAGCAGGTGAATATGTTTCTCTTGGTAAAGTTGAAGCAGCTTTGAAGAATTTTCCCTTGGTAGATAATATTTGTGTATATGCAAGCAGGTAAGGCAGTATAACTTTTTGTTCATTTTTGCATGGGCAACAAATATTTTCTAGAAATGTCTTTCTTGGTATTGTGTATTTTTATGAAAAAAACAGTAATTGCCTTTTAAACCTGTTCACATTTTGTGGAAAAAATATATTTCTTTTGGCTGTACTCAACATTAGGCACTATTAGGTTACTTCAGTTAATGCTGAATTATTGTCCAGAAATGCCCATATGTAGCTCTTTCTGAAAGATAGCTGTTGATAGGGTTTTTTTTCTCCCAATGCCCCCAGAATCAGAATTTTTATACAATCCCTCAACTAGAGCCTGTTTGCTTCTTACAGCTGTGTATACTAGAAGGAGACTTTTTAAAATCCTGAAGATCTCCTTCCCACAGCTATCTCACCGGGCAGGTTCCCTAGAGTGTTTTGAAGCCCTGACTCACCATCACCTTTCTCTGCCCTTTTAAGAAAAATAAAGAACTCCAAATAAGAGAAGAGAAGTAAAGAATAGATTTTTGCCTGAGGAAAAAGATCATGTTTCTGCCTGACTGACTTTATTGTTTGTTTTTCATTTTGTGTTTTTAGTTGATAGAGCATTAACTCTCAAATTCCAAATCTCTTTTGTCTCTTCCTTAATAATTCTAGATGTTTAACAAATTAAAGCCCTCTAGTCATTAGATGAAAAGATAGTGCTGACTTTTCCTGACTTTCCTATTATTTTATCACTACTAGTCTAAGATTTCTCTATTCTCCCAATTTAACATATTTTCATTATTTTGATGTCCAAATTCTGTTTTGTTATTTTGGTTTTATCAGACCTTGCAGTTAAGTTCCTTGTAGATAAGGTATGATAATAATAATAAAACTGATTATTAATGCTTAGGATAATAGTTACATTACTTTTTATTTATATTATTTCAGTTTTGAATCATGTATTTTTATTTTACATTCTTAATTTTATACTGTAAACTGACTAGAGAAATTATGTAGCAGTATAAAATTATTATTTAAAATATATCAAATGTTCAGGCTGGATATGGCATTTTTGTCTACCTAGCAACTCCTTTCCAAGGACCTGGGATAGACAGATGTGGATGTTTGATAGCATTACATGCTCATAAAATTTGGGGATGCCACAAAACTTGAGGAATTGCCCTGGAAGACAGGCTCAAGGTTCAAAAGAATCTTGGAAGACTTCACTTTGGCCTATCAAAAAATGTTTTTTGGTTATACAAAATACAAGGTTCTAGGTACTTAGGAAAAATCAGTTGCACAAGTACAAGAGAAATGGTACCTGGCTTAGTGGTAGTACTTTTTAAAGAGATATCTGGATGTTTTGGTGGGTCATATAAATGTAAGCCAGTAATGTCCTGCAGCTGCCAAAAAAGCCAGTACAGTTTGGTTTTTTAAAATAAAGGTATGGTACTCATAAGCCCACAGTAAAAAAAAATGCTGAGTGACAAAGATGGTAAAAAACTTTGAGATTAAATCCTACAATGAGGTTGAAACCTTAAGAAGATAATTTTAAGGCTTGTAGAAATCTTCCATTACATCAGTGGATGTCACGAGGAAGAGGGTGTAGACTTATTCTCTGGAGCACCCAAGAACTAATGAGTGAAAGCTTTTTAGTCAGAAATCCAAATTTGAAATGAGGAATAATTTCCTGACAGTTATGAAGCAATTCAGCCTGCTTTCTGAAGTTGTGAATGCTATTCAGTGGTTGGATACTGCCAGTTTAACAACTGGTTCAGAGAGCGTGGGCTTTGCACACATGCGTGGTTTGCGCATGTGTGGTATGCGCACGCATGCAGAGCTGAACATGGACATTTAGAAGCTTAGCTGCTTACCTTCCAAATCAGCAACGGTAAAACAGCTGTTGTGGTGGGCGAATCAGCTATGCCACGCGATTGAGATCAACTAGAAAGCAGGAAATAAAGGACAGGCTAGAGCAGGAATGGGTGGGTGGGCCCAGCTGATCATCGAAGCTACCAGTTTGCCTGAATCGGTAGAATCCCACCCCAATGTTATTTCACTGAACCTTTTCAAGAAAATATTGGATATATATTTCTCCAGGATGGTATGAGAATTTCTGTACTGAGCATAGGGTTGGATCAGAAGGCCTCTAAAGTCTCTTCCAACATTGGCAGTTAAAGGAATCTTCCATAATGCCATTATGTTGCTAAATATATCTGATTTATAACCAGTGTGATGGATTTGCTGCATTTTTGAGGAACATAAAAATAATGTAATAAGAGCTGTGAAAAAATAGGGATGCTGTTACAATTGAAACCTTTGTAACTAAAGTAATATTTCTTCTATATATTTGTGGGGGAGGTTTTTAGAAAAATATAATAGCATGTAGAAGATTACTAATGTTTTATAAAACAGATGAGCAACTTAATTATGAAATTGTACATATCTCTTTCTATTAGTTTCCATTCTTATATCATTGGATTTATTGTGCCAAATCATAAAGAACTTAAAGAGTTAGCAAGAAAGAAAGGATTCAGAGGAACTTTGGAAGAGATTTGTAATAATTCTGAAGTGGAGAAAGAAGTACAGAAACTTTTAGCTGAGGCTTCTAGAACAGGTAAGTTACCAATTTTGTTCAAGTTATCATGTAAAACAAAATTATTAAGAATTCATAAATTTACTAGTATCCCCTAGAGATATTCTGAAATATATTCTTAAGATTCATATTTATTTTGATTATAACAGAATAGGGACAAACAAATCCTATAGGACTACCCAAACGTGTATCAACACCCTGTTTCCCATTATGACAAACCAGATGATTCCAAGAAGCCCACCATCAGAATATGAAATATACTTTCTCTTTGGAAGGAGGCATGCTGGCCAAAATATTAAATTTTGTTCTTCCCTTGGTTGCCATTTCTGCAACCAGGACCCCTGTCTACCAAAGAAATGTCCAATGTGTCTTGTCATCCCTTTCAGTCTTGATCATATAGGCTAGAAAATTCTTCTCAAACCCAAAGGTTCAGCCACTGCATTATTTTACATTCTGGCCTGCCAATTTCTCCTGGAGTTCACCCAAGGATATATTTCTAAGAAGATGTGGGGGAAAATGACAAAACATGCTTGTTGTAGCTTTCTATTAGAGATAGGTTGCTCCTGGATTGGGGACCGGATTGGGTGAACCAGTAGTGGCGGTGGAGGCTATGCCCACTCGCCCGGATACTTTGTGCATAAGCATTGCACATGAGTAAACCAGTAATAAAAAAATGGAACCCCACCACTGCTTTCTGTGTATTGTAAAGATTCTTCATAAAGAAAATTGAAGTGCAGAAATTGCCTTGCCTATAAATTTCTACTCCCAGGGATCTAAAGTATCTATGAAGGTTGCCTCGAAGTCAAAGAGGCAACCAGAAACCTTAATACCAGTCCCCATTATTCCAGCTAAAGCATCTATTCAGCACTGATTCCTCAAGGTTGGTTCTTCTTTTGGGGTTAGTTTTCTAATAAGTCTTTTAACAACACAGGTCCAGAAGAGCTGCTTTGTAGCACATGCTATTTAAATGCCTGATGCATCACTTCATAATTGTACCCAGATACCTCTGTCCCACTTCAACCTATGTCAGGAGCAGTCAGGATGTAATCGTTTCTTTGCAGAAGAATGCAAAAAATAACACCTAATGCTTAAAAAATAATCAACTTCCAATCTGAGCAACAGAACACTGAAAATACTTCAATCTGAAATAACCAAGTTTCTAGAATAAGACATCAAAACAGCTTTTTCAAAGATGCATAAACAATATGAAAATATTTCTGTGCATGTACAAAATAGTTTTCAGTGCCATCCTCCTGCTACTATTACTCACATGCAGATTTTCTTTGAAATAATTAGTTACTATGAGAACTGATTACAGGGCCAGATGAATTGCATTCCAGGTTATTGAAGGAAGTTTTATATATAGGTAGTCCTTGACCTATGACCACAATTGGGACCAGAATGTTCGTTGTCAAGCAAGGCAATTATAAAGTGAGTTGTGCCTGATTTTGCTACATTTTTTTTGCCAGAACCATTAAGCAAATCACTGCAGTTGTTAAGTGAATCTGAATCTTCCCACATACTTTGCTTGCTTAGAAGCTACTGGGAAAGTTGCAAATAGCAATCACATGATCCCAGAACACTGTAACTATCATAAATATATGCCGTTGCCAAGCCCAAATTTTGATCATGAGACCCCAGGGATGCTGCACTGATAGTAAGCGTGAGGGCTGGTTGTAAGTCACTTTTTTCAGTGCCATTGCAACTTTGTTCACTGAATGGTTAGAGGTCAAGGACTACCTGTATTGTACTATATTTAGAAAATCCTGGAAAAATATAAATAGTGAAACAATGCCTCTGTTTTTAAAATGGAAAAAAGATCCAGGGAACCACAGGTTTCATACTGATGCTTTGGGATAGTTTAGAATTTCGGTTCTGCCTTAAACACAGAGCCAACTGGGTGACTTTGGTCAGTCTTTCTTTCACATCTTTAAGAAGAAAGCAGTGGCAAATTATTTCCAAAAATATCACGAAGAAAACTTTAGGGACTAAAAGTCAAGAATGTCTTGAAGATATCCTTCACCCATCACAAAAAAACCTTGGCAATAATTCTGTTACAAACTAAATATATGCCATTGATCAAGTTATATCTAGACTTTATGGTTAGATTTGGGTACCATAGTTAAAAATAATTTAGGCAAATTCAAAATAATTCAGAACAGTGGAATGAAAATTATTAGAGGACTAAAAATCAGGCTCTGTGAAGACATATTGAAAGTAGCAGGAATTTTAATCATAGGAAGCGAAGAAAATATATTGCCTGGATAAAACCTAAATCTCTACTCCAGCTGCTCCCAACTTTTTGGGCACCAGGCACCGATTCCATGGAGGGCACTTTTTCCACAGAGTAAGAGGGCATGGTTTCGTGTGCTGCCTGGATCCTTTGTCTGCACAGATGGGGCATCATTCACTTGCGTGGCCAGGTTCCTGGGATACCGCAGAATGGTGCCAGATCATGGCTGGAGTTGGGGACCCCTGCTCTACTCCATTGTTCCAGGATATGGGCTACCAAATAATGCATTTTAAGTTGTAGAAGGTAGATTCTAACTGAATAGTTCAGAATATTTTTTTTCTAACATTAAAACAATGGAAACTGTTACCCCACTACTTTTGCTAGATATGTTCAGAGAGGCTGGCTAGCCTTCCATCAGGGATACTTTAAATAGGGATATTTTAAATTCATCCACTGAACTGGGCACTGGACTTGATTGTGCAAATACTATACTGCATTCTAACTTTTATGATTTGACTTCTCTCACTGAGTTGTGTAAGTGCTTTTTAAAGACTTCAGAGCTATCCATCTTTAAATTTTGGTTCCAGACACTTCAATAACAAATACTACATGGTATTTCTTAAAACTTGCTACCCTTTTTATGATCCTAAATTTTAATATTATTTCAAAATATTAGAGAAAAAGTTCTTTCCCACACTATATGTTTCTTAATATTTGTAATTGCCATATCCCTGATTCTAGGGGAAATAATCCAGAGATTTTAGAGGTTTCCTAAGCCTTTAAAAGTGTTAAAATTTATCTTTTATCTTTTTCTGCATCCATTCCAAGTTTATAGCATTTTTTCCAGGATTATAATAACCTTTTAAATATATAATTTGTAAGAATATTTTTTATCTTTCTGTTACAGCTAATCTGGAGAAATTTGAAATTCCCCTCAAAATTCGGTTGTCCCCTGAACCTTGGACCCCTGAAACGGGTTTGGTGACAGATGCCTTCAAACTAAAGCGTAAAGAGCTTACTGCACATTATCAAGAAGATATTAATCGAATGTATGGAACAAAAGTAAAATAACTCATCCCTCTCTTTTTCTCTCTGTCTTTTTTTATTTTATATCACTTTGCTATGGTGAGCTCAGATCAAATAGGAAATACTTGAACTCTTAAGTCCTACCACTTGGGACCAACCTTAAAACATCTCTCCTTCCTTTTAGCATTTGCTGTTATTTCTGATATCATCACCATCTTTAAACTTGCAGGATTAGTAAAATTCTAAGACAGCAATTTTTTGTCTGTCTTCATTTGTTCCAGTCTCTTGACCTATCTTGTTAATGTGCGGATTTTCCTATAAGTCCATTTGTACTACCATGATTTTGAAGCCTCAAATTTTTAAACCGGATTTATAGATCCTGTATAATGTTCTGTTTATTTGTAACTTTTTTGAAGTTTGGCTAAATAGAGGAAGAACATGGCTATAAAACAAATTATTATTCTAAGTCTTTTTTACATGCAGATTTAAATATTCAAAGCTATCAATGTGAAATTATGTACAATGAAATCATTTATAGTTGAAAATCATTGTTAGCTTGAAGATGGAGGTTATTTGTTGCTGTGCAATTATTTTGGATCAAATTATAAGAGAAATCGTCTGAGATTCTGACTAATAGAGAACAACTGAAATATATGCCTGACAATTTCCTCCTCCATATATATTTTATTTTTAATCTCAATAAGGAAAATGGTCATGGCAAATGCTGTATGTGTGAGAACACCTGCAAAACAAAGTATATCAATATTTTACTTGTGCAGAGAATGCTGTCACATAGAAAATGTTACATCTGTGAATCACCTACCTAACACAGGTAATTCACTTTTCAAAATGCATTTAGACCATTTCACAAAAATTGAATTATCGAAACTAGTGAGCTCAGTTTTAATTGAATTACATTTTGATTGGTAATGTGTTTTACTCAATGGGTCTTTTATTGTATTGATTGTATTGTTTTACAGTTCAGGCCTATTCCTTTGTGTGTGTAAATCAACAGTTCAATTAAATAAATTTAAAGTCCATTATGGCCATTTCCTGCATGAGTCACCTAAAATGGATCAGCATTCTTGCATACTTTTCAATAGGGAAGAGGGTGTGGTGAGGTGGGAAAGTTCCCTGTATCACTTTATAATGGATTGTGTACTTGGAGTCTATTTCCATTGAACCATTGTTTGTTTTTATATTCTCTTTGTTTTAACTGTCATGAATGATAATAGAAGTGACATTTTAATTACCTGGTTATAGGAATCTTGGTGGTATTATTTGGAAAGAATGTTTGTAAACAATTCTTACTAGTTAATTATGCTTGTGGACATAATCTATGACAATTTTCTTTGGATTTCTAAACATTGTTTTATGCACTATATGGTCCCTTTGAAATAGTACTGAACATGTTTGGCTCTTGACCATCTGCTGTTGTTCATATAGATGTTTTTTGCAAAGCAGAGCAGACCTGACCCCAAACTGGGAAAAGCCCAGGTGGACAAGGAAAGTGTTTTTTTCTTGCCATTCAAGAAATGGTATTTGTTCTCTTCTGCATGAATATCTATTTCATGATGATATAAATTAGTTCCATATATATAAGGTCTAAATATGAGTTTTATTTATCCAATTATATAGGCAATTTTAGAACATAAAACATATATCTAATGTTATTTGCAAATAGCAAAATGCTTTTATTTCTTTTCTGTGATGCAACAAACTAGCACACCTTATGATTTTTAATCTGCATCTGAGTAATGCGGCAATGATTACCAAATTGTTTTGAATACTGTTCAGCCAGCTTTAAGTACTTTTGAAACTTTTGGCTTCAGTTGACAATTTAGTGCTTGTTGCTTCTTCTTTTTTTGTCTGAAATGGTGGATTTCCAATTGTTTAATTTTGCATAGACTCTGCTATTCTATGTTTGCCACAATAGCTTTTATTTGAGAAACAATACAATTTGATTGCCTTTTAATTAGAAAGACAAAAATTGTCTACAGTGGAACATTTTCTTCTAATATGCAGAGATTAGAACAGGAGGTTATTTATAATGGTTAGTGCTTTATTTTTTGGAAAATTAATCTGTACTAAGAGTGATCTGTATTGGGTTCCAGTTCATGAGAACGTTATTCTGCTTACCACATAGAATGAAATTGGTCAGTGGAAAAATGCAAATTTAAAAGTCTCATTATTAAATCAACAATGTGTTTTTCTGTTAAAATTCACTTTAAGTATACTTTATAAAAAAAATGAAAACTAGGTGTGTGTTGTAAAAAACCCCTAATTGATATTGTCTGGATTTCACATATTTCTAGTTCTATTATATAAAAACTGGGTGTGACATTTGGATGCAAATAATCATCTGTTTTAATATTTGGATTCTATGGGGCTAATCGCTTTCACTGATATTTCTAGAATTGTTTAAATTTATTCCTCCATTCGAAGGACTATGTGAGGAATTGAAATATGTAATGGGAGTAACTGCACACTGTGCTCTTCCATATGTTTTCAGTCCCAGACTTCCTTGTGTAGAGGTTTACAACAAAGGGGGTATAGATGTATGGGCTACATAGAATGTGGTGCAATATACACCTTTCTCTCCCCCTACAAAACTTAGAACCATTATTCAAATAGGTTTACACTTTAAAAATGCTTATGATATAATTTCCTCTACTGAGGTTCTTCACATGGAATTACAATAGGAAATATCTCATTATTACTATGTAATGTTTTTATGCCTGTAGTTTTTTGATTGGGTAATAAGCAGATTTGCTGTATTTATGTTAAACCCTTAGGCTTTACAGATGTGTGGGATCATTGACTTTTTCTCATTGGAAAGAATTAGTTTTCAAAGACTAATTACAGCAGTAAAAGTGATTATGGTCATCTTCCCATTGACTTATTGCCAAGGTATATTTGTTTCATGTTTCATCTCCACAATATGTGGACAAAAATACAATAATGTTAATGGGGGCAATCACGTGCATGTTTTTTGCCTTGTTGTCTTCCCTTTGAAAACGAGATAAGAACTGAAAAGCTTGTTTCTTCGTCAATAAAATTTCAGTCTCTGGGTGTGGGTATGCTGCATGAAAGAGTCAAAGCACTACTTCCACCTAGTTTTAGTTCATTTCACTTAGATGGAATCCCATGGAAATTCTGTTAAAAATAACTATAGTAGCAGTTGTTATATCCTTAGTGTCAGAAAACAGTTTTCAGTGGATGCAGTTTACAGATAGGCTACTTCTGTTTACCTCAGGGGAAACTGTCCTTTAGCAGTAAAATATTTTGCTGGATTTGAAAGCTATTTTGCCACAATTGCTAAATACAGTGTGCAGTTAAAACCATAATAAAGCCCTATACCTGTGTTATAGATTCTCATTTGCTTTAAACAAAGTTAAGAAAAACATATTTAGTTGAAACACAGATGAGTTTCGTCCATTAAAGCTTGAGATTTTGTGCAATAACTCAAGAAAATTGAAATCCTTTGAAAATAACATAACAATAAACAAGTTTGTTTTTCTGTTTTTCATTTCCACTTATTTTTATTTTTCAAGTATATTCATTGTTAATGTTCTTTTATATTGTAAAAAATTATTTGCAACAGATATCTTCTAACCAGGTAAAAAGAGGGGAATTTAAGGCTGTATCCATATTACATCAAACTAAAATGGAACTGGATGACCAGTTGTTCTAGCAATTGGTTATTTAATGTAAATTCATGAACTTGGTTATTATTATGAATGGCCTACAATGTGTCTATTACTACAGAGTTTTATTGTATGATTATTTATTTTTCATTGGACATTTCATTGGACATTGGACAAAATAAAATTGAGTTTCACAAGTTTATTTCCTTTTTGTATCTGAGTTTTCTCTTTAGGGGCATTAATTCTAATCCTGACTTCCCAGAATGAGGTGAGCAGCAAGTGGCCTTATAGATATCTTCAGTTTGCACAAAGAATGAATTTTGTTGTTTTAATGCCTAGATAATCACAATCATTACATTAGGTCACATTCTCTTTTCCCATTACCCATCTTGCTTGTGCGAGCATTAAAGAAGAAAAGTGGCTTGAAATACTTCTTAGCTCAAACAATGCCTATTAGTCAGAAGAAAAAATATTTTAAAATGTAATCTTCTAATTTTTGTAAGCAGTTGAGCATTTTGTCTTAAATTAGTAAGTTGCTATAAAAAATGATGACTATGAACCAATACCAAATATAGTGTAGTGAGGGCTACAGAGAGATACAGTGGAACAAAAAAATATTTAGTCAGCCACCAATTGTGCAAGTTCTCCCACTTAAAAAGATGAGAGAGGCCTGTAGTTGACATCATAGGTAGATCTCAACTGTGAGAGACAAAATGAGAAAACAAATCCAGACAATCACATTGTCTGATTTGGAAAGAATTGTTTTGCAAATTATGGTGGAAAATAAATATTTGGTCAATATCAAAAGTTCATCTCAATACTTTGTTATATATCCTTTGTTGGCAATGACAGAAGTCAAACGTTTTCTGTAAGTCTTCACAAGGTTGGCACACACTGTTGCTGGTATGTTGGCCCATTCCTCCATGCAGATCTCTAGAGCAGTGATGTTTTAGGGCTGTCACTGGGCAACATGGACTTTCAACTCCCTCCAAAGGTTTTCTATGGGGTTGAGATCTGGAGACTGGCTAGGCCACTCCAGGACCTTGAAATGCTTCTTACGAAGCCACTCCTTCATTACCCGGGCGGTGTGTTTGGGATCATTGTCATGCTGAAAGACCCAGCCATGTTTCATCTTCAATGCCCTTGCTGATGGAAGGAGGTTTGCACTCCAAATCTCATAATACATGGTCCCATTCATTCTTTCCTGTACACGGATCAGTCATCCTGGTCCCTTTGCAGAAAAACAGCCCCAAAGCATGATGTTGCCACCTCCATGCTTCACAGTAGGTATGATGTTCTTTGGATGCAACTCAGCATTCTCTCTCCTCCAAACATGACGAGTTGTGTTTCTACTAAACAGTTCTACTTTGGTTTCATCTGACCATATGACATTCTCCCAATCCTCTTCTGGATCATCCAAATGCTCTCTAGCAAACTTCAGACGGGCCCGGACATGTACTGGCTTAAGTAGGGGGATACGTCTGGCACTGCAGGATCTGAGTCCCTGGCGGTGCAGTGTGTTACTGATGGTAGCCTTTGTTACATTGGTCCCAGCTCTCTGCAGGTCATTCACTAGGTGCCCCCGTGTGGTTCTGGGATTTTTGCTCACTGTTCTTATGATCATTTTGACCCCACGAGGTGAGATCTTGCGTGGAGCTCCAGATCGAGGGAGATTATCAGTGGTCTTGTATGTCTTCCATTTTCTAATTATTGCTTCTACAGTTGATTTCTTCACATCAAGCTGCTTGCCTATTGCAGATTCAGTCTTTCCAGCCTGGTGCAGGTCTACAATTTTGTTTCTGGTGTCCTTCGACAGCTCTTTGGTCTTCACCATAGTGGAGTTTGGAGTGTGACTGTTTGAGGTTTTTGGCAGGTGTCTTTTATACTGCTAACAAGTTCAAACAGGTGCCATTAATACAGGTAATGAGTGGAGGACAGAGGAGCCTCTTGAAGAAGTTACAGGTCTGTGAGAGCCAGAAATCTTGCTTGTTTGTAGGTGACCAAATACTTAATTTTCCACCATAATTTGCAAAAAATTATTCCCAAATCAGACAATGTGATTGTCTGGATTTGTTTTCTCATTTTGTTTCTCATAGTTGAGGTCTACCTATGATGTCAATAACAGGCCTCTCTCATTTTTTTAAGTGGGAGAATTTGCACAGTTGGTGGCTGACTAAATACTTTTTTGCCCCACTGTATATAATTTTTTACAGTTTGGTATAATGGACAGAATAAATGAGAAAAGTCTTTGGACTTATTACAGTGGTGGTACTCTACTGCTTTGAAAATCGTTGAATTTGGTACTTGTTGCATTTTGATGCAAAACCTTTGTCCCAGTACTCATTATTGCTTGGTACTTGATGCACAAGCTAGAACTTGGTGTTGGCTGCCTTGTGACTCGCTACATTATTCCTTATGGGAAAAATTGTTTGAAACATATTATTTTTGATACTCATTGCACCTCCTGGAATCAATTAACAATGAGTACCGTGGTATCACTGCAGACCAGGTAGAAATTTTATCAATGAATTAGTTAATGTAATACATCTCAATGCAACAATTTTCAGAGCATCTTCCAATGTGTAATTCAACACAAGAAAAATAGTATTGATTGTAATGAGATTTTTTTTGCCAGCATAACACTATAAATACATATTGCTTTCTATACCTTTTTCAAATAGACTCACAAGGATAATGATGGTTTATAAATCGCAATGGCTGGATTCACTCAATATGCTAAGCCAAGATTAAATAAACTGCTTTATTGCTTACACAATATATGAACTTGTCTTGAAAGCAAGCTGGTTAAAAATGTGAATTCTATAGCTATAGTTACGTATATGAATGGTACAGTATTTTATTTTATGTCAAGTTACATGGTCAAGTCTATAATTATTTTTTTGCCTTAGTTTTTTATCTCTAAAAAACTGCTGGCAAGAAAAAGAGAAGATGTGCATTATTTTGTATGAACTTTATTTTAAGGTTATCTTTTGAAACAATATTCTGTAAATCTTGACGCTGATGGAGATTGTGCAGAGAGCAAACCCACTGCCTTCTAACACTGAAGATGTTACCTAGTTGGAAAATGAAATGTCTGCAAGAAAACAACTTCAGAGAGCACCAACGTTGTGGCCTGTCAACTGCCAGCAGAGCTAGCAGCAGAGTCAGATGAGAAGGTTGAGGGGAACCTGGGCTGGCTACGGAGCCTTTGGAAGGCTCTGACGAGGGAGCAGAGGCAGAGCTGGGGCTTTCTGCCCTGTCTCAGGTGGAGAAGCAGCTATCTTAGGGCCTTAGGCTGAGTGAGGGGGAGGAACACCCAAGATGCGCATATGGATAGAGAGGAAAGGAGAAGAGAGCAATGGAAAGCAATAAGCCGGCTCTCAGGGATTTTCATTTGTGACTAATTACTTTTGGTTTATCCAACGTCAACAAAGATTGTTCCTGCCCTGACTTAAATAAAAAAAGGGCTTGCGTTACTTGTGAGTAAGCAGTTTCTCATTGCTTGGGAAGGCTGGATCAGAACAACCAATAACCCCATAGTTCAAACCTGAGTTACAAATATTGTCTATTGTGCAATTTGGCAGTGTTGTTTTTGTATAATGACATTGATTTTCACAAAAAAGTTCTAGCCCTTCTCAATCTGCCCTCAGACTTGTAAATGGCAACCGTGGTCCAACTTATCAAAGAGTAACAAATAAGATCATATCACAGTTTAATATTGAGTGCTATAGTATGTCTCCTGTAAGAGAATTTGCAACACAAAACTTATTCACACATGCTATTACCCCACCCTATAAATTTATCAGGAAGCTGCTGCTTTTAAAACAAAATTTATTTCATTACAGGTAACAGCAATGGTTGCTAAGAATTTCTTAAACAGCAATTCTGGTTACTGGAGGATTCTACTTCAAGTTTGTTCTAATTATCAGATCATATCAACTAATTTTGGTGACTGTAGGAATCAAAATATTTTCTACATTTTCCTACATTCCTACCAGCAACATTAAGAGAACTTGTCCTCTTGCCCTTTTGCCTTAAATATTCATCTATGTGCAAAGTTCCTGACTTGACCTTGACATAATCTGATGTGCTTACTCCCAGAGTATGCCAAGTGGTTAACAATTTAATTATTTTCATCTGTTACTGGCTCTTTTATATTTATTTTAAAAATTATTTTCACAACAGAGTTAATATTTTTTGAAATATTGACTGAGCAAGCATATTTAAGTGCACTGCAAAACAGCAACAACCCTGGTATTTCTGTTATCTGTACCACTTTATTTCTAAAAGTATAGGATCATCACTATCCTATATGTATGGAGAATTTTTCACATTCATAAGTGTCAGGAATCTTATGCATGAGGTTCAGTGAAGTTGGTTCTAAGAGAAGTAAAAATAATAATATACCATATAGAAGATAAAATCACACTGAAATGCAATCAGATACATAGACTGGAAGTTTCTTCATGTTGGGGAAAATTTATATAAAAAAGCATAATTTGTTGTGTCAAATTATACAGAAACTGGGAAATTGAGAAGAGTTTTTTCCTGGTCTTCCAGTGAAACGGGTACATGTGAAGTTAAGGAAAGAGAAATGTTCATTTAATAATCTCATAAGAATACTATTTAATCCAACATTTAGTTGCTATGTGATTCAGTTAGAATCCTGCTTGTAAACGTATCTGATTTACTTTGTAAGAATAGATACACTTCTTATCTGATTCCATTTAACTGTTTAGGATGTTAAAATTATGCAAAGGGATGTTGTCATTTTCATAAGATAGTCCTCGACTTACAACCATTCATTTAGCAGCCGTTTGAAGTTGCAATGGCACTGAGAAAAAGTGACTTACAAGTGGTCTCACACTTATGATCATCATAACAGGACCATATGACCAAAATTAGAGTGCTTGACAACCAGCAGATATTAATAATGGTCGCAGCGCCCAGGGTCATGTGATTGCCATTTGCAACCTTCCCAGTCAGCTTCTGAAAAGCAGAGCCAACAGGGAAAGCCAGTTTGGTTTAAGAGCCATATGATTCACTTAACTATTACAGTGATTTGCTTAACAATTGTGGCTAAAAATCATAAAATTGGGTGTGACTCACTTAACCACTTAGGAATAGAACTTCTTGTCCCACTTGTGGTCGTAAGTTGAGGATTACCTGTATGTGTACTACATTGTCCATATTTATATTATAAAACCTCTGTCAACTATAAAGTGCACCAATTTTTAAATTCGTTACTCTCTCATTGCACTCTACACCACAATGTAATCTATATTCAGCTTTGTGGAGGAGTAGGAAATTTATACCTTTGGGATCCTTGGTGCTTTTTCAGTTTGCGTAATGAAATGTCTACAAGAAAAATACCAAGATCAGAAAGCACTAAGAATCTCACAGTTCAACGCTGAGCTACCAATATTCCCTTCTGTCAAAACTCTTATTTGAAATGCTGTCAGTTAACAGATAAAGAAGTGAAACTGAAAATGTATTTAATACAGTTAAAAGTTTGTACTTTAACCCTTGTACTTAATTACAAGTTCCAACTCACATGCTTATCAGTTGAGCTATATGAAAAACCCCTAGTTTTACCAATGACACTAGGATTTCCAAAAGTATTTTCTGTAATATGTTACTGATAAAATCAGAACGCATTTCAGTTCTCAGCATCTGGCCAGCTGTTTCTCCAAAGTAACATTTAGCTATCATAAGAAAGATTCTTCCCAGTAACTTGTTAAAGTTGAGTAAGTCAGAAAATAATTTTTTAAACTAATTAAACCAAAATCAGATCTTCCAGAAAGAAATGTTTCCTTACAGGAAGTGATCGAATGAAGAAACACTAAAATATTGCAAAAGATTTTATAGAGAAATAAACCATTTTTCTGTCTCCTTACATGTAGCTGTTATATATACTAATATCCTCATTTTTGAAACATTTCAGGCAAGTATGTATTAAAAAGAGTATTTTTGGAGAAGGGGAATAGGGGGGAGGGAGAGAGAGAGAGATTACATTTGTTTCCTCTTCTGAAGGCAAGCCATAAGCATAATGTCAGCATAATGGAATCAGTAAATTTATCTGGTCTGTCAGGCCAGTTAGAAGCACTGCAGTTAAGGCTATGATGTTTAAGCCATCTTGTGGTACTCCTCAGTCAAAGCCATATTCAGTCAGTTTTTTCTGGAATAAGAATTTTTTTGCCACTTTTATTAGTCTTTTACCCTTCTAAATGTACCTGCTTGCAGAAAATAATGCAACCTCATAAATATGGTATATAATGAAAAATAAGTGCAGAGATGAGGTTGCCTATAAATCACTGTGACATTGCATTCTCTTCCTATGATTATTTTCATTGCAGAATTGAAATCAAACTTGTAAAACCACATTTTTAAATGAAGTCCGCCTTGCAAAGAAGTACAATATGACAGGAAGATTTTAGATTTCAGGGTAAGGCAGAGAATCAATACTCTGCAAATCATAAGCAAACTCCCCTGAACAGCTGCAAACTACTTCCAGTGCACTAGTAATATTTTATTAAGGTGACTAACTATCCCTCCCCCCTTAAAAAACCAAATAGAAGTGTAAAACCCAGTAATTATAAAACTGGTGGCAATCAAAATATGATGCATTTGCAAGTAGCCAAACAAAGTTCAGACACATTCAGAAAAAAATGAAATTACATTGGTAGTAACAATCACAAATAAGGATCTTAGTGCCTTGGAAATATAACAAAACAGATTAAATTTCAGATATTCCATTACATAGGGGTAAAAAAATGTTCAAATGGGGTACTCCATAATTTCCTTTTGAGAACAGCTCTTGGGAGGGCATGGCATATTATAGGGTTGTCGCTCATCTGAATTAGGGAACCATTATTTGGCTTATATATTAGCCCACCTTAGGGGGAAAAAAGTGAATGGCTATCCAAGAATACATCTGGGGTAGGGCAGCCAACATACACAACCCAAACCCCCAAACTAAACTATAAAATCCCTCACATATGGCATGGCGTCAGCTATGTTACATCATTTATATCCTGTTCATTCCAAAAGGTAGTTCTCAACAATCAAATACTGTATTCCTCATATCTAAATATTCCCTTTATTCCCTTTTCTGGATTATTTTATATTTAAAAACCAATTATATACAGCAATAAGGACCACACATATTTCTGTACTCCAGCTGTTCATTGTTTATATTGAACATCTAATTGTATGCCTCTGGAAAATAGCTGACTACAATTTAAAAACTATAAGCAGAACTATGAACATTGCATAGGATTAACAAGAAGCTTTTTTTAAAATATACAATTCTAAATCATTCAGCTGAAAAACCAAAGAACAAGACCAAAGAATCAAACAAGACCCAGCCTGGAGGATGCACGTGACTGAATCAGGAGATCATGAATACTATTTTTTGAAGGGGGAAAAGAGGGATGTTCTTTTTGTCTTAAACAAGATGTGATACGTTAATTCTGAAGAATTGCTCTATTAATCCAGATGGATTTGAAAACTTCCTGATCTACAAACTGTTCTGTTTAGGGAAGATTACATTAGTTATAGAGAATCTTGGATGAAATGAATTGACTTAATGGAAATAGCATTGGCCACTGTAGTGACTTTTGTTATATCGCTCAAGGGCAGCCTACCGTGGATAATGCTATCTTTTAGAATTGCTTGAAAGGATTGGAGCATAAGGACCATTCTGCAGTGGTTCCATGCCTTCTTAAAAGGCAGGTTCCAGCTGTTAATTTCCAAGGCTGAGGATTCAGTGATTGAGCTTTTGGTTCCTCCTGTTCCCCTGTTCTTGCCCTAATGTTGTTAACTTTTTTTGTGTTTCTTTGAGCAATGGGTTCTGGTAACAGCAACATTAACACTTTACCTTCAGAATGGTAGCCTGTTTGCTGATGAATGACAGCTATTTCAAGATTGTTAACATCTTTACTACCTGTATGAGTGGAATATTGATTCCTTATATATTCCAAAGTACCGGTTTTGTTCTATAAAGTCATATACAGCCGGGATCAGGTATAATATAGGTGGTACCTGGTTCAATAGTAGTAACTGCAAGAGGGATCTTGGAATCCTAGTGGACAATCACATATGAGCCAGCAATGTGCTGAAGCTACCAAAAAGCCAAAAAAAGTACTAGGCTATATTAACAGAGAGATAAAATCAAGTTCACGTGAAGTATTAATACCACTTTATATTGCCCTGGTAAGACTACATTTGGAATATTGCATCCAGTGTTGGTCACCACGATGTAAAAAAGATGCTGAGACTACAAAGTATAGAGAAGAGCAAAGAAGATGATTAGGTGACTGGAGGCTAAAACATGAATAATGGTTGCAGCAATTACGTCTAGTGTAATGAAAAGGACTAGTGGTGACATGATAGCAGTATTCCAATATCTAAGGAACTGCCACAAAGAAGAGGGGATGAACCTATTCGCCAAGGCACCTGAAGGCAGGTAAAAAAAAACAATGGATGGAAACTAATCAAGGACCAACCTAAAAATAAGGACAAATTTCCTGACAGAACAATTAATCAGTGGAATTACTTGCTTCCAGGAGTTGTGGGTGCTTGAGGTTTTTAAAGAGACTGACAACCATTTGTCTGTAATGAACTGTAATGGACTAGAGTTTCCTACCTGAGCAAGAGATTGGACTAGAAGATCTCCAAACTCTGCTATTCTATTACCTTCAGGGTCATCTTCTGGAAAATATAGCCGCATCCATTATAATTAACCCACAAAGGGGTTGCATTTTGCATTACTGGGAAGTCATTCTAAAATGGCATTGTACATTTGTTTACTTATTCCAAAATCAGACAAGCCAGGATCTGGGGGCTCTGCTGCTTATTTTGGTGAATGGGGCCCAGGTTTTCAGTTGCTGCACTCTTTAAAAAAATCTATGTGAATTCTCTTTTAGTCAACCTGTTTGAAGTTCACTAAATTTCTGAAATAGATTAAAGATCAAGGAAGAGCATCAATCCCACAAAAAATAAAATTGTCTTATTATGAAGAAATTGAATAAACATGTTAGAGCTTGAGCAAGCTCCAAAGATCCTCCCATCTTCTTCTCTTAATGTAAAATAATATTTTACATACTGGCCAGGTTCAATACTGCATTGAGTTAGGGATACAGAACTTTTCTCAGCCTCAGGGCTGTATTTTGGCTTTATGCCAGGGATTCATTCCAAAAGGTGATTTTATATCAAATATAGATTTGATTTAATTTAATTTAAATGCAAGTGTAATTAAAGTGAATGTAAATAAATTAACTGCAGTTGGCATAAATGCTCGTGCTTTTTAAAATTATTTTCTCAGTTTTCATCCAATTTGGAACATCTGATTTGATAGAAACTTTAAGAGAGCTCTGTAGATCTCATTTAAAGCTTTGAGTGTGCACTTCTGTACTAAATCATGGTTTCTTTAACCATACTCTGTTGAATAATCTGCAGTGATTGGGTTCACATTTCATGCTGCATCAGAAACCACATTTATAAACCACACAGATACAGATGAAACAAATGGTATAACGTAAAATAGGTACTTTGGATCCAAACTCCCCCCCCCGCCTTCCCAGTAAGCCCCCCCAAGCCAAGTCTGCAACCTCAGAAAAGGACAGAAACTGCAGAGTCCTCTCCTTTTCCAAGGATTTTTGAAGCCCAGTAAGTAAAGAACCTCCATCCCACACCATATTTCATAGTTATCTCAGAAGAGCAGACGAGGTCATTGTAACCTTAAACACATACCAGATGTTTTATTTTCACATTCTCTCTCCCTCCCCACACGCACAAATGCCTTGTCATACAGCAGTTCAAATGGATTCCCACCCGCTGAGGTTTTCCTGCCACTTGCAAATTTCACATGCAACATTCCACTGAAACTCTGTGAGCATTCACAAGTTTTAATTTTTTTTAAACTTTTGAAGAACAACATTATCTATGTCTGTTTAGCTTAAATCCCAGTGCTGAATGTATTTCCCATGGACATGAGTTCTCTTTTTTTGTGAATCTCTCGCCCTGCCCATTACTTGTGTCACTTGTAACCCTGCTCAACCATGAAACAGCCTCAAAGAGAGAAGGAAAAGGTTAAAACTGGTCAAAGTAGGAACAGTTCTGTGAAGGTGGAAGCAAGTCAGGCCTTTTGTAATCCACTGTGAATTAATAGTAATCCCATCACTGGTGCACCAGTTGCGTCCCTACCTGGACCGGGAGGCACTCGCAACAGTCACTCACGCCCTTGTGACCTCAAGACTGGATTACTGCAATGCGCTCTACATGGGGCATCCCTTGAAGAGTATTCGGAGACTTCAACTCGTCCAGAATGCAGCCGCACGAGCGATTGTGGGTGCACCTTGGTACACCCACGTTACACCTATCCTCCGCGAGCTGCACTGGTTACCGATCAGTCTCCGGATACACTTCAAGGTGCTAGTCATAACTTATAAAGCCCTTCATGGTATTGGATCTGGGTACTTGAGAGACTGCCTGCTGCCAATTACCTCCCACAGACCCATTAGATCTCACAGGGTTGGCCTCCTCCGGGTGCCATCTACCAGCCAATGCCACCTGGCTATTACCCGGGGGCGGGCCTTCTCTGTGGCAGCTCCGGCCCTCTGGAATGAACTCCCCGCAGGGATTCGGACCCTCACCTCTCTCCAGGCCTTCCGAAAAGCCGTCAAAACCTGGCTTTGCCGGCGGGCCTGGGAGTTCCCTCCCCTCTCGACATGTATGGTTGTGCGACTGTTGTCTACTTTTAGTACTTGTATTTTGTTTTTTATGTTCCCCCTTTTTTTCCCCTTTGAATTGTTCGCCGCCCTGAGTCCTCCCGGAGAAGGGCGGCATACAAATAATACAATACAACACAATACAATCACAGATAGCCATACAGGAAAATCTGTAGGAAAATTTTGTTTTTGGACATCATTCTCCAAGTGCTTAGGATCTCTTTTTGTGGAACTTCTGACTTCATGTTATTACCATACTGATTGTTTGCTTCACCTTTCCAATTATGCCTGTTTTCATTACTTTATGGCTTCCCAGGCTATCCATGTTCCCTGGTCTGAAAAATGCTCATAGGAATAATTATCCTAAGGTTTCTTCCTGTGCGGTTGTATAAAAGCATGGTCAGCCTGGTAGATTCCCACTGTTGATGAGACCATTGTGTAAAGAGAGAGAGAACATCTGTACCTTTCTGAGCTTCTTAATTAAATGAAAATCCTATCCAGCACAGTTTCACCTATTTATTCTGAAGAAAATGATAAAAAGAGGGCACTAAGACACAATATTGCATAGTACTAGAATGGATTTGACATTGTGAAAACTGAATTTCCCAAGCTGTTCTCAATCAGGGAACATGAATGAAAAGACTGGCCTTTATGGTTGTGGCCCCCACATTATGGAACTCTACTCGCAGAGGTGGCTTCCCTGTCTTCAATTAAAGACAATTAAACAGTTCTACTCTGTGTACTTTCAGCTTGAATTGTCTGAGGTGTGTTTGTGCATTTGTCTTAGTCTTTGGCTTCTTTCTTACAATATTCTTATTATCACTTCATTGAATATTGTCTGGATACAAACTATGGATTGGACAAAGTCACAAGATCAATCAACAAAACCTTTAAAAATGAAAAATGCTCCAAATTGAGCCAAAGACTGCCCTTCAGCCCAATCCCAAATTATTCAGAGACTTTGCTCTTTTGAAAAGGCTATTTGAAGTGTTGGGTTACTGTTTGGAAGACAGAAATGGGAATCTTTTGCCTGTGGAGAAAGCTTTTGGGCTTTCCTCATAGTTGTCTGCATGTCTCACTCTCAGTATGTCTTTGGTTTTAAAAGTGGAGAAATCCTGACATATATTATTCTCTTGTATTCCCATTGCCCTTTTCTCTGATCATAAACAGATGGCCCCAGGAAAGGCTAACACCGAGTCAGCTGCATGTACAGAAATGAAAAGCCAGTGGGAAATGAATGGGGACTAACCTCTTAGTATCTACTAAATTCTAGGAGTTGATTCCATTAATCCTCCTTGACTCATGACAAGAGAGAATCCAGCAAATAAACATAGCCGGAAAAGGATGATCTTTTTCAAGGGGTTAATGCTGATGGCTTGTAATGTACTGGATGATAACAGTTCAGTTTCCTGGGGAAAACGTTTGCTTTAAGTTTAGATCCTATAGCAATAATGCATCCTTTGAAAACATTTTCTTGCTGGAAATGCTATAGAATATGATGAAACGTAAGAGTTATTTGGTGGGGGGATGGGTGGGAATTTTTCAGCACTATTATCATAAGATATAAAACTTCTTTCAAATCATTGTTGTGGTTGTTCAAAGTGGGTAATGTGAATCTATACTATTTGTTTATTTAATTTGTTTATTTATTTATAGTTCATGTTTCTGCCCATCTCCCTCAACCCTCATACTGAGTTGCAAATATTGGTTTATACAGTAATGCTGTAAGACTTGTTTGCCTTTTTGGTAACATTAGGGAATTGTGGGAAGGATCATTCTTTTTTTTGGCAAAAGAAATCAAAAGTCAGAAATCATACCATAGTAGTTTGCACTACAAAATGCCATAGCCCACTGGGGGTTGCTAATTTCTTTAGTGACAAAGGGGTCAGAGTAAGAACTGGCATGAGGCTGGACAAGTGTGCAGGCTGGGCTGTATGCCACAATCACAAGCTATCAGATTTCTCCTTTGGAATGTCACCGACTTTTTATACCATGTCATAGACTGGACAGTCATTAGAAATTTATATTTTCCCAGTTATGAATATAACTTGGAGACTTCAAGATTTTATACAAAATTCTAATGAGAGTGTTGTAATATTTTACTCTTTCCAACCATGAAAAGAATGCTATCTTAATGGGTATGGATGGGGAAGCTAGCAAAAGAAATATCTGGATAAAATGTAGACCACATCTAGCAGGGGACTGCAGAGAGAAATTTTCTCCCTAAGGTCCCTATTAAGGGGGCAGTTAGGGTAGCAATTCAAAATGTTGTCAATTAAGTTATTTCAAACCTCTGGTCACATGAGGCAGAGCAGACCCAATCCTGGGCAATGCATGCATGCTTGCACGCATATGATAAGGGCTGGTATATGAGTTGGAAAGAACTCCAAAAACCACATTCTGCCTGTTTTTTCTACTTTGTTTGTCATCATATCATAGGGCCCAACATTCTGTTCTGCCTTTTGTTGATCATGCACACTTACTCTGCAAATTTCTCCAATTACCTTTTTTAAAAAGGTGCCCCCCACTCCATGTGCAAATTACGTTTTAAAAGTGAACTGAGTTATTTGCTGCAGCTGACATCTTTACCGGCAGTTTGGATGGCATTTAATATACCTCTCTGGCTGTCTGATGTTACTGTGAATGCATATAAATGCATTTATACTGAAGGCTAGACAGTCCGTGATTCGATGGATCATGTAGGCATTCACCATTTCCCCTCACTTCACAAAACTCAGGAGATCCCAGTGAAACCTCTTGCAGAAGTGCCTGCCATTTTGCTGGAGGGCTGGGGACATCAGGAGTAGCAGACAATGAGAAACACTGCACTCTACTCCTCTTTGACATTACCCAAGAGCCACCTCTTTTCAGGGATAAAGAGGGCTCACCCATTGCCAGCCAGATCTCCCTTGCCAGCAAGCATTCCAGTCTCTTGTTCGTCCTTCATCTCTCCACATATAATATATACTTGCACATTTCCTTTCCTTTCCTGATTATCAGGGAGCACAGTAAAGCTTCCTCCTCTCTCTTCCCCCCCCTCAGTTGACCTATGGAATTGCTTGCCATTTTTGTGGTGTGGTGGTGGTATTGGAACAAAGGATCCTTCGAATTGGGAGGAAAACTGTATCCATTGCTTGCCATTCCAGCATTTTCCTTCAAAATCCCTCCAGCCCTATCTTGTCAGCAGATATTCCAGTCTTTTCCTTGTTCTTTCTTCATTGACCACCACCATTAAGAGACTTCAAATTTCAGCTTCAAAGGAGCCAGTAGCTGCTTGCCTCTCAGATCTTGCCACCCGCTGATTGAGTGTTGGAGTCAAATGGGAAAGAGTGTGGGGATATGTTCCTCCCATCTTCCCTCACACAATGCAACTTATGAGCTTTGGAAGTGTAGTTGGAAGTGGAAGTGTAGTTGGAAGGTGTGATGCCATTGAAAGAGCCACAACGTTGCCAAATTTCAATTCCATGAGAGTGATGGGTCCCAGATTTTGGATGCATTCTACAAGTTAGCCCATTTGAGGCATGTTGTTTAAAAACTGTTGCTGTATGATGGGCCCTCAAGTTAGGTCACTCAACTGAACTAATAACTTAGTTCAATTTAACAAACTTTGCTATTTCATTCCAAAAGCTTTTCAAAATGCAGTGTCTGCCTATTTTTCCTTGGGTTTAGATGCTAAGCCAACATGAATGAGAGACCACTAAAAAATTCCAGCTATATGTTAAGAGAAAAATCAAAATTATTCCAGAATAAAGCAATAATAAAGTTGTTCTATACTGATGCTAACAAAACTGCATGGAAATGTCCATAGAGTGGACATCAGGATATCATCATATTATGGTGATGGTCCAGAAAGTCACCAGGATATCACCATAATATGAACACCACCATATTATGGGCATCATAGCTTAGTAAATGGAAAGTTTACCAATAAATGGAAATTTTAACAACAAATATACTATGAGCAATCTTCAAAAAAACATGGGAAATACATGACTCAGAATAAAAGCTTCCTTTGCGAAGTTTTATTCCCACAGTAGGCAAACAAGAGCTTAAAGATTGGGGGTGGAATGGCATGATGTTGATCATGTTTCTCAGGAATGGGCATTCAGCGGTATTCTGCCCCTGAAGCAACATTGGAAGCTGCCACAGAAAGCAACTTTTCTGGGAATTAATATGCTTGTTTAACTTAGTTTGAAACCTGTTCACTTTGCTGTTGGCCCTTATTCCAAAATATAGAAACTGGAATGAAAGGATGATAATATGGCTGCGGCTGCAGAAACAATTTTTCTTCTGTCAAATTCAGACAGTTGGAATGCATGATGAAACATATGTAGAAATACAGTGGCAAAGATTGTTGAGAAATATCCATTCAGATATTATGGGAACCTTTATAAAAGTGCAAGCAATTATGCAAACATATGAGCCATGAAGTTTGCTGAATGTCTTTTTTCATTTCATTGCTCCGAGTATATTCCACGTTTCCTCTGGGATACTAGAATAATACCTTTGACTCAAAGCAGTCTAATGAGAAAGCTTTGTTTGAATGAAATTGTCCACAGCTAGCATGCAATGATAGGATCAATCTTTAGTTTTATGTTGGAAAATGTGGAACAAACACGGGATACAAAGCTACAGAAAAAACATCCAGAAAGCCTAGATGGAATTGTTTTTGTTTGTTCTCTGCCTGTCTTATCACAAAATTTATGAATTTGGGAGTGTGGGAGGAGGAAAGCAAGGGAGTAGTTCCGGCAAATCTGTAGTCTCATGAATTTTGCTAAAAAGTTCCCACTATAGCTAATTGTATTTGTTTTTGTTATAGTTGGATTGCTAGATTGTCTATTGTAGCAATCTCCTTACCACCCTGGAGAAAGCTTCTGCGTTTATTGTTTTTCCTTGTTTATTCAAACGTAGACACATAGTTGGATGAATTTTGACTTTCCTTACCACACTAAAGTTCTGTAAAGCCAGAAAATGCGCTGGGTTACACAAACCTTTAGTATTAAAATTTAGTATATTAACCAACTGATAATCTTTTATGCAATATTTTAATGTGTACTATAAGTATATGTATAAAATTATTATAAAAATGGTCAACATTAACAACATCATTATAATGGTGGGATTATGTACAGTTAAAATAAAGACAAATAAAACAATGGTGCATCATATTTCAGTAGTGTGAATCCAATGTCAACAACTTTTGAATTATTGTGCAGGAATGCATGATAGAGGAAAAAATTTTTCTTTAAAATATCCCATTATTGAACTGTACATCTTCCATTAAAAAGAAAATGTGCAAAAGTTCTGAAAAAAATATTTTTTTTAAAAAACACCATTGTTTAACATTTAAAGAACAGTGAAGAATTGCTTAGATCTTATCCTAGGGGAATTATGATGCTGTTATTGAGGAATCTTCATCTGGTAAGAATGTAAAAGGTTTTCTCATATACTTTTCTCAGAAAGTGGTTCAGCCAAGGCAACATCTATATCATAAATCCAAATATATGGTTGATTATTTTCATATATTGAATCTAGATTATTGCTTGTACTTTTGAGATAGTTTGTCCAATATGCAATTTCAATGAACAGAAAACAGACAGGATTATGGCAAAGAGTGAATTCTTAAAATTGCTATATGAAAACACAGTGAACGAAAACAGCTGGCAAACCACATCCATATTTTATTAAATAGTGATATTTGTCTTTCCAGCTAATTCATTCCTTGAAGGCAGTTAACAATAAAAATAATGAAAACCATATAAAGCAAGCCAAGTGAAAAGAAAAGTTCCCTTATCCAAATTCTTATTCAAAAAACAGAAGTTTAAATTTTCATCTAGATCAGGGGTATCAAACTGGTGGCCCGCAGACCAGATGCATCATGCATAGGCCACGCCCACCTCTGTGAAGGGAGAAAAAAACCATTAGACAGCAATGTGACACCACAAATTTGACACCTGTGTCAAATGTCATCATTCATATTTTAAAGTTCTAATACAATGTCATTCTGTTTTTAAGGCATTCTTTGTGACAATTAAAATAATATATACAAAAATTCAATTGCATAATTAGTCTGTTCAGTGAAAAAATATTATGGAAGCTTTTCAGAACTTTTTTCTCCCTTACATTCAATCATCATCAATTCTTGGAGATTGACTGAACAAATTGCTAAAGTTTAAAGTCTAAAGAGAAAATGTTTTAAAATTACAGTAAAATAATCTCAATTATTTCTAAAGACAATTCATTTCTTAGTATTTCAGTCTTCCTTTCTGTTTCCTGTTCCTTTCCATGAAAATATATTTCACAATAATTTTACAAATATACTGAATGGACTGAGAAGGAAAAAAATGCTTATCTGGGAGTCCTCCTGGACCCACAGCTGACTTTTGAACACCACTTGTCGGCTGTGACCAGGAGGGCATTTGCCCAGGTTCGCCTGGTGCACCAGTTGCATCCCTACCTGAACCGGGAGGCCCTCACAACAGTCACTTGCGCCCTTGTGACATCTAGACTGGACTACTGCAACGTGCTCTACATGGGGCAGCCCTTGAAGAGCATTCGGAGACTTCAGCTTGTCCAGAATGCAGCCGCACGAGCGATCTTGGGTGCACCTCGGTTCACCCACGTAACACCTATCCTCCGCGAGCTGCACTGACTGCCTATTGGTCTCCGGATATGCTTCAAGGCGCTAGTCGTAACTTATAAAGCCCTTCATGGTATTGGACCTGGGTACTTGAGAGACCGCCTGCTGCCAATCACCTCCACTAGACCGATTAGATCCCACAGATTAGGCCTCCTCCGAATTCCATCCGCCGGCCAGTGTCGACTGGCGACTACCCAGAGGAGAGCCTTCTCTGTGGCTGCTCCGACCCTCTGGAACGAACTCCCCGTGGAGATTCGAACCCTCACCACCCTCCAGGCCTTCCACAAAGCCCTTAAAACCTGGCTGTTCCGACAGGCCTGGGGCTAAAGAGCTGTTGCCCCCGTCTCGAATGGTATGACTGTTGTGTGTTTTTAAATTATGCATTGTTATGTTTCGTTTATTTTTTGCCTGTACCCCTCTTCCCTGATTTGAGCTGTGAGCCACCCTGAGTCCCCTTCGGGGGGAAAGGGCGGCATATAAATATAATAAAATCCAAAAATCCAAATCCAAATCTTATTCTCTAATAGGCATTCAAATATTTATTCAAATATCAGTCATTTGCAGGAATTTGGGAGCTTCTTAAACTCCGGAAGCTAGTGAATTGGCCACAATGTGACAATCAGCTCAATCATGATGGAACATAGATGCTCAGGGAGACTGGTGAGGACAAGTATTGATAGCAAGGCATCATGGCACCTTGACCTCTGTGCGGATTGGAAAACCTGGAAGCCAGGATGAGATCACAGATCCTACCAGTGAGAACACAAGTCCTTCAATTCCAGAAGTATTGCAAAACTATCTCTACAATATTTCTTTTGAAATGATTGTTGGCTGGCTCAGTTTTCTGAGTTCACATGCATTGCCAGAACATAGAGCTATTGCATTAAATTCAGATTAATGTAGTGCTTGCATGGGAAAAGGTGTTTGAGAGATCTTGTATGTGATATCGCTTTTTCTTGCTGATTAAATCTTTATTTATAATCTTCATTCTTTTATTTTAGAAGCTTAGATTATTTAACCAATTTTCCATGTCTAAAATTTATAATCTTTTTTCCTTCCCTCCTTCCTTTCTTCCTTCCTTCCTTCCTTCCTTCCTTCCTTCCTTCCTTCCTTCCTTCCTTCCTTCCTTTTGTAACATATAGTATGTTTAACTTATTCAAATTATTGACAAGAAAGTCTTTTTCAATTGTACTAGTTTTTATTTGGTCTTCCTCATTCTTTTGAAATGATTCGTGATTCAGTTTTCTTTGGAGGCTTATTTTTGGTATATTTTTGTTTGAAGTGTGTCTCTTTTTTCTTACATTTTTAATAATAAAAATCAGTATTAAATAAATAATAAAAATAATCAGTATTCTTCCCCCAGTTCTTAAAAATTCACTGTTATTATATTGTAGCATCAGTAGAAAATTGAACATAATGCAGGCTATTCTGAAGAAACGGTCTTAGGTAATAGTAAGTGACTATGGTCAAAGTGTCATTCAGTTGAAAAATTTGGTGAATTTTCATTTTCCCCATAAAGAGTGAACTTTTTTACAAATACTATTCTATAAGTAGAATAGGCCTTTTCAACTCTTGAGGGAGTTTTCTGCTTGCTCTATTGGCTTTCTTCCCAGAGCATTTCAACTACTTCTTTATTTTTTCTTCCTCCTCTTCCTTATTTGATGAGAAAGAACAAAGTGCTGCTTGCTGATCCTACTTACACTTTTTAAAAATAAGAGTCAAAAATTATTTCTTTTAGAATACATTTTAATGTGGGCTTCTAACTAGTTGACAAACATGCCCATCTCACAAGTCTGCATGTTCAATTCGCATTCATCGGCAAACCCATTGAACAATCTACCAAACATCCTTACAGCAAATTGTGTTGCACAAATCCATAAAGTGAGGTTAGCTTAGGATTCAGTGTGAGAGGGTATATTCAGAAATTTGAATAAAACCTTATTTAAGTATTTAAGACACATAAGACAGTACTGTGGTAATCATTCCATGGCAAGATAAATTGGATTACTGCCAAGAGCAACAACCAAGACTGAAGCTATAACTTTGCCACAAGGGGTGAGGGTATGCCAGACTTTACATTTGTGCTTCCTTATATTCTAAATTCCATCAAATAGGATGCAAACATTTTACAGTTCGTATAAGCAATCTTCAGTCCAGAATTTTCTTTCCTATTTTATCTTATCCTACCTACCTACCCTCCTCCTAGCCAAGAATTCAATTCTCGGTTATTCAGCAATACCAAATTCCATTTCATATTACCTTTTCTTTAGGGATACTATCTAAATTAGGCAACTATTTACCAAATTGTGAAGTTAGGATTTCAAAATAAAAAAAATATCAATGTATTTAATAATGGGGACTTTATGATGAAAAAACAATCCCTACACATATTTCAACAAAGATAAAATGCATAGTGAATCATATATATTTATTAACAAACCAAATAAGTAACAGAAATAAATTTGGGATTATCTAAATTTTAGTGCTACAAGTATGTGAAATATAAAGCGAAAAATTCTACTTTTTCATCACTTTTTAAAATAACAAATTCCTGAATTTCACTGAATAATATACCCTATTTCCAGGAATATAAAATGCACCAGAATATAAGACACATCAAGATTTTGAAGAGGCAAAATTTTAAAAAAAGTTTTTGCACTTTGCAGACCTCCCACAAATGCCCCTTTTTTTGAGAAAATGGGCCCGTTTTTTGTCAAAAAAGGGCAAGCATAGCCTTTAGGAGGCTTGTAGAGTACTCCTGGGGGCTGGGGGGGGGAAACAGTTTGTTTTTCGCTCATCTTTGCCCTCCCCGGCCGCCAGGGGCACTCTGCCAGCCTCCTAAAGGCTATGTACAGCCATTTTTGCAAAGGGGATGGGGTTTTGGGAGGCCAAAAATGCTGTATTCAGTGTATAAGACACACCCAGATTTTCAGCCTCTCTTTTGAGAGAAAAAGGTGCATCTTATACTATGAAAAATACGGTAGTTTAACTGATATAGAAATCCTTAAGCAATGCAATTACTCTGGAATGCAAGATTGACAGAAAAATTCTTCCATTTAACAATTCATTTTGAGTTGAATGGTATTCCAGGATGATAAAGTTTAAAACATGTCTTCCTGGTTGCTTTATTTAAAAACCAACAAAAAACCACCAAAGACTTGAGTTTTATATCCTTCTTGAGGGTGGATACAAGTGGTTTCAAAACTATTATTTCTTCATTTAACTCTTGCCCTTTAATATTGCTGATGTGGCACACAGTTAGATAATCAATTGTTGAAGAATGTAGAACATGCTCTGATGCCAGGGTTGCATTTTGGAGAAATAGATTTTATACTTGTATGGATTTTACATGGTTTTAACCACTGACCTCCTGTATGAAACCAATAGTATATTATAGAAATGCTATTCAGTAAGTAAGTATATAAATAAATTTGTGCATACTTGTTAAAGGCTTTTTACTAATTTTGGGGTATCAGATACACTCCTAATCACTGGCCTCCAGTCTGCTTAGAACTGTGTTAAAGTAATCCAGTTCTATATTAAGAGTAATATTGAACTAAATAATTGCATGTATATATAAAAATTGGGGAGAGAGTTTAATGAATAAACCAGCTTGTGCACATCAAAAGTAATCATCAGAAGTTGAAATATTCATTGGGAGCTTACATTCTAATATTTTATGTATCTAAGCCAAAACGTGGCGTTTTCCTCACTTTTCCTGAACAAGCTGACTTTCTGCAACATAGCCTTGTCAGGGTTCCAGCTTTGTTTGTGAATGTAAAGTCTTCTCCCTCTTAGGCAGACTCTGGACTTTCCTTCCCTTATTTCCTGATAAGTCAGCTTTTCCAGGCAGAGAAGAAAGACTGAAATCTTGGCTTAGCTTGAATGGGTAAGAAAACGTAAAAACTATATCTCATCAGTGGACTAAAACAGCTAGATAACAGCCCTTTCCTATATTCTTCATTTCAGAAACAAAATGGAAGTGTGGGTTATCCTTTATAGGATGATAATATAATCATAACTTATAGTATTAAACATCTGAAAAATTGAAGTTTTTGGTTCATTTTTTGCAAATAATTTAGAATTTTACAAACCGTGATCTATTTTCCCCTGTCCACTGCTTCATATGCTTGCAATACATTTTTCTATTTAAATGTGTGTTGTATTGAAAGGATCTGCTTATTATTTGGTTCCCATGGCAACATAACCTGTCTTTTGTCTAATACAAGATGCTGATTATTATTTTCATAACCACCTTAGGCAATTCCCTTTTACAACCACAGTTGAGTGGAATGTAATCCAGGTTGCAACCCCCAACCATTTTATGCTGTTTTATAATACCCATTCTAACCACTTTTACTAGACCAGCAAATCCCATGAAATGAAATGTTTCAAGGTAGTATTGTAAACTGAAGCATCCTAACTTTAACTCTGTAAGTCTCGGTGGGCCTTTTTGTCTAAGGCTAAGCCAAGGGATGGGTTAAATTTAAGTTTTGATAGCTTTAATTTAAATGCAGTCAAACTTTTCTGTAAATTATGAAGGCCTTCTGCAATAGTACTAGGAAAGAAGCAGTGCTTACACATCACCATGAAAGGGGTTTTCTGCTGATGACAATTCACTGCTTTTGGCAGAACTTATCCCTGTGCATACAAAGCAGTGTTTAGCTCAAGTCACATAATTCATCCCTAAAGTGTCCGCGCTTGACCAAGTTTTGTGTCCAAACTTTCTAGCACTGGCCTTTGTTTAGGAAAGAATGACTCAGCCATCCCACTGTTCTTCATTTTACAGAGGTGTCGGGAATTTAACCAGTTAAAACTGGGAAGCAATTTCAGTTTGTGGGCTGACTCTAGCATGAAACTATTATATACTCTGGGTCACGTGGCATAACATTTCATCCAAGCAAGTCTATTAATTCTGGCAGCAGTCAGAGAAAGTTTCAGAGCTTCTGGAATCCGGCAGATGTACTGTTTCCTTAGGGCTTTGGGAAGCACGGCATTATTTGCAGGCTCACGTAAGTTGTTGAACATTTTTTAAATTACTCTAAGGCATTGGATATAATAATGTTTTTCCATTGTTCTTGAGTACTAAGCTATGAGAAGCTTCACTACAATAACTGGTTTGGTTGTGAACCAACTCTGTCTCTTTTTTTTAAATTTTAGACGTGCTTTTTCAGTCATTCATTGCCACGTACTCTCTTTGTAAGGAACTCTGATGTAAAGAGATCTTTGTATATAGCTGGAAATACCAGGCTCTATGTTTTAGTTTGCAAAATTCTGTAGTTTTGAACTAAATGGTCCAAAAATCATCATAATCTCTATTAGCACTTAGGCTGTGTAAACCACGTTATCAACTTGTCTTAATACATTTCATGGGGAAGACTGAGTAGGATGGCAAGAAGAAAAAGGAGAATCAGTGTAGTATAGTTAAAGTTTTGGACTTGGACTGAAGAGAACCAAATTCAAGCCTATTACCTGCTTATTCAGGGGTTAGTGAAATTATTGTTTTGGGAACAAAATTAAGCAATATTTCACTGATCTAATAGTAGGTTTCTCAGTTGCTGTACTGTACCTATTTTTATAAAATTGATTATTTGCATTATGATAAGTTATAGTGGGGTTCTTTATCACTTTGATCTCATGTTTTGCCCGTAAACATTCCTGGGATCAATTTTTGCTGTCTTTAGTTTTAGAAGATCAGGCAGCTGGTGGCAAAGACTTGTGATTTTGAAAGTTGTCCAAGTAGATAACACTAGGCTACATAAAGGAAGAATAAGCTTCAGTGATGTACGAGACAGTTTATTATGAAGCTAATTCCCATGAACTATTGGTCTACACAATAACTTAACAAACTAACTATAAGTTCACATATGCATTAGGATTAATTTCCTATCATCTTTGCATGATATTCATGCCTTAACCTCTTACTTTCTCCAGGATCCAGTTTTCTTCCAAAAGCTTTGATGTTTGCAATGGATCATCCTAACACAACACAATCCCTGCCGGCTGCGGAGAGCTCTGACTCTCTTGCTTCCCCGTCTAAGAAGAATGGAGGTAGTGGCAATGAATACTTTTATATCCTGATTGTCATGACCTTCTATGGAATCTTTCTAATGGGAATCATGCTAGGCTATATGAACTCCAAGAGGAAAGAAAAGAAATCTAATTTGCTGCTGCTTTATAAAGACGAGCAGAGGAAATGGGGACAAGCTGTTAAGTCTTTGCCAACAGTCTCAGGACTGAGGTCTGTCCAGTTTCCAATGATGATCAGTATGCTGCAAGACAGCATGGTACCGGCTTTTTCCTGTACCTTGTGTTCCTTGGAGGGAAACAGTGAATCTTCCTTGCCAGATGTTCACCTCACTATTGAAGAAGAAATGGCTGCTGATGAAACAGGAGAATCGACTGAAGCAGCCCTTCTCAAGGACAGTAGCGAAGGCTCTTCAGAAAGCATCCATCAACATTCCTAGCATTTCCAGGCTCTGAAGACTCAACATCTTTTGAAAAATTATAATCAGTTTTGCTTCTGGCATTGATCTATTCATCATCAGGATCGGTCATTATTTTGTCGGAAGATGGAAAGAAAAGTAATAAGCCCAAATATAATATGTAACAGAATGGCTTGGTTACTAAAGACGGAGAAGGATTTTTTTTCTTTGAAGGAAATATTCTGGCTTTCCTTCAGCTTATTTCTGAATGTACAAATGTGAAAGTAGTGGTGATATATATGTGACTGTTTTATGAATAACTAGTGATTTGATAACTAATGCCACAAATATTTTACCCTATTAAATGTCTCAATGAGACATTCCTAGTCTCAAAATGACTAAACAGCAATAATACAGAGCAAAAATTAATCTTTGCTCACTCAGTGACTAAGCGGCAGTCCACTTGAACGATTTCCTAACTTTCAGATATGTATAATTGTGTAGAATAAATAAATTTATACAGATATCTGAGCAGCAACTGGGAAGGGGGCATGACAATGAAATGGCTTGAAACAACAGCACTTGTAACTCCAAGTATATAACAACAAACAATTACCGCTATTTTTGTTGTTATTGTTTATCCCAAATAGAACAGCTGTGGAAGTAAATCCTACATTAATGTTAATTTCTAGATCAGAAAGCATTGTATAAAACTGATGATTTAGTTCTATTAATCAGCTCAACATCCTGGTCATTCTGAATGAATCATGAATCACAAAAAGACCAGGGGCTATAATGCCCAATTAAGATATAACTGGACCAAAAACAGGCCCAGTATGGCCACTTGGATGTTCTTGGTCTGTAGCTATCATTATTGCAGCGCTTCATTAATTCATAATGAGTATAAAACATTGATCTTAAACATGGTGAGTTTCTGGTTCTGGATTTCTGGTTTAAATAATATATTCATTTTAGAAAGTATTCAAACCATAGCTCAGGAATTTTTAAATGATAATTGTTACAGCATTTTACAAAAACATTAGTTAAAACATTACATGGGTTTTAAAAAGTTATACATGTAACAGTGATCCCAAAATGCATTACTTCCATCATGCATTGCATTGGACATCAACATTGGGCTTATAAGTATGAGAACAGAAACACCGCCAAAACTCTGAGTTTTCCAAGTTAAATAATGCAGAAAGATATGTATTGCCATGGGATACAGTCTGTGAAAACAGAAAGGGAATAGGCACAAATGAGGTAAAAGTCCTACTTTCCACTTCTATTTTAAGGCTTTAGTTCTAATTCTAATTTCAGTTCCAACAGAGCTAAACAACTTTATTGATCAAAAAATATTGTCATTTTGTCTGTCTGATGTCAACAAGATCATTATGTTATAGGAACCTTGTTTGTTTGTATGCTCATTGATGAGTGGCTACAAATCTCATTAAATGCAATAGATGTATTGCTATTATCTTTGCTGATCGTCTTATGAGAACAATCTTGGGGTTTCTATATTACAAGAAGGACTGTTTTCAATATTGTTATATGCCAAACTATGTTTGGCATTTTGCCTGGAATCACTTGAATTCTGAAATTGTACTATTCAAAATAATAAATGAGTTGGTATATTTCTCCATTGCTTTTTCTTCATTTATCATGAAACAAATTTATTGGTGACTCTCTATTCTTTTCAGCTTGAATCAAAAGTCAGTTGTGTATATACTTTGATACCACACTGTATATATTTGAACCATATTTAACTATTATTTTTCCATTGACCCTCATTTTATTTAAATAAAAATATAATGATAACTTTTTGTTATTTTTATGGAATGATTATGCAGTGACTAAGGTTTCTGTGACCAAAACTACTTCTTTCTTCTTTTTTACCTTCAGCAAACCATTTCCTGGTAGTTCCCCATACTCCTCATTGGAATTATAGGATCAGGTTCATTTTAAGTGGCAATATCAGCTGTGATTCTTCCAACACATGTCATTCATCCAGGAACATTTCAGACTACTTTGTTATTTAAGTCTATGTCAAGCATACTGTTCAAAACTGAGTTTCTGAATCTAAACCATTTGTTGTTTATTTGTTTGCTTTGGCTGTTGTGATCAGTAGTAAATGGTAGGCCTACCATATTAGGTTGCAGAAAACCAAATGAACACTAGGTGACAACAGAGAGTACAGATGACTTTAATCCTTTGATGTCATCTCAAGGTCATTTAGATTTTTGCAGTCCTAATATGCTATAAAAGTGAATGGTTCAATGTATTTTCTTAGTTTTTCATGAGCATTGCCATCATTCACAGTGGTCTTTTCTGCAATTCTTTAGCACAATAGATTTGATTTTTTAAAATTAAGAAACAGTTCTATGGGAGTAACCATATCTTCTAATAATTTGAATCTAAGTTGCAATTGCCTTTCCCTGCTATTTTTTGCACATCAACCTGTTATTAAAGACAATATAATAGGATGATTTTGGGCCTTTTGCTCAACTGATAAATCCTTAAAATAAACAAGGATTCTTGCATATGAAGATGGAGAAACAAGCAGTTATTCTTCTTAACTTGTTGATCACTTGTAGAGGGCATGATACAGTATGTAAATCAAATTTCTCTGCCTGGAGCGCTCTACATGTTTTGGATTATAACTCTGCTTAAATTTATGTACGATGGATATTTCCAGTGCAACATGTTTGAAGGGCTAGATTGGGGTAAGATGCTTTAGGCAAAAAAATACTTAAATAGGAAACATGTGACTTTTGGTAAAGATTGAGTCAGTGCACTTGCTGAAATACCTTTGATTCATTTTTTTTTGGCTGTGGGAAAGACTTAACAGGAAAGCCTGCAGTTAGGAGGCAATAGTGCAATTTGGATAGAAAGTTCTCCACATGGCTTCACCTAGAGGGCAGGACCTTAGAAGACTTCCATGGAAAGACTCTACCAGTTTGAAAGCAGCTTTGAACTTCTGTGATTCCTTAGTGCCAGCAGCATTCAAAAACCAAGCCAACTGGCTTAAATTGGAAACTGCAGTAAAGCGCTCTGTCTGTCTCTGAAATACTGTCTCTGGAGAATTCGTGGGGAATGTGTCTCTCACTTGCAACCATCCCTCCCTCCTTCTTTTGGTTTTCAGGCCTCTCGGGGCCAGGGGGGGGGAGTTAGTTTGACCCATTTGCAGTTTCCTCTTATAGAAATCCCTGGGATCTTTTTCTGCAAATGGCCAGACAATGCACATTGTATGAAGTAAGTAAATGGACTTGGGTAAGACAAAAGGCATTTACTTCAGCCACTTTTCATATGGAGAGGTCAGTGAGAAGATTACTGTCTTGCAGAAGCTAAGATCTTGACAGCAATTTTTGCTCTTTGTTCTCAGTGCTGTGAGGTTAGCAGAAGAAAAAATGCTCAGGAATCACCTTCAAACTGCTTTTGAAGCCTCGAAGACAGGATGTAATAATGACGAGGAAAGAATCTTATTTTTGAAATGGAGGCAAGAATGGGTCAGATAACCTTGAAAGGCCAAGCTGATATGAGACTGCAGCCTGACAAGGCCAGCTCTTTCTTAAAGCAAACTATAACAGCCAGTGAGTCTGGTGTGCTTATTAAATGCCTTTTGCTCAAAGATGACAAGCAGGCAGCCGGCAGCCAGCAGCCAGGCATCTGCAGACTTTCAAGATGAGAGAGAAGACATGACTAGTTAACCCCCCATTTGGAAATCTTCCAGCAGTGGGGGAAAGTGGTGATAATGCTGACACTGAAAACCTAGACAAGGAGAGGCAGAAAGTGGGATGAGGGAAATCGGCAGGAAAAAATGTGATGTGCCACAA
The DNA here is from genome assembly GCF_009769535.1 of Thamnophis elegans. Lineage (NCBI taxonomy): Eukaryota > Metazoa > Chordata > Lepidosauria > Squamata > Natricidae > Thamnophis > Thamnophis elegans. The sequence continues at coordinate 38,087,875 of NC_045550.1, forward strand.
TGTTATCTGCATAAAGAACAGTGATTTCTGACAGTTTCTGTTCTTCATAAATAGGAGTGGACAGTCCATAGAGTGAATAATTTTAACATAATTAAGGGATAGAAAAATAGGTATGAGATTTCAGCATTCTTGGACTCATAGTGGGTTCTTAGGATAATTGTATTTAATACAAAGCACATATTGCTTTACCCAACTATGAGTAGCTTCTGAGAAAAATATGATTGTACCAACAAAGATCGCTGTTAGGCTCTTCTGATCACACCCATGTTTGGTCATTTGCTTGCTACATCTTAAAAATTTGTTTGGTAATGAACTTACACTTTAGATGAAATGAAATGATAAGATAAAATTATTTTAGTTTTTAATCATAGGTATATTTTATCCATACAAAATCACACAGAGAATATGTGCACATAAAAACTAATGGGGAAGGCATCTTTTACAAAACAATCATAACAAGATGAGCAGCCACTGTAAGTTAAAATCCACTGTTTGGCAGCAAAGAGATGGCTAAACCCGGCCTTCGTTCCTTTTCCCAGGAAGCCAATTTGCATATTTAACTTTGTTTAAAATAATGCTCCTTGGTTGCTATAGGAAACGTAGGCAGCAGTGTTCATGGTCTCAGACCTCTCTTCCTGCAAGACACGTCAACAGCATTTTTCAAACTATTCATGAATGCCTGTTGTTGCAGATGCACTAGAAATGAATAAAATGCCATAGGTTATATCTCAAGAGAAAGGGGAAGGAGAATAGAGTTAACCATGTAATAGTTTAATAGCAAGGTTCTCAGAGTTCTCTGTCATGCTTCACACTAATGGATAAATGACAGAACAGAAAACAAAGTAAAAGACTCCAAATTTACATACTTTAATATGAGTCACTGGTATAAGGTTCACCTTAAGTTTAATCAAAATTATATGAAAACTCCGCTTTTGCTCTTTAGATAGGTATGGAAGAAGGCCATGTGCTCTGGGGCTGATAGTTGCTTAAATGCAGTGATGTGCAGTGAGGTTTATGGCTGGTGAGGCAAAAGAAAGAAAGCGGCTTTTGCCCGCCCCGCAGCTGTGTCCACCATAGAGGCTTTTGGACACCCCAGCGCTGTGTCCATCATAGAGGGAAAACTTCCTTAGACCAACGGAAGATTTTAAAAGCAGAGAGGACCTATGGAAAGCTTCAAAGAATCAATGCTGGATGGAACCAAAGCCACCCTGCCACTCCGGCGCTAGAGGCAAAAGCCGCCCTGCCTCTATGTCCAAAAACCCTGCTGCTATGTTCTGACATAAAAAAGTGCCAGACCCTAAGGCAGAAATAGGCAACATACAACATGTGGGCTACATACATTTCCAGGCTTGTCACTAATATTCAAACACAAAATAAACAAATTTTATTGACAAAAGGTCAGCCTGTTTCTGGCTTTTATGAGTGAAAACAAAACCATCTAGGATATTTTCAGTTAGGGCAACACCTTAATCTCTACCCTAAAACATATTAAATATATACAAGTGTTATTATTGTGATGCCACAAGACCTCAGCTGCCTGAGATCCTCTATAAATTCAAGAGGCTGAGCTGTGGCCTCACTCTTCATATATTGCCTGCTTCCTGCTCTAAAGCAAAAGTGGGCAGCATTTTCTTGCATACAATTTGCTATTTCCATCACCAGCACAACTGTCTTTGTTCTGGCTTGCAACGAGAAGCCAATAAAATAAGAAGAATATTGGCTTCTCGTTGCAAGCCAGAACAAAGACAGTTGTGCTGGTGATGGAAATAGCAAATTGTATGCAAGAAAATGCTGCCCACTTTTGCTTTAGAGCAGGAAGCAGGCAATATATGAAGAGTGAGGCCACAGCTCAGCCTCTTGAATTTATAGAGGATCTCAGGCAGCTGAGGTCTTGTGACATAAATAATGTCAGAATGAATGTCTTCTCCTCACCTCTCAAAATCATTAGCCAGTGAAGTTCTGCTATCCATAGAATTTATGTAACTTTGGGATTATTCTCATAGAGAGTCAACCCTGAAGGTTTAGCCACCTGTAACAACTTGCCTTTCACTTTCACCTGCTGCTACCTCTTCAATCCTGACTTGAGGGAGAAAGTAGAGAGAGTGGGAAAGTCTCTCCTCACTAGATATCTGCTCTGTTGCCTGGTCAAAAGCCCCAAATCAGCCCAAACAGCTGACAGACATTATATAAATCATCTCTCTTTTTCTTTTCCCATCTCATGTCAGTGTTAATTATGCTATAGTGCTCCTTTTATGCCTATCTAGTATTGTTGGAAGGATGCGGTAGCTCAATGGCTAAGACACTGAGCTTGTTGATCAGAAAGGTCAGAGTTCAGTGGATCGAATCCCTAGTGCTGCGTAATGGAGTGAGCTCCCATTACTTGTTCCAGCTTCTGCCAACCTAGCAGTTAGAAAGCATGTAAAAATGCAAGAAATCATAGGAACCACCTTGGGTAAGAAGGTAACAGCATTCCATGTGCCTTTGGTGTCTAGTCATGCCAGCAATATGACCACAGATATGTCTTCGGACAGCGCTGGAACTTCGGCTTTGAAACGGAGATGAGCACCAGCCCTTGGAGTCGGGAACTACTAGCACATATGTGCCAGGGAAACCTTTACCTTTACCTTTACCTAGTGTTGTTGGGCTGGTAAAGAACACAGATATAATGTTATTCATGAAGCCTGCTAAACTTGTGTTTTTGAAATAAACATTGCTTATAATTTAAAAAACAGGAGAGAAGGATACACTCGCTCAAAGCCACAGTGCCTCAAAAGCAGCAGGAAAAATGACATAGAAATATATTAGAATGCAGACCTAGTAAAACTGCTGTGGCTTGCTGATTGCTTAAGGGGGACGATAGCACTATAATAGCCAGAATAGCTAAAGATAAGCCTTAAGATGTCTCAAGTATTCTGGAGAGAAAGAAGTTCCCTGAAGATGAGCTCCAGCATGAGTCCAAAAATTTGGAAGACTAAAACTCTGGTCTCAGTGACTGACTCAGATTGGATCCTGCCACAGGTATAGATTGAGGACAAGATGAAGACAACCTCATAGCAATACAGAAGAAAAGAAGTTAGCAGAGCATGTTTGTGTAGTGGTTAGATGCAAATGAAAAAAAGCTGGCAATCACCTTGTAGAGTACTTGATGTAAGTGTAAGATTTTGATAGCTTATCCATGAATTGCAATGGTATTTTTCTTCCCAGAGGAAGGAAAGCAACAAAACATGTAAAAGCTGTTTCTGTTTCATCTGTTTGAATGACAGTGGTAAAAAGAATTTAAAAGTATTATTAAACAAACCACTTTTTCTGTGGAAGAAAATTTCTCTTAACTTTGATATTGGGGATTAGAAAATTAGCCACATACTACAATAATGGAAATAATAAGAAACAGGAATAATGGAAATAATAAGAAACAGTTAATGTCATTCAGAAATTCCTGTAAAGAAATTTAATAAAAGATATTAGCCAAAATGTATATACTATACTTTAACATAGCTGATAAATCCACAGACAAAAAAGAGAGAAAAGAATGAAAATGTGCTTCTATAATATATCTTATTTGACTAGAAACAGGAAGAGGTGGAGGAAATGGTAGAATAGATTGGCATAACTGTTTTATCTATTACACCAAGATGGCTCTCTTTTGAATAGGAATGGACCTAAGGAAAGTAAATCAGTCTGCCCTTATTTTGCATTGATTGTAATGGGTAGAATGAACAAACTGCCTATTTTTATTCTCAGAACACTTTATAAACAAGCTCCTCCTCTAAACAATGTCCTATACACTCTTTCTTCTCCAATCCATTGCCCTCCATATTGTATGTACTGGAACTTCAACTAGGAATTGCTGCCACACATCTGGAAGGTACTCAGTTGGAAAAAAACCCACTGTATTTTCCTGGAATTTGTGGAATTTCATACTGCTGCACACATTTTAATTTTCACAAATTGTACACCCCTCAGATGCTATACAATTCAGACAGAATAGTTTCTTAGACAGAAATTAATCCTAGAATAATTTACAAAAGTATGTAGAAACCCACAGGGACCTCACATTTGTCTTATTTTGAAATGCAATAAATATAATGTTCTATTAATTTAGCTTAATATATAATGACTCACTTGTCCCACTGATTTCAGAGGCTCTTTCCTCAATATAACATTTTGGTCTAACTCAATATGCCTGTTCCAAAGCCTCCTAAATTCACTCGTTGACAAAGAAACATAATCAAGTGGCTCTGATAATTGAAAATAGTTTTTATAAATCATTATTTCAGACAATATTTTAAAACTTTAGAGGAAGCAAGCTATATTTGTGGTTACAACATAAACTGTACCACATGGCAAATACATAGTAATTCAAAACTCTGCATAGCAAGAAACCATTACAATGTCTGTCAATAAATGGCTAGTGGTGTGTACCAACAGATGATTCAAGTAGTTATGAATTTGAGTATATGAATTTGAGAGAGAATGAGATGGCTGGATTGAGTCACTGAAACAGAAGGTGTGAGCTTAAATGGACTCCAGAGGATGGTATAGGACAGGGAGGCTTGGAGGAATGTTGTCCATGGGTCGGATACGATTTCACAACTCACAACAAATGAATTTGCGTCAGCATCATAAATAAGGAAGCTTATAAATGGGTATATTCAGTTCTATGATAAAATAGACCCAAATAGTTTGGTAAATTATTCTTAAAAAAAATATGTTAAAGGAAGAAAAATATGCATCTATTAGAGAATCATCTTCCTTTTAATTCTTTATAAGTAAGATTAATAAATCTGTTAGTAGAGTTTCTCTTACCAACTGTAGCAGCAAAAACTCTAAAGCTTTACTGTATATACTCGAGTATAAGCCTAGTTTTTCAGCCCACTTTTTGGGCTGAAAAAAGCCGCCTCGGCTTATACTCGAGTCAGTGAAAAATTTGCCCAAAATGGAGGAGAAAAAGGGGCGGGGCCATGCCGCTGGGTGACACTCGTGAATGGCCCAGTGCCCCTGTGAGTTTCCCCTCCCTCTGTGTCAGTTTGCCGCGCAGCGCGCACCGCACCATCCCCCCTCCTCACGTTCTAATGTAATGCAGGGCTGTCTTACGATTCCCCTTCCTCCCCCTCCTGCCGCTCTGCAACGATGTCCCACCTCCTCCTTGTTATGGCAAGCAGCCACATAGCGATGTCCCACCTCCTCTGGTACAGTGATCCAATGATAGGAATCACTGTGCCGTGTGTCATAGGAGGCGGGACATCGCTCCCGCGGCTGCACGGGACATCATCATCACAGCGGGACATCAGCATCATGAGGTGAGTGAAGTATTTCATTGAATACACCGCTAGTTTACTGTTTTTCTTTGAAATAAATATTCAAAAACATTATTGGTATCTATTTTTATTTTTGAAATTTACCGGTAGCTGCTGCATTTCCCACCCTAGGCTTATACTCGAGTCAATAACTTTTCCAGTTTTTTGTGGTAAAATTAGGTGCCTCGGCTTATATTCGGGTCGGCCTATACTCGAGTATATACGGTAGTTATTCTTGGTATAGTCTGTTGATCTGACTGTCTTGTAGTTATTACAGATAACAAGTGGAATGAAGAAAAAAGCTAATTTAACTGCTATAAAATGGGTAAGATAACCAGAAATTGAAGCCAACATTTATAAGTGTTAAGCTACCGAAGAGTTCTTCCTGGATGGGTAAATCTTAATTCTTCTCCTACATTAATCAAACAATCTTTTCATGGATAACATTTAGGGTTGCAATAATTGTTAATTAAATGAACCAAATCACACACTTGCCCATTATAATTTTTATAACAGTATGAAATCTACTAGACATACATTTTCCCTCTCTACATGAATTTAATAGCCAAAATAATATTATGGCAACAGATCTGCAAAATTATGCAAAAGTAGATTGAAAGTAGCATGTTTCCTTTCTCAATAATTGTAACTGCTATCCAATATGAAAAATATTTCTTGGTAACTGAATTAACTGATTTCATCTTCCTAATGCCAGTTTCTCACAGTAAGTTCCCCCCAGGATTTCTCTCATGCCTGAACCCCACGCCTACTCAAGCCTCAAGAACTATAAACTAATTAAATCAGAATTTTTCAGGCTGGGAAAGAAGCAGCATAACTTGTTATGTATTTTTTTAAAAAATATTTAGTTAATATATAGATATTTGGGTTAATATGGGAATCATGACAAATAGATGACCAAATCTGGTCTATTTGGTAAGGGATGGCGAGATTCTAATTTTGTTGGATCTCTGGGTTACATAACTCAGGATTCATAGGGGAAATGTTCAAATCTCAAATTTGCAGAATCTCAATCTCAAATCTGTAGATTGATAGTGGAAATGTTTTGTCACTGAAGACATATGTAACTATTATGTTTTTAAAACCTAGGCATTGCTTTTGCCAAAAATCCTAGAACCTTGCAATATATGCTGTTTATTTTCTTTTTTCATTCGGTATGCAATTAATTGACAATCTGTGAAATGAGTTGGAAGCAAAGTCAGAAAAAAATCTTGGGTTGGTTGTGCACAAAATAGTTTTAAACACAAAAGCCTCATTCTATGGGCCAATATTTATTTGTATCTGAATGTATTTTTGTGCTGACAGGATTGGACAAGATATCATACCTGTGTATATAATAATTAATGAATATTGAAAGGCTAAATATATTGAAAACTTACTGTCTTCTTTGCTTGTCTGGAAAGTTTACACATTATTTCCATGAACTTTAGTTTGTGAACTTAGATGATCATCAAGACTCTCATTAAGCAAATACGTAAAAGTATTCTGGAAACAAAGCATGGCCTTTCTGTGTTTTAAAAAAGAATGCCAAATTGTGTCTTGAATAAACAGGCCTGCCTTATTCCTATTAAAAAGGCACAGTTGCATCTACAGGATAATGTCAGGAATCATTGAAAACGAACTAGAAATACAGTAGATAGATTTTCATCTGATGTAAATTCCTTCTGCTTGCTTACTCTTGGACTTCTATTTCACGTGAGCTCCTGCATGTGTTTCGTACGTCACTGGAGAGATACTGGCAGCAGTTGGGAACATTTTTTTAAAGAAGCTCTTAAAATCAAATGTGAAACACAGCTTAGGGAATGATTAATTAACACAAATACACAATATGGGTCACGATTACAAAAATCTACTCCATCTGTGGATCCTTGCATACGTATATACTTCTTTCTGGAAAATAAACCAGTTTGGCTTCTTTCCAGGAGGAAAATGTTTTGGGAATCCTACACACTTTCTTTTTAAGAAACAGGATAGAGGAGTTAGCTTTGAAAAAACAGCTAATGTTAAAACTATGAAGGGCTGTGCTATTTTGCTTCTAGGCGTTTACCAACTATGAGAAGAAAAAATTAGAGCCCCCATAACCTGACTGGAATCTATTTCTTCCCACTCTATAAAAAGCAAAGATTGTAGTCATTTTGTTTGCATATTTCATTAATATATATGTACACTATAAGCTCAGCTCACCACCAAATACCTGGTCAATCCTGGTAAATTATAAATGGGAAAAGGATTAATTGGGATGAGATGAGTGGTGGGTTCCTACCAGTTTGGACTAGTTCGGCCGAACCAGTAGTGGTTTGGTGGCCTGGGTTGCTGGAACCGGCAGCGACCCGGGCCTGTCATGCTCCCGAACTGGTTCTTCTTGTGGCGTTGTAGGCGCCGCAATCTTGTTTTTTGCTGCTGCGCATGCACAGAACATTTTTTATTGTAATGCGCCCACAAGCAAACCGGCAGTAGTGACTGCCAAAAGCCATCCCTGGATGAGGTGTTTTATTCTTTCTTTGACCTCCTCTCCTCTTTCTCTGGAGACTTTTGTCTAGCCCAAAGGCTTTTCATCCAGCTAGGCTTACTTCAGTTCTTGACATCTGGTGAGAAAAAAAGCATTTGAGAAAAGAATGCATACTATATATAAACAGTAATTGTCAGAGGAATAATAGCTTACGTCTTGCTTTGACTAATTTTCAGGTCTTCCCCACAAATGTTTTAATGCACAGGTGCCTACTAATAACTACACTCAAACCTTTGGTACCATGTCCAAAATCATGTAATATGATTTTAAAGTAAATTGTAAATAAATATGCAAAAATTATGATTATACCTTAACTAAATTCAATTGATATTAATTGCAATATAAAATTAGCAATATAAGAAATTAATCATTTTTATTTTATACGAAATATACTAGGGAACTGAAATACATCTATCTTCAGAATCATAGTTTCAAAATGTGGGAAACTGTACTGCTAAATAAACCAAGAGCAAATATGTTGATGATTCATTTTATACTTGGATTAATCCACAGCTTCTGACTTCTGATTTCTCTCTGTCTTACTGGGGAGGGAAAACATAGGTGAAGCAAAGGCAAATACTGTATGAGAAGCAATAATTGAAATGAAGAGTCCAAAGAGGTAAAGATAATCTGTATTGGAACTAAAAACTCATTTAATTTGATTTTCTATCTGTGCACTAAAACACATTATTCGCAGAAATCCATTGGTGAAGTGGATTGATATGAAGATGCAAGGGCCATTTATAGAGCAAACCTTTGGTCTATCAAATAATGGCAATACAGTATTACATTTTTTTCTTTGATACAGTGAGGAGCCAATCACAGGTTTCTCCAATATTATTAAACTGCAAATTCTAACAGTCTTCAAACTAATGAATGCTGTAGTTGACAAGAATAGATCGCTCATTCCATAGTGGCTAAAGGAAAGACATAAGGTTTGAATTTTTGATTGCATAAAGAGATGCTTTTTGTTCACTTTCCTAAGATGTGATACTGCACATTATTTTGTTATGAAAATATCTACGGTAGTCCTAACTTTGCTAGTTTTTGCCTGCTTGTGGAAGTACTTCAACCATTTGATTTATTTCCACAAGATGGTGCAGTAGGGCTAATGATCCTTTCAGCACACAGTCTGCACTTGGGGAAGAATATAATATGAAAAATAAAGACTGAACAAAAACATCCTTCTAGAATATTTTGCTCTGAAAATAAAACAGCAAAATATCTTATTGTTTGAATTCCTTCCCCCCAGCTATTACTATAGGGGGACCTCCAACTGTATATAATTAATGCATAGCCAATTCAAAAGGATTAGCAGACCCCAAATTCTATTATATATTGATTTTATTTATTTTAACATAATTCTATTTATACAAAGTACACTTACACATAATAACAGATGTTAGGATATGTTGTTATTCTCATTGGAAATTACACTCAATTCCTTCATCAATAGAGTGGCAGATCAAGCACTGATATCAAAAATAGCACTTAAAATAAATTTAAACTATCTTTAATTTGGGAGCCATTGATGGATTATATGTTTGCACCATATCTGAAGTTTGGGTTTCTCTTACCATACATATTAAAACATCAAATTTTGTCTGACTGGCATAAATTCTGCTCAGTTATTATTTGTACTGATTATTCCTATTAATTTGATCCTTTTTATTCATATTTTTACTTGACTTTAATAATAATTTTTAAATGGACATGATTATTATTATATGCTGTCTTAATTCAATGCTATTAGAAAAACAGGATGTTTAAAAATTAATTAACATCTTAATTTTATAGCTTCCTGAATTCCTGTTTCTAGTTCTTTTTAAGGCTTGTTCATTAACTCAACTAATTTACTTTGATGACCCATATTTTTTTAAATATTTTTCTGCCTAATCCGAGTATGCACATAACAAATGGACAAAATGTAAGATCAAATGCAAATCTTATATATTTTTTATTTCCATCTTTTTTCTTGGGAAAGTCAGACTAGCATTTATGGATATCACTAATTCTGTTCCCATGATAACAACCTATGATATATGGTTTGTGCTGCGCACAAAATCAGGGGCACAATGTTACAGCAAAACATTGCTTTATGTGCTGATTACAAGTACCACAGAAGTATTTGGTTAAACTCTGTGAGAAATAAAAAGTGATGTAAAAATGGGCCTTTGCCCCATCCAGAAAAGTTATTCTTATGTATTCATTGTTGCATGACAGCAAGTTCTAAACATAATCTTCTAAAAAAGATCAGCATCTCAAAAGCCAACTTCCCAGAAGCCTTCAGACAATTAGTTTGGGAGCATATGGATGTCACAGCTAGGATACAACTAGGCACTGACATTTGTGGGTCATGCTTTCTTTAAAAAATATTTACAATATACAAATTACAGCAAGTCCAAAAGCAATTAATTGAAAATGATCTAAAACAATTATAAATGTGCAAATTGCAGATAAGCAAAACAAAATCTGAGCAACTTAATTAGCCAATATATCTATTCTTTACAACAATATTGCAAAAGAATGCAAATGATAAGAAACATATAAATTAGGAATAGAAAAAAAATTAAACATTAAACACAAAATAATTATAATGTAATATGCATTTAGAGGGAAATACCTACCATATTCCCCCAACTCCAAAGCTTCAAAATACAGGTTCTCCTCCTTTTCTCAGTTCTTTCTCATATAGGTTAGTTGTAGTATTTACAGTAAGTTGACACTTTCTCAATTATTTAGCAAACTTTGGTTCTTCTACCATTTCTCACCAGGCAATGGTACCTAGATGTCTTAGAAGATAAGCAAGCCTCCTTCTGGATCACTAGGCTAGATAGGATATGAACATGTTGTGGAAAAAAACAATAGCGAATCACTATCATTTTGTTTCCAGGAAAAATACATCAATGTATTTCCTAGATACTGAGTTCATCTTCGTGGAGACTTTATTTTTTTTACTTTGATCTATTTTTTTCTGTAATTTCCTGTAATTAGCATGAGTGGAAAGGAGAATGAAGATTTCACAACAGTATCCATTTTGAAGATTAAATGGAGTGCAGTACTGGAGTGTTCTGAAGTACTCTTCTGTTAGCACCATTTTCATGTAGAGTTTAATAACTGGCCTACAATTTTGCTCTGTAGAACCTTAGCAGAACCCTTTTCCATTGTGCAAATATCACTGCCTAGAAAAGTTAGTTATTCAACTATTGTATAATGATTATTTAAAAAGATAACTATATACTAAATATATATAAAAAAATAAATCTCACTAAGTTCAGTGACAGTTTTGACCAAGTTAATCTAGCAAGTGGATTGCTATTGTATAGCAATGACGTCTAATTTCCAGAATCTACCCATGATGATTATCAGAAAAACTATTAGTGTAGAAGAAAGGGGAAAATACAACACAAAGGTCAACTTGTTCTGGCTCATTTTCCAGAAGACTGCTATGAGTTTACATTGCTCAACAGCTTGTAACGTAACTGGTTTAGCTGAAACCAGTAGGCACATAAACAGAAACATGCTGCAAAATGAATTAAACAGCTTCAATCTTCTAAAGGCATCCAGACTAAACAATTTGTACAAAAGAATGTTATTGTGAAGGAATCACTGTAATTTTCTTGGGGAATTTAAGGTGACTAAACCTAATCTAATCATTTCTGCAACAGCTCCAGAAAGTCTGGCCATGATAGGAGTTGTCGGGAGCCATGTTTTGGAGGGCCTTAGTTTTCTCTCTTATAATGAACAGCAGTCTTAGTTCTATCTAAAACACCACAGAAGTAGACACTTTGAGCAACATATACATATGTTTGTGTGTCTGTTTGAATATCTGCATTAAATATACATTTTGAACATTTAAAAAGGTTAGGCTTCCATTCTGCTTGATATGTTTTCTTTCTTGGCTTCATTCTCTATCATCCTTCAGCTGTTAAAAAGTATGAATTTCAATGGAGGAAGAAATTAAACGATTCATATAATTTTTCAGTGTCAAAATATTGAAATCTTTACCTTAAGATATGAAAATACCTTTACTGTGTAGAAGTCGCAAGTAATTGGCAGAAGAAAAACAGTTGATTTGGTCACGAATCTTTCTCATTCAGGCCAAAACCTGCTACTAATTACAAGCATAACATTTTGTGAAAATACCATTTGTAGGAGATTATAGCCAGGAGCCTGGTTACATAACTTCCAATGTCCCATATGAATTACTCTGGTTGAATGTTATCCTGTATCCTCTAAATTTATTTAGCTTCCGTATCATATCCATTTAATTAAAAAATAAAAAGAGAAGTTAAATATTTAATGGTTTCATCTTAACCAGCAGGATGCAAAAAGATGCAGTTTCATGAGCCTTACTTATTACTTGGTTCAAATCAACAATTTTTGATCTAAGAAGTTGATTACAAAAGTTTTAATTTCTTATAAAACTGTTACTATTTTTAAAGTGCTAAATCAAATGTTATACTTCAGTGTTTCTCAACCTTGGCTACTTGAAGATGTCTGGACTTCAACTCCCAGAATTCCCCAGCCAGCATTTGCTGTTATACTTGGTACATCTGACAGCTTCATCAATTTTCTTAAAAAATTAATTGTAAGGACATCTGTAAAAACTAGCATACTTATAATGGGATAACCTTTCAGTCTGACAAAACGGATTGTAGTCTGCAAAAGCTTCCACAGTGAATATAATAATATTTCTAGTACAGTCTTCCCCTATATAGATGTAAAAAACTAAGATTCCCTAGAGATTGAGCTTCTGCCAATGTTGCCTAAAATACTGAGGGTAGTTTTGCTGAAATGTCACTTTCTTAACTATATTTGGATTAAAATGAAAGCTGCTGCCAAGTCTCCTATACAGTTTTCTGGGAAGAGCCATCACTGAATCTTCTGTAGAAAAGGCTTTGCTCGGCTGTCTTGTTTTTAACATAATTACTGTTCTGTATAGTCCTACATAGCAACTTCAAGATTTTATATCCTATTTGATGATAGTTTGAACAAGCATAGAGCCACATGTAATTCTTGCCCAAAACCAACCCTCCTCCTTAAGGCCCATAAACAATACCAACAAATTGCAGAATGGGGAGTTTATTACATAGGGAATAGTTACATTATTCATGTAACTGCATGTAAGTTATTGAGTATGTTGAAATTAATTAAATGAATTTAGCTTTGACTTATCCTTCCCTTCCTCTTTATCTTGCTTGCTTCTATATTTTGGAAGTATTACCCATCAAGTATGGACATAGGCCTCCAAACATTGTGTATCCATGCTACTCTAGGAGAATTTTCTCAGACCAGAGACCAGCACAGAATTATACTGAAGGATAAACTTATAGCAATAGCAATAGCAGTTAGACTTATATACCACTTCACAGAGCTTTCAGCCCTCTCTAAGCGGTTTTACAGAGTCAGCATATCGCCCCACAGTCTGAGTCCTCATTTTACCCACCTTCGAAGGATGGAAGGCTGAGTCAACCCTGAGCCGGTGAGATTTGAACAGCCGAACTGCAGAACTGCAATCAGCTGAAGTAGCCTGCAGTGCTGCATTTAACCACTGCGCCACCTCGGTTCAATAAACTTGTTTATTGGCAGTACTAAAGTCTAAGGCAAAACTAAAAAAGAGAGGGATTTACCCCACTCCTTTTTCGCATTGTGTTACCTAATTGGCTAATGAAACATTTGCAAGAAAACCACCAATGTCAGAGAGCACCAAGCACCCTACAGTTCAACCCTGAGCCACAAACATTCTCTTCATACATACATCCTGCTTAGCTACAACAGCAGGATAATTACATGGTTATAGGTAACAAGAAATATTTGATGAACTATTGCACATTGTGTACCTGATGAGGCCATTAGGCTGTAAGTATGAAACAATGAGGACTACAAGGGCAATTAGATTTTGAAAAAAACAGAGGGACTGTATTTCATTAATCTAATTTCTTTCAAGGATGTAACTTTCTTTTGCTTTCCCAGAACTCTGCAGCCTCCCAGGATCTTTTCCTAGCTTATAAGCTTCCTTTGGTGTTCTAATGTTTTATGACTGAGCTGACAGTTTAGTGTGCCTGGGAAAATGTATTTGTGATGGGGGGTAGTTGCCTACAGCAATTTGACCTCATTTAGCTGAGTTAGTGCTTTGCTTTCCCTTGGAAGATGTATTTGGGTTAGGGTCCTTTGGTCCAATCCTTCAATGTATAGCACTGCAACTTTGAGTTACGTGGGAAATCTACAGATCAAATGAGCAGTTTTATCTGTAGGCTGGTATCATTAGGCTGATATTATCATTATGTTTTTAATTGCCATTACTGCATTTATTTGAAATAATTTATTTGCATTTATTTGCAACTGCATATAGGAAAATACCCTCCAAAAAATAAACCACAAGAAAGAACATAGATAACTATCCCCATCTCCATTGCAAAATCTTGAATTATGCCATTATGGCATAATTCATAATGCTTTATGGTATCTTGGATACCTTCACTTAGTAAAAGTTTTCCTTCTTGGTCTTTTTTGAAATATTCAAATATAGCACCTTGAGTTAACTTACCCGTTCTGTGTTCAAGATGTAATCAAATAGATATGCAACCTGCACCATCACATGAATTTTAAAATCAGAAATTGCTGCTAAGGAATAAACTAGAACTTAAAATCTGATTAGAAAACATCTTATATGGAAGATTTCAACAATATTAGGATTTTTACTTTAGATTAACTGCTATATGACAATGAAAAGTTTTTATCATATTTTATGTTAAATACCATTTGTCCATTGCCACCCACTGGCTGTCTTTAAAACAACAAGTTTTACTGCAATTTGGACTGTGCATTTTCAGCTTCCAAACACACATGCTAGAAGTCACCAGTAAAATTTATATTTATTCATAAAATATTTATCAATACATCAGTCTGATATGTAAATTTTAAAGACCAAATTGAATACAAAGTAGATATCCCTCTTTGTGTATCCCTCTTGAGCCGAGGTGGCGCAGTGGTTAGAGTGCAGGCCACTTCAGCTGACTGTTATCTGCAGTTCAGCGGTTCTAATCTCACCGGCTCAAGGTTGACGCAGCCTTCCATCCTTCCGAGGTGGGTAAAATGAGGACCCAGACTGTTGGGGGCGATATGCTGACTCTGTAAACCGCTTAGAGAGGCTGAAAGCCATATGAAGCGGTATATAAGTCTAACTGCTATTGCTATTGCTAAATATCAATACCAAAATATTTCAACAGATATTAGATTATGGTTTACTAAAAAAAAGTATTTGGAATTACTGGAGACCATTGCATTTGTATGGAAAAGGAATGAGTCAATCAGCATATTGTTGGAAATACAAAGTGAACAATATTGCATTAAAACTTTTTTTCCCAATATCCTTTTTTCTAGGAAGAAGTAATTACATATATTGATTTTGACACCAAGATTTTATATTTTCAGATGCCCATGTTCTTTTGAACTGTATATCTATTATATGGAAAGGGATGTCTGGACAACAAAAGAGATTCTCTGCCTTTATTGCTAAAAAACTACTTTTTCATTATTGGAAAGATACCGTATTTTTCAGAGTATAAGACACATCGGAGTATAAGACGCACCAAGATTTTGAAGAGGCAAATTAATAAAAAAGTTTTTGCATTCTACAGACGTCCCAAAAAGTCTTTCATGAAAATGGGCCCATTTTTTAAAAAACAAAAGGGCACAAATAGTCTTTAGGAGGCTTCCATAGTGCTCCTGGGGTCTGGGGGGGGGACGACACAAGCAAGCAAAAAACATCAGGAAAATAATGAATTCCTACTTTCAGTATGTGAACTGAAATATATTTAATTTAGAAATTGCTTGATATGCTGATATAACCCTTCTCATGATAACTGATGAAATTGAAAGACTCAAATGTGATTGTACATAAATCTAGTATAGATACAACAATGTTAACAGAATGTGCAGTCCTAAAGATATTATGCTTGTATAAGATTAAATAACATGATAGGAAGAAGAAAAAAAATAACATTTAGTAGTAATCTACAAAATCTACAAAAATATTTCATATTGCATCTAGCTGTCAGTCTCTGCTGCTGATACTAAATCATAACAGGTTTTACTGTCATTTATGGCAACTAATATTTACTGTATAGAAAAACATTATGACTGAAGCTATCATTTAAAAGCACTGTTACACTACAAAATATGTTCCTATCTGTTAAGAAATGTTGAACTGTCTCTCCCCCTTTTTAGAATCCTATTCTGAAGAAAGACAAGATTAGTAAGAGACTTAGAAAGGTAAGGGATGGAGCTGAATGTTCCCTACTGCTAAGCTTCCTTTGCATTTCACTATGCCAGTTCAAACCAGTTCTGTTGGTAGAAGACTCTGGCTGCTGCTTTCATCACTATGGCAACCTGCACCAGAAACAGGGGTGACACTTGTAGATCTTTTTGGATATTCTTCTCCTGGGCATTGAGGTTTTAGTCTGAATCACGTTTAAGAAGATACATGCTGTGTTTATTTGGCTGTGGTTTGCTAGCAGGGTTAAGCAATAATATTTTAAATCACTTTTCCTTTGTGTGAGCTGTTTTCCTTTTCTAAAGGTGGAATTTGAATTCAAATATCATAATAGTTATATTTTGGCAAATATTAAGAAAGACTGAAAAAACATCAATTAAAAATGGCAGTGTATTTCTAAAATGATCAGAAACTGGGGACCAGACTAATTTGTCTTAGTCTAACATTCAAGCCACACGCTGGGGGACACAGATTACATGGGTACATTTGCATTAGCAGTGCTATTTTGTGGTAACATTATGGATAGTCCTAGGTTTATTTTTAGGAAACACCAGGGGAAAAAGCTTATATTCTTCAAAGACATCTGGAAACATTAAAAGCTTTTAAAACAATAAAAGAGAGGAAATGAATTACTGAGCTATCTCATAAATATTAGTGACCTATCACTATCCCATATCTGATCTGGCAGACAGATGGTGCAGAATTACTTGGCCAGCTCATCCCTATTGCTCTGCTGCAATATTAACCATATACGTGCTTCTGGATTGTATCCAATCATACTTGCTTTATAGCATATATAGTATTAATAAATAAACAGAATATAGATTTTTGAAAGCCAAGGTTATAGTTCAAAATCCTTGATTTTTTAAAATAAAGTTGAATATTTATATTATCTTTTTATATACTGGTATGTAATGAATAATTACAGTTATGATCATAGTATACCTAGCATGATTCATGATTTTTCCTCTAATTTTTGTAACACTGTTTAAAGCAGCTTCTTGCTAGAAATGAGAGAGTTATAGAGTTTAATTCTGCTTTTCCTAATTAGATAAGTATCAGTCAAAATTCAGGTTATATCACCTGTAGAAGTAATTATCTTTTGATTTATGGACCTTATGAATATTTACCTTTTCATTCTGCTATATTTAGAAGATATAATTAATGGAATAAAGTCCAGTGGGTGTGTAAATCAGAGCAGAGGCAGAGAGAACAGGAGGAGGGCAACGTAGCTAAGAATAAAAGAGATGGAAATTGAGAAGAGTTTGCCAAATATAAGTGGTAATGTTAATATTTGGTTGCAAAGATACTGCTTAGTTAAAATTTTTCTCTGCAGGAAGCAAAGAGGATGGAGAGCTTTTAGAAAGGTAGTTAGCAAGGTTTCAACCAACCAACAAGGGAGAGAGAGATTATTGCTCTCACCAGGGAAGGAAATGCCACATTAATTGATCATAAGGGAGATCAAAGCTTGAAAAACTGAAGGGAAACATGGGCAGGATCAGATAAGACTAGAGAGAGGAGATGGAAAGATCAAGTAAGGTATTCAGAATCTGAGAATGAAAAAAATGTTACAGATATTATCAGAACCAGATGTGAGTTTTGGAGCATCTTGCCAATTAAATGGGGAAATTTAATCTCTGTGTTAAATTCTGTCCTTCAAAAGCACTGTGTCTTTAAGATTTGTCAATCTTCATTGAATGGAGAGAACCAAAGCGGTTTTGCAAGGTGTGTGTGTGTGTGTGTGTGTGTGTGTGTGAGAGAGAGAGAGAGAGAGAGAGAGAGAGAGAGAAACTTAGAGTATAAATTTGCATAAGTGTACACTAAAGAAAGAATTGCAATTAGTTAGCAATCTCTGTTGAACACCCAGCTGGCTTTCATAAGGTGGGACTTGAACTCTTAGTAGTCTGCTTTCTAGCCTGGTGCCTTAACCACGAGACCAAACTGGAAGTCTTAGAAGTTGTCAGAGGTGGCCTCAGCCTCAGAACAGATTTGTGATTCTTTAAATTAGGGAGGCTGAACTTGTAGCCCAGGGTAATGTACAGCTCCCAAATTTTAGCTGTGGTTCCAAGAATCTTCCTGAAACTCTCACTGGAATAAAAAATGTAATGCAGTATAAGGGAAAATTATTAAATGTATGCCAAATAATGTCAATTGTAATTAAGGTTGACTAGAAGCGCTTCATGATCCTCCTCTGAAATAGGATTTTTCCCCAGACCCTCTCAAAATGTTTTCGGTTCAGCGGATTTACTTTTGGAAACCACAGGATTGCTCTTCGAATGGTTGTGCCTGGGAGGCTATTCCCTCATGCTCCAGAGGGAAAAGACATATTCTGGAGTTTTCAGGAACATTCAGTTTCCAATCATCAAATGTTACACATCTCTAAATGAATGTACCTTTTGTGGGTCCCTGTTCACTTCTTTATCCTGACTCTACTTTATTATTGACAGTTGGTTGTTTTATAGCTCAAGCATATTCCTCTGACAACAATTCTGTACTGTTTAAATACAGGCTGCTTGCAAGGAGAACATTAGGGAAAACATGAAGACATGCAAGTGTACTCCGTAGACTCTGATTATTACAGAATCAATCTCCACGTCTATCTGCAAACTTAAGTACTTGCCTTCCTACCTAGCAATTTGGGGAAGGATATTCTAGAGCAGCAGCCTTCAACATTTTGGGCCCCAGGGACCGGTTCTGTGGAGAGAGGTTTTTCCGTGGACTGGAGAGGACCTGGTTTTGTGTGCTGCCTGCATTCCATGGATGGAGCTTTGCTTGTTTGCATGGCCCAGTTTCTAGGATGCCTCAAACCGGTGCCAGTCCAGAGACGGGGTCTTGGAGACCCCTATTCTAGAGGGCTAGTATTCCTGGTTCAGAAGTAAAGAAAAAAAAAGAAACCAAATCATTATTTAATTCTATGGACACATAGTAAACTTATTGTATTAATGAAGATCTGTCTAAAATATTTTGGATGAATAATTTTGATTTATTTTTTCCTTGCAGTCAATAGCAGTAGCAACAACAACGGACTAAGACCATCTTCATTAATACAGTAAGTACTCAGTTCTTCAGGATCTTAAAAATGTTCAAATTGCTGTTTTGGAAAGAATCTTTCAATATTACAGTATGTCTAACACAAAACAATGTGTCAGCTAGATAGTTTAATCATGTTAAAATTAAAAACATTAAAACATTAACCCTGGTGTCCACAAAACAAGATACACAAGTGCTCTTGATGTTCTTTTGAAAATGAGACTCTTTCATCAAAATTGAATTGTCTAGAAGATGTTACCCATTCCTGAATTCTGCTGGATTTGTGAAAACACCATAAAAAACCACCAATCTACTGTAGGAAGTTATCCCTTTCCCAGAAAAATGAAATATCCTAGGAAATATTGAAAAGGCAAAATATTATATTTCTCTGGATATAAAAAGCCGTGCAAGCCCCTCCTTCAACCCTTCTTCTTCTTTTTTTTTTTTTAGAATTTTATTAGAATTTGTAGGCCGCCCTTTTCCCTGAGGGGACTCAGGGCGGCTCACACAAAAACTGGGAAGGGGAAATGCAGACAGTAGGACAAACATGTAATAAAATAGCAAGCAACATACATTCATCATTCGGGAGGGGTAACTATCCTATCCCCAGGCCTGACGGGCGAGCCAGTTCTTCAAGGCTATGCGGAAGGCTTGGACGGTGGAGAGGGTACGAATCTCCACGGGGAGCTCGTTCCAAAGGGTCGGGGCTACTGCTGAGAAGGCCCTCCTCCTTGTAGTTGCCAGCCGACATTGGCTGGCCGATGGGCCGATTGGGTGATCTTCTTCACCCAACACCTGGAAGTATGTGATGACCTTTTTTCCCAGGACCTCAAGCCATGCGGTCTTGTCCGCCATTAAAACATTAAACCATCTTTCTAAGCAGTCTCCATGCCTCCAGTGTCTTTTTCCCACTTGGAGCTGAACCAAGAAGGACATTTCTTCCAACACTACTTGTCTCCGGTAATGAGCAAGCATATTTTGCACTTGCCAATTGATCACTTTTAACTCTTTTAAGTAGGTGTGGTTAATCTAACCAGGACATTACTAGGGCAATAAAATATATTCTTATATCTGCTGTTGAAATTTGAATTTAATGACTTGTAACAAACTAGAGTTTGTAACTGCTTTTTGATCTGATTATTGGTAATCACTAAACACGATTTGCAAAATGCTAGCTTAATTTTGTGTACGTATGTATTTGTGAGCATTTTAATCATAAGATTCAATATTCTTCTATACAACATGGTTTCTACTCCATAGTACTTTTCACATAGTTATTGTATCTGTTATTCCTCCCCATTTCCTTCCTTCTCTTAGAGCCTAGGAGTATGATCTATTCTATTTTTAAATTGAGAAGACAATTGATTGAGCTATGAAATGGAATGGAGAAATTCTAATTATCCCTTGATACTTTAATTTGGGGAAAAATAACACCTAGTTAAGACTGAATCTGTATGAAAATTTCTTCACAAGAGGAACATTTAATATAATCAAATTGTGATAATGGCAATGACAGAAGATGAAAAGATTTATCATCGTAGGAGAAAAATCCTCATATCCTCAATGGCATATGGCTTCCCAAGGCTGATGACATCACTTCCTCCAATACAAAGATTTTCATTTTTAGAATGACCTGGAAAGAGGGCCACCATTTATCCTCAAGGTTTTGGCATCCTAGGCCAGCCTCTAGCCTAAAGCTCACCATTTTGTATCTCCAGATACTAAAGGTAGAGCATCAGCCTAGAGACTGGGTTGTGTGACAAGATATGTGCATTAAAATGGGAGTCTGTGCTCTTCTATGTACTCACAGTATATCATTTGGCCTCGCTACCACTGAAGTCAAAGCTACAGAGAATTGCATATTCATATGATTAAACTCATGGAAACTACTTTTTTGCCCTCTGAAAGTCTTCATTTTGGCTCCAGTAGGTTTTATCTCTGAAAGCATATTACTATTTTAAAATTGTGTTTTTGAAATAATGATGGAAGTCAGTGTTGGTAGTTAAGCAAAGTTTTGTAAGTAGAATGCCACATATAAATGATTTTCAACGTTAACATTTCATCATTGATATTTCAGCCATTTACCTACTTTCTCCTGATAGCACCATGAATTCTAATCCTGCCTTATGCATGAAGCCAGCTGGGTGACCTTGAGCCAATCAATTTCTCTTCATTCTTATAAAAGAGGCAATGGCAATCCACTTCTGGAAAATCTTGCCAAGAAAATGGCAGGCTCTTCTCCAGACAGTCTCCTAGAATTGTGACAGTCTCCTAGACGTGACTGAACACAAGAATGACTGACTGAATGATTGATTGTTGACTGAGTGCTTATGTGTGCATAGTGCGTATTCTTTATATTAATAGCTTATACTTAAGGGCAGTTGGTATTTCTCTTTAGGGCTTGCTGACGCATGCATTGTGAAGTATATGTTTTGTAGATATTCAAATTAGCAAATCATTCAGTCTATCCAAATATTATTACTAAGCAGAAGGCAAACAATGTGACCAGCCTCCAGAAGCTTCAAATAATAGACCTGATACATCTTCTAACATCCGAATGGTAATATTTGGGTAGATGGTGCAGTAAATTTTATATGCTATAATAGAAAAATGACATGCCTGGGTTCGTTTGTTTGCTTGTTCGTTCATTCATTCATTCATTCATTCATTCATTCATTCATTCATTCATTCATTCATTCTATAAGGCTAAATGATCAAGTCTTTTCTTATTATTGGCAGCATTCCAAAGTAATATTTAACAGATATTATTTATACAATTAATCTTACTATTTAGGGACCAGATCATTTCTTTTAGGAAAGGCTTCCATTATAAAGAAATAAAATGCAGAAATCCTCTTCCATTAGATTTATATCTTCTCTATATATTTTTTCTTTCTTGCCTCTCAAAAGATTTTCTTTATAGTCTTTTCAAGATAGACAGACAGATAATTGACAGACAGCTTTTTTCTCCAGGCTTTTACCTAGGGTCAGTTACAGTATAATAAACCACTATTGTGCCATGGGTCCATTTAAAACTAGTGGAAATGTCCTATAGGAGAGTGTCTGTTTGTCTCGTGGAGTGCTTAGACTGGAAAGAGCCATTTTGTCTTGAAGTGAAATACTGGAAGAATGACAAAAACTCTGCAGTCTCGGAGAATGTTCTTTCTTAATTGGACTAGGCTTGTCATTCAGGTCATCATTACTTTCATCCAATTCTTCCTGCCAAAGATTCCACTCATATTCAACATGCACGTGCAGATTTAGTTTCCCCACTTTGGCGTGGGAAAGCAAATCTTCACACTGGATAGCTTTCAGTTTCTTTGCTGTGTCTAGGGCAGATTCCCCAGCTTGATTTATGATATGTGAAGTTGGCTTCCCCTTCAAAACCAAGTTCAAACACTCTGGTTTTTATATATACTGCAACAAAGTAGAACTGTATTTTCCAATGCTGTTTGCTTATCCAGATTTCCATAGTTTTGTGCAAGGAAATCAACCAATACTCTGAACTTCAGTCTCTTCTTGTATTATACTCTCACTACATTAACAATCATGTTATGACACTAATTACCATTCCGAATATGACTCATATTCATTCATTTCTGCTTAAAACCTTCTCCATATTTTTTTCCTTTCTTCTCTCTCAAAATATTTTCTCTATGGCTTTTGCAAGATAGACAGACAGATAGACATTAGCATCATTCTGAAAAAAAATACTGCATATTCTCTCAGTTATTTCTAAACTTCAAAGAATTGTGCTTAACTCTCTTCATGTCTATCATTAATTTAGAATTTTCTATTCTTTCACAGTAATCAAGTTCAGGATGTTTTCTAAACTGGGTATATCTTTTTTCACAATTTGATGTATCATTTCCATTTTTATTGCTTTAACATTTTAAATTCAGTTGGAGAATAATACATGGCTAAACTGTATAAATAGTATGTCTCCTGAAATGTTGGTTTGACGGTGTAAAATACATTGATTAAAATGTGTTACTGTCTTAAAGGTTATTAGATTTATTAAAATGCATTTAGTATGAGGAAATTAGTCACAGAACATTGGGAAAGCTTGAAGGCTTTCACCTGGGACCAGACTCTTGGAGCAAAAACTTCCATTATAACAAACTGTTCCTGTGCAGAGTTAATAATCACAGACCTGAATTAAAAACATTCAATGAGATTGTTGGCCATAAGACTAATCTTCAATATGGAAACCCTAGGACAGGGGTACCAAACTCAAGGCCCATGGGCTGGATCGATCCTGCAGGGTGCTTAGATCTGGGCCGTGGGGTCACCCTGGAAACAGGGAAGGACCAGTCTGCAGTGCATCTGCCAGTGAAAACAGAGCTTGGGACAGCCACAAAGCCCTCCCGAGTTCCATTTTCGCTAGCAGAGGATTGCAGGAAACCATCACAGCTTAAAATGGACCTTGGGAGCCTGATTTCGCTGGCAGAGCAGTTGGGCCCCCACAGGCAGCCCCGACACGAGTGACATCAAGCTGGCCATTCCCACCCTGGCCACTCCCATCCCAGCCAGCTGAAGTCAAACACAATCCTGATGCATCTCTCAATGATATCGAGTTTGACATCCCTGCTCTATGATGTTGCTACATTTCATGCATACGTACTTTATTGTACAAAAATAAGAACCATTTAGTTGGTCCAGAGTGAAAGAGAGTAGGTAGTTATGGGTATGTTTTCTTATGACCATTTAATACTGCTACACCCTAAGCTACTCCAATTCCCAATAGATTTCTGGATGTGATTCAAGAGACTGGTTATTACCTTGAAAACACTATATGGCATAGGACTGGATCACTTGAAGGACTGTGCCTCCCAAGAACATCCCTCCACCCCAAATGCTCCATATTCCTTCTTTAAAGCTTGTCATTTAATGGGACCTAGGAAATCTTTTCTATAATTGCCCCTGCTCTCTAGAAAGATCCCCAATAGATACACAGACCCCAAGTCTTCTCACCTTCAGAAAAGTTGTTAAGATCTGACTTTCCACCCAGACATTTGGGGCCAATTAAATGGGAATCCCTTTTTGATTTTTTTTTAATGTGCTTGGTTGGCATTTTATGTGTGGTATTTATGTGGTATTTATTCCCTCCTTTGATTTATTATTGTTCTTATGTTATATGCCACCCAAAGTGGATGAGGTGGGTAATCATATATTTTATAATAATTATATTTTATCATGTATTTTATTTGAATTATATTACATTATGGACATTCATTTAATTATTGCGTGTTTTAATGACAATAGCAATAGAAGTTAGACTTATATACCACTTCATAGGGCTTTCAGCCCTCTCTAAGCGATTTACAGAGTCAGCATATTACCCCCAACAACAATCCGGGTCCTCATTTTACCCACCTCAGAAGGATGGAAGGCTGAGTCAACAGGTTGGGAAGTGCTGTGGCAGAAGAAAAAACATTGGCAACTTAGCAGACAACCAATTTACTAGACAAGTTAACAAGCTGACTTTGCAATTGAACTGGCTTGTGGAAAGCCAGCAAAGAAGGTCGCAAATGGTGACCACATGACCACATCTACATCATGATCATGTGACTATGGAGTGCCACAGCAGTCAGAACTTATGTTCCATCACACATCATTTTTCAGCACCACTATAATTGAACAAATAAACGGAGAACTACCAACATATGAACTAGACCCAACATTTCAGCCAAATACTGAAGAAATTAGCACTACAAAATACAATATGGAATTCTCCTATTCAGCCAGCTGCTGTTTCATACTTTTACCAAGTATGAGGCACCCCAAACCTATTAAGTTTTTTCCTTCAGGTCTTTTGGGCTGTGTTTGTTATTATTTGTGAATAATAATGTGTGAACAAAGCAACTTTCTCTCATTTAAAATATTTACTAAATTCACTATCAATCCATACCATTTTAGAAGCTAAGAAGAAACTCTATGAATGCTAACCTTCAACTCTAAAGTTTGGGGCAGGGGTCATAGACTAAGAGACAGACTAATGCTGTTTTCCAGTACTAGCACTGTGAATTAAGTTGAAGGCTTACATGTTTAATACATGGCAATTCTTTCATCAATATTTCTGTGTAGTGAGGTTATATAAAATTCATTTGCAATGCAATTTTCCCCCTTTGCCCTTACTTTTCTCCCAAACATATTGGAGCTATTGTCCTTAATGGAACATGAAAGAATGGTGAATTTAATTTCGTTAATAGATACTGATTTTATGAAATCACTAGTGCTATTTATTAGAAGACACTATACAGTTATTCCATTTTTCCCTTTTTCTTTTCTTCCTTTTATTGCTTATGTGATAATAAAAGAGAAGATGCAATAGAAGGTTGCAAATACAAGATAGTATCTTTTGGATGAGCATAAATAAATTCTATAATTGAGACCTAGTGAAAAGGATCATTGTCATCACTTATTTTACTAATTATTTGATTGCATTTATTTACTTCTATAATGGTTAATAATAGCATCAGTAAAAACATACATTTCTATTTCACTTATGTTGCAAAATATATATTTTGAAAGAATATAAGAAATAAGTGGTACAGATAGGGAAACCAAAGGGGGAAAATGGATGGATAAATTACAAATTAAAATACATGACTAATATATTTTAAAACATCATTAGAAACTTATAGTATTATAAGTTATTTTATATCAATTTATTTTTAATATTAATTATTTTATCATAAAAACTAAAATACAAAACATATAGAGAAAGAAACACCTACACACATATATGAAAAAGCAGTCAACATGTTGAACTAATCATTACACTAATCTTCAAATCCCTCTGTTAACCATCTGTTATTATATTTATTGGGTAGAAAATCCACAAATGGTTTCCACTCTCTTATAAAGTTCTCTAATTCATTGTCTCTAATCAAAGCAATTAATTTTGCCATCTCTGCCAATTCAGTCAATTTCAAAATCCATTCTTCAACAATCAACATTATTTTTTCTTTCCAGTGTTTGGCATGTACAATCCTAGAAGCCATGGGAAGGAATAGCCATATAAATTTTCTAATAAACCATGTATATAGTAAATAATGCTTTAAATTAGTACAATAAATTATGCATCAAATGAATATACAAATTCTAAAACCCAAATTTTGGTTATAGCATAATTCCATGTATAAGATTATAATTCAAAAATACTTCCCAATCAGAATTAAATTCTATGTCATATTTATTTTTAAAGAAATATTCTAGATACTGAGGTCTACTCCCATAATGTAGTTAGACTTCTTTCAAAGAAAGAATCAAAAATCTTTTCAATAAAAACACCACATGTGAAACTAGGATCCAATGTACTTGTTTCATTTCTAACATTTTTTGGAAAAAGAAATATTAGTTTTAACAGTCAAGACTGGAATAATGCACCAATGATAAAACATCTTACAGCAATTCTAAGTATAATGTTTGAAATAAATTTGATATTCTTCCTTTGAATTCCCCGCTGTTGCATCTCTGACTTATTCATATTCTAAATTAGTTTTCTGGGAGGTTTTTTTTTAATCTATCTATCTATCTATCTATCTATCTATCTATCTATCTATCTATCTATCTATTTATTACTTTTTAGAACTTCTCAACCCAATGAGATAATATTAACTTCAGCGATGATGTTAAACTTATTGCAGGAGGAAACATGACTGAAAACTCAGAACAGCTACAGAGAGAGCACAACTACAAAACATTATCACAAAATTACATTTCTTCTTACTTTTTTCTGTCCTGGCATTTTCTGTTTTTTTTAAAACAGCTTGGTAGAAGGAAATTCAGCAGGGCACTCTATCATAGGAGCTGTTTTTACATTTTAGAGGAAGTAATAAACTGTTGACAAAAAAACAATTTGATTTCCTTTCCTTGCACAGACCGAGTATTTAATTATGCTTCTTAATTTGCAGTAGGAAGTATGATAAGATAATAAAATCCATACTATTGATCAAAATGTTTCTATCAAAAACATATGAAACAGAAACACAGATGGCAACAGATTAACCGAGTTTACCTGGAATAACATGTTCTTTCTATTTGTGGAAATTTGATATAATTGACTTAAAAATAAAGCTCTTAATTGAGCAAGTGGGCATTTGTATTTTTTTCAATATAGATTTTTACATTTTATATCTGGTTTGTTTTTTATATTGTAGTTTTTAATCTTATTGTTGGACACTACCCGGAGTCGCTTATGGTGAGGTGGGTAGTTATAAAAATTGATAAATAAATAATCTAGATTTCTATGAAACAAGCAGTGTTTTCGGGAAAACAACTATTGCCTGTTGTGGGCTTGAAGGGAATTAGGCTGCAGAACTAGACAGATATTGAAACTAGTATAATTGTTAAATGAACGTTAAAGGTTTGTCTAAAATTTGGGTTTTCTTATACAAGATGCTAAGTTTGAAATCCCTCATTTTTAAGGAATATACAAAATGTCAGCATCCGCTCCTGCCAGCATATGAATTCTCTATGCTCCATCTGTTGTTGTTCCTGGTTTTTCCTCAGTAAACAGAAAATGTGTCTGCCTCCAGCATAATGGAAGAGTTGAACAACCTCCATAGGTGGAAAGGATTTTAACACTTCTGAAAGACCTTGCCAAGAAAAATGCAGGAACATGTCCATGCAGTCTCTGAGAATCAAACACAATTGGACAGAAGAAAAATATTATACAGTATATTATCACTATATATCATGTAGTATTCTATACATTATGGCACTATGATATTCTTTATGGCATGATCATTTTTGTGCTATATCTCACTTTAAAAATTAGATGAAAACTAATTAGAAAGAAAAAAGCAGTCACTAAACATGGAAGAATGAACACTAGTAGACTTTTAATGCTTCCCACCATAGATCTTCTATCCCACACATTTTGGGTGTGGAATAGACTTGAATGTAGATACTATTCCACCACAAAGCTTGTGTACCGTTTAATAAAGTATGAGAAATGCTTATATAAAAAATGAGACTGAAATTTGCAAGATTATAACTAAACAGCTTATGGCCAGGCAAGCAGCAATAGAACAAACCAGTAATTGGTTCCATAGACGTTACAGTGGGAAGAGGAGGGGTTGAAAAGGATGAGAGAGCACGGTTGCCTAGTTACAAAGTCCATTTCAGCATTTATTCTCCTATCTTCAGTCCCTGCACATGGAAACAAATCTACCATTATTCAGGAACGTTGCATAGTTACAACCTGCATGACATTCCTAATAATGAATTTTAAAAACCTTATAATAAAAAGAAATTACAGCTGCTGCACCATCTAAATACAGCCTTAGGCTGATACAATGATCATATCTTTGTTGCAGGTACACAACTGTAATTGCAAGAGTGTTTCAATAAAACATTCTCAGTAACTTCAGCAAAATTAAATTGCTGATATTCATTTAATAAAAACATTTACATATTGCTTTCCCTAATCTATGTCAATGTGAGTTGTATTCAGATCGAAGCCTGGTAATAAAACAATTAAACAAATTAATATAAACAGTAAAATGGCAGGTGCTCCTTGAATTTCTGTGAACAGAAGCCTTCCAAACAGTAAGCCTCACCACTGAGAAGGCCAAACTCTGGGAAGACAAGCCAACAATCTACAATTCATGGAAGTCACAACTGGATCTTCCTGAATTATCTTAATTCAGATTTATAAGCACCAAAACTGTCTCTTGGTATCTTGGGTTCAAGTTATTTATGGATTTTTATACTCAGTACAGATGTAGTTTGCCATAGTAGGAACCACTTAGCTATCCTAGGTATTTTATAAGAAGAGTACTCAACTCCTCTGCTCGTAATAAAATTCCGTATACCACCAGGCTTGAAATTTTAGGCCTGGATAACCTTGAACTACACCGTCTATGTTCCAACCTGAGTTTAGTGCACAAGATAATCTGCCATAACTGTTAATGACTACCTTTACTTCAACTGCAATAATACAAGGGCTATCAATAGATACAAACTAAATGTAATCTGTTCTAATCTTGATTGCAGGAAAAACGATTTCCCCAATAGAGTAGTAAATGTGTGGAACACCTTACCCAATCCTGTTGTTAATTCCTCTAACCCAGGGGTGAGTTCCAGCAGGTTCTCATAGGTTCTGGACAACTGATAGTGGAAATTATGAGTAGTTCAAAGAACCAGCAAATATCACCTCTGAATGGCCCCAGAGTAGGGTGGAAATGGAGATTTTGCAGTTTCTTTCCCCTACCACATCCACCAAGCCATGCCCACAGAACTAGTAGTAAAACAATTTGAATTTCACCACTGCTCTAACCCCCATACCTTTCACCTTAAACTGTCTACCGTGGACCTTATGCATTTCTTAAGAAGTCCCTAAGGGGCAGGGGTGAAGTTTACTACTGGTTCAGTTTGCCTGAACTGGTAGTAAAAAATGCTACTGGTTTGCAGAACTGGTAGTAAAAAATGCTACTGGTTTGCAGAACTGGTAGTAAAAAATACTAAAAAAAGTTTTATAAAAAGTTCCAACAATCGCACATTGCACAGCCAAAAATGGGGGTGGGTGGGGGTGGGGTGGGGTGTGCTAGGCCAAAAATGGTGGGGTGGGGGGTCCGTTTTTGCTCCCAGTAGGCTTCCTAGGCCTGAGTGAGGGGTGCTGAGAAAGAAAGAAGGAAAGAAAGAGACAGAGTCAGAGAAAGAAAGAAGGGAGAAAGAAAGAGAAATAAAGAAAAAAGAAAGAGAGGAAGGGAAGGAGGGAAAAAGGAGAGGAAGGAAGGACGACAAACCTGGCAGTAGAAGCAGAACCGGTAGTAAAAAAAAATTAGATTTCACCACAGCTAAGGGGGCGTGCATAAGCACATCAGTGTGCTTACCGTCCCTGTCCTACTGTCCCCATTTCTATGTACTCTTTTTATGTATTTATGGCTATGTTTTGCTTATTTATATCCATTTATGTGTCATTTTTAATGTGTTTTCATACTTGTTTCCTTGTACTTGTTGACAAATAAAGTAAATAAATAAATAAATATTCTAGTCACATTCTACACCAAAGGAATAGGCTATTCCTTGTTGAATGTGCTACAGTTTCTGGTAGAATAGCCATGTATAATATTTTACACAAGGTAATGCTTCTTCCTAAAGTACAACGAATAACTTTTAATGGTACACACATTTATATACTTTTAACTATTATAAAAAAAACCTTCATGTTAAAACAAACAAGTCTAACTTCCAAAATAAATGAACAGCTAAAATACAAAAAGAATATACAAAATGAAGTATAATGGAAAAAAAAGACACAACTCAATTCCATTACTCTGAGTGCTTGCAAGAAAAATTGGAAGCTGAAAGAGATATTTTTGATTTTCACATTTCATTTTTAAGGAGTTATAGTGCATCTGTTAGTTGATGAAACTGTTATATCAGTGTAATATTCTCTTTTTATTGTGTTAGCATATTGTTTAATAAAACATTAATATCACACCATTGAAATGTTCCATATAGATCAATGGATTTATCAATATTTTAATTATGTATTTTTATTAATTTTCATTTTCATTTTTCTGGGAGAGGGCTGGGTGATAACTTCCTACAAGTTGAGCCAGATCTTTGGGGAAAGACCAAGACCACAATAGTCCTTGAAAAGTGTGGTAGATGGGAAACCAAATCGGCAGAAGCACAGCTGCAAAGTGACTTGTACAATGCACTCAAAAGCCTGGGGATAAGCTGTCTCCCCATTGTTGGCCCCATAGCCATGGATGTAGAAATCATAGGGTCACCCTCCTTGTGCATCAAACGTTATCAGGAACTGGCATTCCTGTAGGGTCACTGTCAGAAAAACAATGCCCATCCAAAATATACCTTGCCCCTAGGAAGACACTTGTGGACGTAAAATTAACCCACAGTATGTCTCTATCTGCTCACAACCTCTTCCAACAGAAGGTCATTTTCTTGGTTCTGCCCGTCCTCGTTTTAACTGTTGGGAGGGGAATTTGCCTACTGGAAGATGCCCAAGGCCATTTCAGCCACCCCAATTCCCCATTTGGCTCTCGATTCAATTCACCATGGGATTTTGTGTTCATTTCCTCCCTGGAAACACCAGTTCCCACGATCTCCCTGAAGGTCCAGTCCTCAGGGATAAGCAAGTGAACCCTAACCAAGAAGCTCCATTACAGCCCTAACTGGTATGTTCCTGGCAGTAACCTTACAGGTCTGGACTAATGAAAGGAACCTCTGAGCCCATGCCTTCTCCATGAACATAGGTGTGTGTGTAGGAGAAAATGGAGTTGTCTTCTTAGGTGGGAAAAGTGTGTATCTATGCTTACCTTCCAACTGGACTGGAATGTGTATCCTGATACACCTCCTCCCCAAATTGGGTGTGGTAAGCAGGGAACAGGTTCTCCCTGTACCTCTAATGGGACATGTTCAGAAAAGGGTGCTGCTCTTAATCCCACTGTTAGGGATCCTGGGAATAGGAACAACAGTTGGAACAGGTATGGGTGGAATAACACACTCCATCACACAATTTAGACAGCTGTCAGAAGAATTCCAAGAAAGCCTAAACAAAATTGCTGGCAAAATTGGTTGAGGTCCAAGATCAAATAGACTCCTTGGCAGCAGTGGTTTTACAAAACTGGTGTGCCATAGACCTCTTAATTGCTGAGAAAGATGGGCTGTGTGTATTCCTGGGAGAAGACTGCTGTTTCTATATGAATAAATCAGGTGTGGTCCGAGGAGTAGCCAAAAAATTGCGGGACTGGGCATCCTCAATTGGACAGAGGCTGCAAGGTGCAGGCGCATGGTTCTCAGGGACTGGTTGGATTAAACAAATGCTATTTCTACTGCTATGCGGGATCGCAAGCCTAGCCTTTCTTCTTGCATAATATCCCTACTCAGGCAACTAGTTATGAGGTCAGTAAAGGAAATACAGGTTGAAAAGGAATTAGTTTTGATGGAAAGCCTTATTGACCATAGGATTGCCCCAAATCCCTATGATGAAGATGAGATCTAAGACACTGGCCCGTATGTTCAACTTGCACCCTTGGGAATGGAGAGAATGCCTTCAGAGGATAAGCTCTAATAATTATTCTATATGTATTACCTGTCTCTTTTCTTTCTCGCTGTTATATATTATTCTGTATGCTTGCGTTGCTGATCAAAAATTTTGTAATAGGCTAGACCCAATTGTAGCTAAAAATAAAATCTAGAAGGGGGGGATAAAGCAGGATAAAATGTGAATTAAAATATAAAAGTGAGACGTGGCAGAAAGAAAATATAAAGACCTGCTTTTAAGACGTATACAAAAACAAGAAATGTCAAAAGCCCAAAAACACAGAGTTCAACTAAAGTTCATACAAAGTCACGTAGCCATTATCTGTGGCCCAAGACAAAAGGAAAAGTAAGACAGTATCTACTCATAAGGCTTCTCTTCTCAAGATAACCAATAAGAAATGGGTTAAGAGTTTCCGTGTTGTGCTGCTTTTGAGAACGTATAAGAATGCGTGCTTCCATGAGAAAGGTTGTTCAGAAGTTGCATGCTAGCCTTTGACTAACTTTTCTGAACCTGGCTGCCAATAAACTTCTCCTTGATCCCAAGAAGTCTAAGTCCTGTCATTTTCTGCAACACTACGGAATCCTTGATAGGTACCATGGGACCACTCACAAGTCTCTGAAACACCTTTTTCCTTCGATTCTTAAGATTCTTACTACACAACTGGAATGTGTATATGCATGCCTGTTCAAAGGAAATCAGGGACAAAATCTCCATTTCCTTCCCTATATTATGTGAATAAGCCTGGACTAATATTTTATAATGTAGTTTTTCCCCACTCTTGGAATTTAATGTGGAACAGCCTAGCTCATACAAACTCAGTAAATATTCACATTTTAATGAAGACTGAACTGTGCTGCTATTCAGATTCTTCGTCAATTGCATTTATAGTAACTTCTGATCTATGACTACAAATGAATCTAATTGTTTAGAATATGAATGTATATAAATTGTACAATCACTGTCAAAGTATGTAATCACTGAGGCAGATTTTATTTGAGGAGGCTTTTATTTGAGTTTGGCAATATATATATCATGCATTTCCTCCAAAAGTTCAAGACAACATATGAGTAACAATGCTTTTTCTGTTTTTTTTCCTCCCACACCAACTTTATGCAGAAGATTTTTCTGAGAGGCAGTACTTTATCCAAAAACAGTACATAAGTTTCTATGATTCTTTTAACCAATGTGTGATCCCAACGTTATACAATCAAATATCTGGAAACCTAGTACAATCAATGAATTTTAATTAGTGATAACCTATGAGGAAGCTTAAAAGCAGTTTACTTCAATTACTTCATTCTGCCATTACTTCACTTGTTAGCTCACAGAAAAGTCACAAAATCCATATTATTTACTTTGAGTGGACAAGAAGCTGCTATGGAATTCTAATATAAAGTTCTTAGACTCCATTTTTTTCCTGAACTGAATGAGATTGAAAACAATAGCAGCCTCCAAGAAAAGTATTAAAATTCTTGGAAATACAATTTCAATTCAGTTTAACCTTAAAACATGAAACAAATATTTCGTCTTCTTCTGGAGTGTAGCTGTTGTTTTAATAGATAGTATTATAGAGAGAAAGTGACTGACAAAAGGCCATCTGGCTTTTGGCAGAACTAGAACTCATAGCTTTAATCATTATCGCCAAGGAGGCTCTTTAAGTACTATAAATAAATGAGTTCCTCAGACTTCAGTCTGGTTCCCACATTATAAGGGACATCCAGTTTGTATGTATGTATATGTGTGTGTGTGTGTGTGTGTGTGTGTGTGTGTATCACTTACACTCTGAAAAAATATTGTGATGGTAAGACACCCCTAAAGCCCCTCAGGGGTGTGTGTTCTGTTAAGATACAGACTGTTGTGCCTTAAAATGGCTTCTATTGTGCAACACAGTGGAGTTGCCATGGTAATGGCTTCACAGTGGTCCACAAGGGGGCTCCCTCTGGTAAAGGGGAAAATCCAACATTTGGTCCGGATATTTTCCCCATATAAATAAATACCTGGGCAACGCCTGGTTATCGGCTAGTTTGAATATAAACAGTCCTTGATAGAGCTTTACTGCTTTAAAGTAAAGCACTGTACTTGGAATAGACTAACAGTCAACATATGATGACTGTTGAGTGATAAGATTTAACAGGTACCAGCCTTATTAAAGTATTTTTAATTAGCTGTAGTTTCTCACTAATCCTCTGAGTATGAAGAGCACTATAATATTCTAATTAGGAAATCTAATTATATAAATCTAAGCTATTAACTCTGTTGAGTAGCAGCCCCTCATTTCAGATTGACATTATTATTATTTTTTTGCATTATTTTAAAGTACATTTATTCTATGGGTATCCAAAGACAAGAAGATAGATAAAAGAACTTTTTACAAATCTCAGTCATGTTTTCTTGATTAGATTCAGATATACAGCAAATGTCTCTAGCATTGGGTTTATTTACAAGAATGCTGATCAGTGTCCATTAGTTCTAATAATGACTGCAGTCCAGTGCTTTGGAAAAGTAATTTGCAGTAAGAATATCCTGAGAGTTTGGAGGTGAGATGAGAAACAGTCTTTGTGGTTTGTGACTCAACATTTTGTAACTCGCTTTACCCTTTACATCAGCCATTTTAAGGAGAGGAAGGTGCTCCCATCACAGTCATTTTCTGACAACTCACAAGACATGTTCTTAAAATTTCAGCTGCTGGACCAAAGGTTTACCATGCTTGCCCTTGGGATGGCAATTGCGGTTGATGTCATCTAAGACAACTTTTTAAAACTAAATTTTGTGCTATTAAGCTACTTTCAACACATGCTGTGACTACATATTGATTAGTTTGTATCCTACCTTTATTATTTTTACAAATAACTCAAGGTGGCAAACATGTCCAACATACCTTCCTTCTCCTGTTTTCCCCATAACAACAACCCTGTGATGTAGATTACTTCTCCAGGCATCCCAGTTGCAGCTCAATTCACATTTATTACTGCAAATCGATCCATTGTTAGCATACTGTATTTATTTCCCTGCTTCAAAGATAAGTGAGTTGTATTAAACAATATGAGATAGAAAGTATAACAATCCATGCTGGTGTACCAGAAATTATGACGTTCTTATAATACTCTAAAGACCTTTCCTCATCTGTACCTAACAATGGCACCAAAGCATTATGAGAAAACATTTTGGTAGCTATCTGTGAGGATTCAAGATGAAGCAAGCTGGGCAGCAAACAAATTGAATAAATAAAAATAAAATAAAATAGACAGAAGAGGTATAAAAGAATGCAAGCCTCTAGTTTTCCTGATTGCTAGGCCATCTCCCTTGTTGTACTTAATACAGTCAGAAAAGTTCAGATGTCTTTTTCTTTAAATCTTGATATTCTTTAGATTATAATCCTCGCTGGGTCCACAAGACCTATGCAAGCAGCACTGATACACTCTGAATAGGTGCCTTGAAGTGGATCAAAAAAGATTGATTCAATTTTGGGCTGTGCATCAATTCAGTTAGATGAAGCACTGTGACTCAGTGCTTGTAGTCCTGGTGTCAACGTGATTGCTTTAACATAGCTTAGCTTTCAATAAGTTCAAGGCACTGTTTTATTTTGGAGAACACCCTTAAAGGGTTGCATCAATCATGGCATCAATGTAAGGTCCTCCTGAGGCCTTCCAGAGCCTTTTAAAGAAGTGTAGAACATCCAATCATCCGAACCAATGAGAACTGGCATCTAAATCGACCACTAGCTAATTGTCCTCAGAGCCTGCCAATAGGTTCCAACTCCCAGACCTTCAAATAATAAATTAACATAAATATTTTAATCTCTCCTCAATTAACATTCTGTAAAATAACTTATTAGATTTTCCTCCTTTTGCTGTCCCACAATCCTTTTAGATGCTTAGTGGTTTGCGAAGAAATTCTGTATAATAGGCTGTTTTATAGGAAAGAGGAGGTGGCACTAAAAAAAGCATTAATTCTGAAAAAGAGCAAACTAATGCTGTGTGGCTGGCACCATCATAAACATATGTTGCTCTCAAACATGTTTCCAAGTGCAAATATATTTACTAATGGCATAGCATAGCATTGATTGCTAGTCCGTTTTCAAGTCCCTGCTTGTCACTGCTGTCTCTTTATAAGATATTAGTGCACATGTGATTGCATACACACACTCTGACTGGGATGGAGATAATGAAGAATTTAAGACCTAGCAGCATCTACTTTTTTAGGCTATGTTCCCCCCACCTTCATCTTCAATTAATATTAAACAGAATCCATATAGGAACTAAATAAATAAAACATACCCAAGAAAAAATACCCAAGACTGAACCCGGGCTAACTGTTGCATCTGATGATTCCTGACAGTTGGAACAATTAATCAATGGAGCAACTTGCCTCCAGAGGTTGTGAATGCTCCAACACTGGATGTTTTTAAGAAGATGTTGGATATCCATTTATCTGAAGTAGTGTAGGGTTTCCTGCCTGAGACGAGGGTTGGACTAGAAGACCTTCAAGGTCCCTTCTAACTCTGCTATTCTGATTCCATATTCAAACAAACAATCCTTTTAATTGCTAACTGATCATTTACTAATGTAGTGGAGAACTAGAAACAATATTCTTGGAAATACCATCAATTAACAGTTGTCAGTTACCCTTGTCATAATTCTTACATTTACTATGTAGCATTTTATGTGAAAATGAGGCCCATTTCTTTCTCTTTTTAAATGACTTCTTTGCTTCTTTATAGGGTAGATTTTTCCAAAGTAGCCTGCAGGGAAGGAGCAAGGAGAAGCAAGCAACGTCACAACACTGTCTATGCCTGTGATGTGCCTTTGTTTGTGAAAAAGCAAGAATTCCACAGATTGACTCTGCTGGAAATCACAGTGTGATTTTTTTTCAAAAAAGGACAACTCTAGCTTGTTGTTTTTTTTAAACTCGCTGTCTGTGAAATCAATATTTGGCATCATGTCTCCATGAAATGTACTAAATAAACAAATCAAAAAACAATCTTGCCTCTGAAAATCTACTAAAACTGGATTAGATTCATTTCAGTCTCAATTTTGCTTGCTATTCCCTGCTAATCTTGCTGGAAAAAAATACAGCATTTCCTTGTCAAGTCTAAATAGATCTAGATCAGCAAATGAAACCTTCCAGCCTGAGGGGACAATCAAGTTGGTCCATCTCATTAAATTGTACTTCCGAAGAAATTGGGACACACCCATGAAAATGGGGGGGGGGGGAAATGTACGGAAATGAGTGTAAGCAACACTAGGCTCACTAAAGCTGTTTTCCCATCCCCATTCCCAGTGGCTCTATCCCTGTGATACTGAGAATACTGGTTGAGCAGGCACAAAATTGGAATGATCCTAGAGGCAATGCAGCAGAAATCACCTTTATTGCCGCAAGGATTAGTTCTTTATATTCATAAACAATTAAATGTCTTTTTGTACATTGTGGATTTGCAGCTAAACAGAAGAGTAGGGAGGATTTAATTTGGGGACACTAGCCTGTCTCCTGGCAACAGCTTTCCTGTGTCTCAACAATTAATTCCAGATTTATATGGTTTAGTTAGCATAAAACTGCTGATGTTAACCCTTTGTATTCAGTTACTGGGTTCTGAAAACTTGCTGTTTTAAGTTCCTTGATTTTAAAATAACTATCCTTACCTAGTGATATATCAGTCAACTCCTCAGTAGGGCAAAATAAAATTTCTCTTCGTGAATCCAGGCAAAACTGCAGGGCTACCTGTTTCAGGTTTATTAACAGAATGAGCTCATATTTAGACATTTGCTTGCTTGCAAAAGAAGCTTTTTATCGTGCAGTTTTCCTGAATGTCCTTTCTCTATTTTCACACTCATTTCCTTATTTTGTCCCTCCAAGAAATTCTGGTAAACAGAAGGGTTGAAAAAGAATAAAGAACTACATGCAGTGACGTTCAGTCAGGTGAGGCAAGTGAGGCACAGCCTCACCTCTCATCATGAAAAGAAAAAAAATGTAAAAGGAAAAAATAAGTCAAATGCTTGACTTATCTACTGATCTGTACCATAAAGTTATTTTCCATTTAACTTCACCAGTTTTACATTATTTGGTATTAAAATTGCAGAATGTTCACATTTACCATTCAACTAGTCGGGCGAGAGCTTCCGGTGAGGAAAGCTGAGGCTGAGCTACCTGCTGCCTCACTGTGGATGACTCTGCTTAACTGTTTAAAAAAGTGTCTAAAAAGCACCCTCTACTTTGAGGCAGGAGAACTGCATGCCTCACCTAGTCTGACTTTTTCGGCATTTTATGATCGCTCAGCACGAGTAAAGTTAAGCAGAGACTTAAAAGCCTAAAAGTCAGACTAGGTGAGGCACACAGTTCTCCTGCCTCATAGTAGTTTTACTATCAGTTTTAAATCCTGCAGGCTTCTGTAAATATATAGTATGTTGCAGCGGTGCATGAAGATATGTTGTCTCTACATCTAAATGATTAACTATATATTCATTCTTAGCTGCCCATACTAATGCTGCACGTAACGTTGTAGCCTTTAAACTAGGCGCAAAGGCCTCATCATAGTCATTGGCTGACTGAGCAAACCCTTGTGCAACTAACCTGGCTTTATGGGTTACAGTCCCATCTACACTATTTTTAATTTTGAAAATCCATTTACAACCAATGGCATGTTTACCTGGTGGTAACTTTACATATTCATATATTTCTAGCTTATGCAATGAGTTTAATTCCTTTTCTATTCCATCTTTCCAAGCTTTCTGTTCCTCAGGTGGATATAGAGTTAATTCTTGGTAATTAGCAGTAACCTTATTTGCCTGACATGTTATAGACACCTGATACCTGTCAGGTGGTCTAGCTACACGAGTTGAACGTCTAGGTATTTCAGGACTCACCAGTGGACTCTCCTGTATAACCTGCTATTGTTTTTCTAGTTCGTCATGTACTTCTTCCTTAATTTCTTCAATTACTGGTTTCCCTACCTCATCATTAGGGATTACTTGGGTGTTGATAATTACATTATCATTTGTTTCTAATTTATTCCACCCCACGTGTCCTATAAACTTAGCACTAGTGCTACAGTAAATCTTAGCTGTGCCCTTCTCCTAAATGATCTATGGTTAGCCTCATATCCTACAAAAAATAACTGTTGAGCTTTTTTCTGCCCTTTCAGTCTCACTTGTGATGGTATATGCACCCATGCTGGGGCTCCGAATGTATGTAGGTAACTCAGATCTGGTTTTCTGCTATGCCACCTAGTGAATAGCAATTCACTGGTTGTTGTGTTCACCACATTATTTAAAACATTGTTACTACACATCATAGCTTCATCCCACAATGTTTCTGGCAAACCTGAATCAGCTATCATAGTTCGAGCCATGGCCTGTAATGTTTGCCCCCTTCATTCAACAAATGAGTTATATTGTGGCCTATAAGGAGCAGAATGTTTGTGCTTGATTCCAGCTGTTTTTAACATTGTTCAGAATTTATAATTGGTAAACTCCGTCCCATTATCAGTAACTACAGTAATAACCTTGGCTTTCATCTTTCTTTCTGCAAACCTCAGCCAATTAAAAAAATGTTGAAATGTTTCTGTTTTGTTTTTCATTAAGTAACAGAAACCGTATCAGGAATAATGATCCATGATACTCAAAACATAACAGGCACCTCACACTGAGTTTTAAAGGTCCTATTATATCAGCAAAAACAACCTCTAGAGGTTCCTTTGGTTTAAAACCATTTAGTCTGTTTGCTGGAGTAATTTTGCTTTTCTCCTGATTGCAAACATTGCAGTTTAAATATTTTCCGCATGGTTTTAGTTTTACTCCCTCTGCCAACTTAACAGTTTGTTTCAGCAACTTAAAACTAATGTGCCCCATGTGTCTATGAAGTAAATGTATGCATTCATCATGGGGTTTAACATTATGATAAGCTGTGTTAGCCATCTGGCCATCCGGAATAACATACAAACAGTTTTTTAAAGTAGCAGTAACCCTGTTATCCTCCTTTTCAATAATACAGATGTCTCCCTAAAGGTTACCACATGTAACCTAACAGCCAATGTTAACCAGAGCCCTAACTGATAGTAAGTTGAATTTCAGGTTAGGTACATATAACATTAGTAACTGCTCATTTAGGAATGAACAACATGCATCACCTTCACCAGACACCCTCACCTTCCATCCATTTGCCAGAAAAAACATTTTCCTTGCTCATGGTCATTTTTACAAACCTTTTTCTATCTCTAACAATGCACTGTGATGCTCCACTATCAACAACACACAAATCATGGTTTACTGGTGCATTGCTAGACATAGCCAAAGTAGACATAGCTAAGTTGACATTAGCATTTCTTCTAGCTTTTCCAGCATTCTGTTGTTTTGCCTTTTTACAGAACCTAGCTATATGTCCCTTAGCCCCACAAGAATAACATTTTCGAACAATATAGGCAGTAGAGGGTGACTCCTCATGTTGTGGTAGTTTCTCTCTCAGTTGTTCCCTCTCCATCCTTCTTGACTCTTCCAACAGTTGTGCAGTTATGTCAGTCAATGTTAGCTCATATTGAGTTAGGACTTCAAGAGAAGATACAAAAACATCATAACTCTCATCCAGTGAGGAGAGTATGATATAAACTTAATGTAGCTCAGAAAAAAATAGTTCTTTTTCATGTAGCTCCTGAAAAAACCCTTTCATAAAGGTTAAATGAGCTAACATATCTCCACCTCTCAGAAGACATGCCCTAAACAGTTTGTGTGTGAGATGTATGTGTGCACCTACAGTGTCACATACATAAATCCTTTTTAAATTCTCCCAACATCTTGCAGCAGAATGTTCCCCACAAATATGAATTAATTGTTGGTCATTCAGTGTTAGACCAATAATACACAACGCTTGTCAGTTGCATCGCTGAAAATCTACTATCTTCTTGGCATCATCGTTATCTGGATTCCAAGCAGTTACATCCGGTGGATTCTGTACAGCATCCCATAAACCTTTCCTACGCAGGAGTAGACTGCACTTCATAGACCAGGAAACATACTTTGTTCCATCCAACCCGGTTATCATCGATAGGCTTGTTGATGGGTCGCTCCCCATTTTCTCCAGGATAGTAACAATTACTAATGAAAACAGCTGTCTGTATGCGGAATTGCGTATCAACACCAACTCCCCTTTAGCTACGTCTGTATAACCTGGGCCCATAACCAGTGTTAGGAAAGCTTCCCATTGAGAGAACAAGTGCGTTCAGAGAAGCGTTGCGAGAGTTGCATTGGAGAACACACAAACCAGCATACAGAGACACTGCAGTTTAAATAGGCTTTTACTTTAGTGGAAATAGAGGTATCAGAGTCCATCAAACAGTCCAAGTCATACACGGATAAGACAGTCAGTCATCAACGTCTTTCAGTTAAGGGATAATCCAAATAACATAGTCCAGTATCATATAATCAGTTCACTACTCAAAGTTTGCTAACAGTTGCAAAACTTACAATAGCTCACAGCACTTTCTAACAGCCAGCTTCCAAAACACTCAGATCAGATCAGCCCAGCACCTAACAAACAGAGAGCTAACTCAGTCATATGTCAATTTGTCGTGCCATCTAGCCTGCATTTAATCAGCATGATTAGCAAATCATGGGACATTTGATCAAAAGACGTTTATATGTTTTTAACTGATATGATCTATTAACATTGTCAAATAAATTCATTTAAACACTAGGCAGGAATTGATTGATTAACATATAGTGTAACTCTTCCTCCTTTCTTAAACTTCAGTTTCTTTAATTTCTATATTCCAGTCACTAGAGTCATCCCACCAAGTCTCTGTTACATT
The DNA here is from genome assembly GCF_009769535.1 of Thamnophis elegans. Taxonomy (NCBI): domain Eukaryota; kingdom Metazoa; phylum Chordata; class Lepidosauria; order Squamata; family Natricidae; genus Thamnophis; species Thamnophis elegans. The sequence goes on from NC_045550.1 coordinate 38,129,827, forward strand.
TATATTCCATTCATAATTAAATGTCTGCAATATTTCCATAATCTATTAAGAAATTTATCTGATTAAAAAAAATAAGATTAGATTTGTCTGTCAATATTTGGCCTTAACAATTCATGTTGACTTCTGGGTGATTGCTACATCATTGTGAAGATGCTCATAGATCAAGTTCAAAAAATTTCCGTGTTTTGGTTCAAACTAACTGATTTGTACTTTGCTGGAAAATCCTTTTCTACCCTTTTAAAAATGAGGACAACATTTGCTTTCTTCCAGTCCTTTGACACTTCACCATTTCTTTAAGATTGCTCAAGGATAATGCATAAAGGTTCATCCTAACCATCAGCTATTTATTTCAGCTCTACAGGATATAATCAGTGTTTTCATTTTCCTGACATTAAATTCTATAGTTCTCAGTTGTCTATCTGAACTTCTTTCAGCTTCAAGAGTACATATCCTCCTCTTTCTGTTTTACAAATGTGCCACTAAGCTTTTTGTATAATCAGGTGAATTTTCCTACTAACTTCCATTTTTTTAACCCTTAAAATCAAATACTTCCATATTAGAAGGCCACTTTTCTTCTATGATTCTATTGCTACCTCTTCAACCATTCTATACTGCTTAGAAACAAAATGGATTGCTGATTGTTTTAGGTTTAGGTTTTAGGTTTTATTGGGATTTATATGCTGCCCTTTTCCCTGAGGGGACTCAGGGCGGCTTACAACCACAGGGGAGGGGAAGTGCAAGGTCAAAACAAACACTTTGTGAACAAAAGAAAAATAATAAAACACAACTTTCATTCAGCAATCAAACACTCGGGCGGGTAATTGGAAGCCTATCCCCAGGCCTGCTGGGAGAGCCAGATCTTGAGGGCTGCGCGGAAGGTCTGGATCGTGGTGAGGGTGCGGATCTCCATGGGGAGCTCGTTCCATAGGGTCGGGGCAGCAACAGAAAAGGCTCTCCTCCGTGTGGTCGCCAGTCGACATTGACTGGCAGATGGAATTCGGAGGAGGCCCAGTCTGTGCGATCTGATTGGTCGATTTAGGGAGGTAATCGGCAGAAGGCGGTCTCTCAAGTACCCAGATCCACTACCATGGAGTGCTTTAAAGATGGTCATCATTATCCTGAAGCGCACCCGGAGACCAACAGGCAGCCAGTGCAGCTCGCGGAGGACAGGTGTAACGTGGGCGAACCGAGGTGCGCCCACTATCACTCGCGCGGCTGCATTTTGGACTAGCTGTAGTCGCCGGATGCACTTCAGGGGCAACCCCATGTAGAGCCCATTGCAGTATTCCAGTCTAGAGATCACAAGGGCTCGAGTGACTGTTGTGAGGGCCCCCCGATCTAGGTAGGGCCGCAACTGGCGGACCAGGCGAACCTGGGCAAATGCCCCCCTGGTCACAGCTGACAGCTGATGGTCAAAAGTCAGCTGTGGATCCAGGAGGACTCCTAAGTTGCGAACCCTATCTGAGGGGTATAAAATTTGACCCCCCAGCCTAAGCGTTGGTGTATTAGCCAAATTATTGGGGGGGAAACACAACAGCCACTCGGTCTTATCCGGGTTGAGCACCAGTTTGTTAGCACTCATCCAGTTCTTAACGGCCTCCAGACCCCGGTTCATCACGTCCACCGCTTCATTGAGTTGGCACGGGGCGGACAGATACAATTGCGTATCGTCCGCATATTGATGGTATTTTATCCCGTGCCTCCGAATGATCTCGCCCAGCGGTTTCATGTATATGTTAAATAGTAGGGGGGATAGGACCAAACCCTGAGGTACTCCACATGTTAGGGGCCTCAGGGACGATCTCTGCCCCCCTACTAACACCGACTGCGACCTGTCCGAGAGGTAGGAGGAGAACCACCGCAAAACAGTGCCTCCCACTCCCACCTCCCGCAGTCGTCGCAGAAGGATACCATGGTCGATGGTATCGAAAGCCGCTGAGAGGTCAAGGAGAACCAGGATGGACGCATAGCCTCCATCTCTGGCCCTCCAGAGATCATCGGTCAATGCGACCAAAGCGGTTTCTGTGCTGTAACCAGGTCTGAAGCCGGACTGGAAGGGGTCAAGATAACTATTGTCTTGTCTCTTCCTCCAAGAGAATCAAGACTTTTTGGGAAGGCTCTCCCAACAAGTTTCAAAACAATGTATGTCTCCAATACCAAAGAATTTATGTCTCCGTTATGATGGCTTCATTGTTAATTTGAAAGTTCTGAAGTTCATATTTGAAGACATCCATATCTGTATCTTCTCATTGGTTGGCTGGACAAGAGTATTAGAAAAACAACAGTGTTCTTTTTTATCATTTTTTTAAAAAATTATAAGTTTTTGGCAGTGTTGTCAAGTCCATTCATTTGGAGTTTTGAGAAGGAATGGATATTTTTAATAATATACACTGCAGCTTCTCCTTCATGTTTATTGTTTGTATTCTTTTGAATGAATTACATCCTTTAATTGCTATATTCTAATCATAGGAGTCATTTCATCTTGTCTCCTTCATTTCTGTGTTTGATTGCTAATTAGCCTGCTCCTATTCCTTGCTTTTTATGTCTATCCCTCAGTAAAATGTAAATTGAAAAAGCTCTTTTTGCTTTCCATCCTTATCTTTCTTTTTGCTGACATAAATACATGCCCAGCTTATGTCACAAAAAACCACTTAACACATGGTGCATCATTCTGAAATAAAACAGCATTACTCACTGATGGAGATATACCAGTAAATTGGTAAAATATTTTTCTAAGGATATTTTAAAAGACTTAGAAGAGGCCATGTTTGAAAAAGTCTTCTGAGCTGGATATCAAGCAGATTTGTTTTGAAAATATATACTTAATGAGATATTAAAAATGTACTGCAGGAAACAGAGGTCAAGATAATAGCCACATGCGGACTTTTCTCATCCTCATGTTTTAACATTTAGCTTAGACATTATTGTAACATTAACATGATAGTTATTTGCTCACATTGGTGGTTTTTGCTGGAGGCATACACTTAAAAAATTTCAGTAAGAGAACAACATGCTACTGATTATGTAGATGAGGGAAGTGAACCTGAGACAAGATTGATATTTTCAGCAACATTACCTTATTCTGTTCCTGGAATTGAAAGAAATTAGTAGAACATCTAATGGATTTCAATGGTACCTGCATTTGTTGGGCATACTTGATTTAGGGGGTATCTGAAAGCCCAGAGTGATGTTTAGAGATCCTGAATAGATTAATCAATATAGAAATCTGTGGGGATTCAGTTCAGCACTGATCTTTCTGAATGTTGCAGCAAATGTGTCAGACATAGAGAATAGGTGGGCTGTTCAAATTCAATCAGAAAAACAGGCCATAGCTATGACTCATTGGTTAGATCAGCCCTGACTCACACTAAGCCCCGCAGTGCCAGGGCTTCATAAATAAAAAGTAGCAAGAGGAAAAGCAACTCAGGAAATGAAGAGCTTAACCTCCTTTGTTTCTTTGTAATGTAAAAAGGAAAACAAGAAGGATGGCATGATGTTTCATGTATATCAAATTAATCTTTGGTGTTTACTTTGACCAATGTTAGGCTATGTATTAATGGTTCAGCACTTAATGTTTAGCAAGTGATTTTATTTTATCTCTATGCTTACTTTTCAAGGACAACATAATCTTCTGTGTGAGCCCTGTTTTCTCTTCAGATTAGAAATACTGTAATGTGAAGCTATAATTTTAATGGGTCTTCAATTGGATCCTATAATGAACTCTGATTGGAGAGGCTATACATAGAGTTTCCTGTTCATTAAACGGCAGTAAATTTAGCATCTCTTTAACAGTTTTGCCTAGCCTCTGAATAATATGCCTTCTTGGTTCTCCATGATATTCTAACCTGATTTTAACCCACTTTTAAGCACAAGAACAACACTCATAAAATGATATAGTCACAAACTAGGCTTAATGTGTTTCGTTTAACCTGGTGATTAAATTACCAGTGTTTTGTGAGGCTTAATGTATTTCATTTAACCTGGTGATTAAATTACCCAGTATTTTGTATTCACACAATACAGAAAACACCATCTGCATTGCAAAATCTCAGCTTTAATTCTCTTGCAGATGAAACACTGTTGGGGAAGAGAGATTTGCTTTTGACTGGCCAAATAATTCCACAAAGAGAAAAAAATAAAGTGCCTCTTCTATGCCAATCTTCTCCAACCTGGCTCCTTTCAGAAGTATTCCAAAGAGTCTCCAAAACATTTGTATGGTGACTAGTTGGGGAAGGTTGCATAGGGGGTAATGGAAGAGAAAGGGCAGATGACAAATGATGGCAATGATCTGACACAAACGCTACTTCTTGATTTGTATATGATATCTCAAATGTACCAAAAGGCAGCGCTTTCATTGTGAATTTAAAACACACATTTCGTCATTTCGGTATAATCGTAGTTCAGGAAAGATTTCTATAGACAAATGTATTTGATTGTTCCTTAGAATTCCATGTGGAATTTTAGTACCACTTATCTGTCGGGTGTTCATGCATGTTTGCGTGCATCCACACAGATGTATCCATGTGTGCTTGTGGAACAGAGGGATGAAAAGTTTGAGAGATGGTTCCATTTCCATTTTTATTTGGTGTGTCAGAAACATATTTTTCTAATATTTTATGGACTACTTTTGCTACTCAGTAAAGAACTATGTGGGAAACCACAAAGCTGGCATGATAGTAAATCAAGGCATAATTGTGTTGTAAAGCAATGAGATACAGGATTCATTGGCAGATTTTAAGAAGAGATTGGATACTCATTTGTCTGAAATAGAATAGGGTTTCTTGCTTGAGGAAGGGGTTGGACAAAAGACCTATAAGGCTTATTCCAACTCTGTTATTCTGTTAATTGATGTCCTAATAGGCTTTTGGAAGAAATTGCATTTGATTTAAAGATATGTGCACTGCACAGTTATGCTCAGTAATGATAGCTGAAAAGATTTCTACTGGAGTAAAGTACATGTTTTTGAACCAGAATAATGGTTCAATAGTGGGGATTTGTCATTTTGTTGTATGCTTAAAAAAATGAATATTTGGCAGTCTGGTCCTGAAGCAGCTGAACAAATTATCCTCTCAAACCTTATCATAATATATGAATGAGCCAACTATGCATCTTATTTTCTTATGCATGTCATTTGACTGAAACTGTTTGCCTCTGCACTTCAAATTTAGAGCTTCTTTGTTCAGTCCTCCAACTACTGAGCATTAGAAATGCAATAAGCAGCTTGGCTCATGTAGATACCGTATTTCTATACTGGACTCAGAAGGTAAATCTTTACTGTGCTTGAAGGTTGGAAGATGGGAATCCTTTATTTTCTGCTTCCTTTTTCTCACATGAATATAATGATGACAAAAAAATAAACGGTTTGCATACAACGTGCACAATCACTACTGTTAGTCTGAGTTGCAATTGTTCTTTCATTGTCTGCTATATTTAGGTGCTTTTTAGTCAGCTAATATAAAATATAGACAAGACTTTGATAAACATTGTATGAGCACTAGATATGAAAATAATTCATTGACATGTATAGCTTTGATATTAGATTAATATGAATGTTTTCAGGCTAGCAAAATTTTCAGAAAACTTCTTTTTGAAAGCATTTTTCTGAAAGTTGGGAGTATTATAAACAAAAATCTGTTCTTTGTTTTTTGAATTTTGCTATTTATTTATTAAATTTAAAATAGTCTCCCATTTCACTCTGGGCATCCTACAATTAAAAAAATTATTACAATTAAAACACTGAAATCATTTAAAAACAATAACAAACAATGAAAACATCCAAAATAAATATGCATAGTGGCCAAGATACCTGACCAGTTAACAATACTGTACAGCCAGAAAATGGGACATTGAACATATTTAGCATCTCAAGCTTGGGAATATAGCCAGGTTTTTTTAGGGCCTTATGAAAGGCGAGCAGCGTTAGAGCCATTCTAATTTCTGATGGGTGAATGTTCCATAGAATAGGGCCACTGCGGAAAAAACCTGTCTTCTAGTCTCTGCCAGCTGACACTCTTTATTTGACATGATCTTCAGGATACCCATTCTGGAAAAAATGGTTTGGATGGGCAGAGACTCTTGAAAAAAGGTCCCAAGCTTTGTAGGGATTTAAAGCTGACAACCAGCACCTTGAATTGTACCTGGAAAAACACTGGTAACCAATGCAGCTCATACAGAAGTGGTGTTCTGTGCACTGTATATCTGGCACCATTTACTACTCAATGTAATACATTTTGTATCAGTTGAAGTTTCCAGATACTTTTCAGGGGCAGATCCATGTAGACCATTTTACAGTGATCTAAATGAGAGGTTACAAGGACATTGTTACGGTGAGCAGGGCCTCCTGTTCTAGGTATGGATGCAAATGGTACCCAACAGGTACGTAAAGGCCCTCGTAACCAAGAGCTGCAAGTCTAGGAGGACCCCCAATTATGCACTGGATCTGTCTGGGATAGAACAATACTATCCAGAACTAAAGAGAGAGGAATCTCACCTCAGTAGGATCCAAATATCCACAGCCACTATGTCTTGCTAGGGTTCAGGGTTAAATTGGCCCATATTTCACCCTGTCGAGTTCCCAACAGCTTCCAGACACTAGGATAGGACATCCAGAGCATCATTTAAAGAGCCTGAATTAGAGATATAAAGTTGGTTGTCATCTACATATTGATGATATATTACCCCAAACCAATGGATCATCTCACCCAATGTACATGTTAAATAGAAAGTTAGAAAGAAAAGAACTCTGAGGCACTCTATAACATAGAGGCTGGATTTTTTTCTCCCTCTATCAACAGTGACTGGAATCAGTGCAAATTGCTTGTTTCCTACTGAAATCATGCCTCCTCCCTCCCCCAGGTCATGAATATAATTTCACTAGCTAAAATTAATCTCTGGTAATTAATAAATAAACTTCAAAAATAGCACAATTGATATGTATTCAGACTTACTAAAAACAAGTACCCTTGTACATGCATTTAGAATTGTAGTCTAAATTAATCTTTGATTTTGGTACTTTCCCTCAGTTCAGCTGTCTTCTTAATACACATGTATAGGATGTATATGCTATAACAGTGCTGTAGCAGTTCAATACATGTAATTTTGTTTCCTTGAATGTATTGCCATGATTGTATTAGGGTAATAGTTTTACATTGCAAAAAAAATGTGCTGAGGCTGGATCAAAATCAGATTACACCTAATTTGCTTATTAGTGGTGATCTGTGAAGTAGATGCCAAATGAAGGTTGGCAAAGTTAAACCATAGAACAATCTATGGACATTGTTTTAGGAAAATATTGAAAATGAAGCAGAAAACAAAGAGCCTAATACTCTGGGACATATAAACTATATTTCAGTGCCTCTCTGGATAGCCTGGGTTATAATAGAGTGAGCAGCGAATGCTGCTGTGTACTATAATAATGGACTTTAGGCTGCCCAATCTTCTGCTTCTGTTGCTTTGCTAATAAATATATATTCTACTGGCAGATCTCAAGAGAAGTTGAAATTTCTGTGAACTGCTAAATGAGTTTAAGAGCTGCAAAAATATCAGCACTGCCTTTTGATGGATGGGAATAAACCATGTGACTCTTTTAAAACCACTTTAGCAGTAAAATAATGGGCAGCCTCAGCCAGATCTCCTGACAAAGTATGATTTCCTTCTGTACTTTCTCCTTTCCAGCAACTCTTCAATTTCTCTCTCTCTTATGTAAAGAAAGAGGCCCCCATCATTCTTCATGGCTATGAAAAACATAATAGAACTCCATCTTGCTTATTTGCTTTTAAAAGTAACAAGATTAAATTGTTCATTTCTGATCAAAAGATTTAGTAAGGTGCTTCAAGTACACATTAATAAAGCAGGCATAAAATCTTCAAAAACATGTAATGGAGAGCATGGAGTTGTTGGATACAACTTGCTTTATTGTATGGATATTTTGGAATTTTGTTTTTATTTAATGTTACTATGCCCCCCCCCCCCCCCAAACTTGCCTAATGCAGCAAACAGAGAGATAGAGATAGATCAAGAGGAATAGTGCACTGAAATATCCCCAGAAGGTGAAGCTTCTGGAAGAATAATGAAATTCCCACAGTGGAGGAATTGATTGTAAAAATATCAGAATCTGCAGAAATGGCAAAACTGACTTGTTTGGTCAGAGAACAAACACACACACAAACTTCTTTTTGAAAGACCAGAAGCTATATATGTATTTGTACTGAAAGAAAAAAAATGAATTGTTGATTTATGGATCTGAAGACTAAAAACGATGAGGACAAAATGAAGGGATGAAGGGACTTGCAAAATGCTTAAAGGAGAGGAGGGATATTAAGAGTGCAAGTATCTGTTGAAAAGAAGGTCAGAAGTAATCTATATATTTCTTAACTTGGGTTTTCTTGAGGGATGGGAGCTGATGTCGTGACGACATGACATGCAATCTTGGAGCTCCAAGATTACAGTCGATATTTCTGCCGCTGGACGGTCCTTTTGGACCTAAACCATCCTGCAGACATGGTGATAGTGAAGAGTACGTTCTGCTGATCCCAGGGACACCGCAAAGTCCCTGATTGATCCAGGAGAAGCTCTTATTTATGATGACAGAAACGCAGCCTTTGAAGCTGCTGAACTTGGGACAGCTACGGAACGGAACGAAAGCGGAAAGAGAAAGCAGGTCGAATTGGTGAGGAAATTTTATTATTAGAAAAGAGACTACCTCCCCCCCCCCAAAAAAAATCAAAGCTAAATTAAAATTGAAGACAGAAGAGAGGAAGTGCTGAAATTAAGCTACATTAAACTTAGTCTGTTATCTTTTTTTAATTTTTCTTTTTATGGATGGAATTTTTACAAATGTTTCCTATTTTTTAAACTGAATGGATTAGTTTTTCTTCTACTTTTTATTTTTTCTTATACTTATGGATTAAAATTTTTCTTTTTTTCTATAATGCTTAATTGAATTTTTTTCTCCATTTAATATTTTTTTCTTTAAATTTGGAACATAAAGAAGATATAAAAAAGGAATATAAAAAAGCTGTTACAACAGAGGGAAAAGAAGTAACACTGCCATTTAGAGTCTGGAGGCTTGGAAACATTGTTTTTTCTCTTTCTCTTTTATCATTTGCCACTCCAAGATTTCTCAGCTTGTTTATTGAGAGTAATAGTAGGAAGAGCACAGATTGTTTATACAGGTGTTCTTTGGGAGTTCTATCACCAGCTGGATTGGAGGGAAGAAAAAACCTTGACTTGAAAGATTTTAATGAATTTGCTTGAAATTTAATAAAAAAGGCTTGAATGCTATAGTGGCAGTGTTTACAAATTGGAAGAATGGTGTAGCAGGAAAAAACCCTATAACATTGCAAATGATTATGTTTGAAATTCAAAAATTACTAGTAGTAACAGAGAAAATTGAGAAGAGATTGGAGAATATAGAACACAAAACAGAAAAATTTGATGGAAAATTGAAGATGTTTATCAAATGAAGAAAGTGGAGGACAGAGTTCTAAAGATTGAAGAAAAAAAATGATTAAAGAGATAAGAAAATTGTGGGTACTGATAAACTGAGCATGGTTGGAAATGACAAGAGCGGAATATGGAAAGAGGAGATAGATGGACTGTAACTTAATCCCAGATTTCAAAGTATAGAAGAAGAAAAGAGAGAAAAATCGATGGAGGTAAGGAGAGAAATCTTGGCAGAAGCACCAGTGATAACCAAAGACAAGCTGATGGAAGAAGCAGATGGAGGGTTGCGAATTTTCATGAGATACCAAATGAACAATAACTTGCGAAGAGAAGTCCATACAAGGCTTACCAAGAAAGTAATCAGAATAGTAATACTACAAATGATGAAAGACATAAAACTTGGGTTTTCTTTTTCTCTTCTTGCACTTTTCTGTTTTGGTGGGTTACCATATGAGCAATTTTACTAAATATAATTTTTAAAAACCAGAACTTGAGTTTTTGTTTTTGGAAAGAATAACATAACAATAATATGAGAAACATATGGCAATGTGCCAAACCAGTATGGTTTAAGTTATATCTAATAACATTTTAAAATAATTTTTTGTTTAGGTTATTATTATTTGCTCCTCCTTGAAAATCACTATTCCTAAGAACAAACACAGTGGCTCTGGGAAAATAAGAAGCCCTTCATTGGTTTAAAAATCAGCACTTGAAAATAAGCATTTACTGCAATAAGATCTGAGCAAAAATATGGTGATTAAAAAAAATCTGAATACTGAAATTATTCTTTGAAAAAAACTGCTGTTGGTTATGAGAATAATTGGTGAGTTTAGTAATTTATTATAAAAGTATCCAATTGTTAGATTATATGCTAAAATGTATTTGAACATTATCTGAGGTAGGATCATCTTATCCAATTCCATTAACTAACCCACTAAATTAATTCCAGATTTAAAGCTTCTCAATTCAAACTCAGTTAGGCTTAAAATGAACTGAAAGGTAACACATTAATCTATCTTTCTTCTTCTTCTTCTTCTTCTTCTTCTTCTTCTTCTTCTTCTTCTTCTTCTTCTTCTTCTTCTTCTTCTTCGTCTTCTTCTTCATCATCATCATCATCATCATCATCCCAAATTGATCCACTGTGGATTGAAGGCCTTTTTATTGAAGACTTTAAACCTTAATCTACCATGCCTTACCACGAAGTATTGAATATGCCCAATCTATGTTGAGACAGAATGTGTGTGTGTGTGTGTGTGTGTGTTTTAAAAGCAGTCCTATAATTGGTGAAAACTAATCAATACCTCAATCGTTTAACCACCAGGGGATTAGGAATGTAAGTTTAGCTATTAGATATTTTTCTGGTTGTTGGCTACCATCATGACATCATAAATGGATAATGTTTTTGCTGACATAGCCATTTTTGTAAACTGCCTAGATAAATAATAAATAAATAAATATGATTGAAATAAATCTTATTTAATGGAACATTAATTGATCAAAGAGAAAGTTGATGGATTTGTAACAATTAAAATTATACCCACACACAAGCACAATTTTTATTAATAATTTTGATCATAATACTAAAATATAATGCAAACCAAAGTTAAAACAACAGAAAGGAGTAAAAAGTGTGAGGAAAAATAAAAAAGGAGAGAAAAAAATTAAGAGTATAATACACAAAGAGACAAGAAGTATTTTCCAACCTTCATCACAATAGGTATATAAACAAATCTATGATCCTTCCTATCCTCCAAGGTTTCAAATAATTATCTCTTCTTCCCATACCCATACCCATACCCATACCCATCTTTTGTCTATAAATAAATTAATAAAACAGTCTTTTCAATCCTGGTGTCAGCAGAAAGTCCATAAAGGTTTGTAGAAGCAACAACATATCTTGTTTAAACCTCGACCAAACCAACCAACTCTATATTCCTTTCTTTTACTTCTAATATTTAGTCCATTGCACAGAGTTCTTCAAGGTTTTAACAGACTTCTTTTGTAAATCCAATTAGAAATAATTATCTGGGTTTCACTCTATTTGTAATTTGCATTTTCCTTTTACATTTTAAAATATCAGCCAATTTCTTTTGTAGATCCAGTGAAACATCAGTTTCTAAATCTAAAGATTCTTTTGATTAACTTAGCCTATCAGTTGTTGATCTATTTTTGATACTATCTCTATCTGATATAAAACTAGTTCTACATCTGTCGTTTCTTAAATAACATATTTAGGTTAGATTTACTGGCCCATATGTGCATACAGGTTCATGAGACTAGAGCTACATTATGTGAAACATTGTCTCTTTTTAAAAAGTTATTTGTCAGATCAGACATTTCCATCTTTATAGATGTTCTCTTTTTCAATAAACTTGGTACTTTACTCAGGATAAAATCAAATTTAAAATGAGGCTTTCTTTCATCTAAACAGAAAAATGCAAATGAGATTGTGCAGTATAGTCACATATTCTGGAATTCACTGCAGACAGATAACATTAATTTGATAGGTGACTCATTTCTTACACTTGCTAGTTCCCAATGATTCATGTGATCTGAGCAGATTTCTAACTCCCAGTAAGGGCATGCTACTTAAAATATTGTCTGGCATATAACAGAACATTGGCAAATGTCAGCTCTGATAAGCCTATCTCTTGAAGATGGGCCCAAGGAATGCTAAGAAAATTTGTTCTGTTTTTTTTTAAAGAGAAAATTAATATGCACAATAGTCAGCATGCCATTTTCCAAGAGAAGAAATGAATATATAAGTATTAAAGAGCCATAAAATCGAGTATCGGTGTCTATTCTTAAAGCAGTCAATTATAAATTCTGCCTCAGAATTTCTCATTTATTTGTTTTGAAGAAAAGAAATGCTTAGGCTAAAAATTATGCAGCTTCATTATTTTTCCACTTCTAGATTGACTCTGAAGATATAATTTCCCTTATGTTGTCCATTTGCTGCTTATTGTGAAGGTTGCAAGGAAGATGCTCTAGTCCATGTGTATGAAGTATTTTGAACCAGTACTAATCTATCACTCATCCCTTTCATATTTTTAATTCTAAAAAAAACCCTTCAGTATAAATATGCAAAACTTACCAGAATTTTAACATACTATATTTGGATGCAAAGGAAGGGAGAGGGGAACGAAGGAAGGAGGTAAAGAAGAAAGGAAGAGAGGAAGGAAGGAAGGAAGGAAGGTAGATGGGTAGGTAGATCATGGCTATGTAGATGCATACTTAGTGTTCTCCACAGATATTAGTTTATAATGGTTATCATGAACACTATCTGCAAATAAAGGTAAAGACAAAGGAGTCCCTGTGGATTTTACCCCACTAGCAGTTGCCAATTATAGGGGCTGGTGCTCATCATTTCAAAGCCATTGAACCAGCACTGTCCAAAGATATGGAGTCATGTGGCCAGCATGATGTCATGGATCACTGTTACCTCCCCACCAAAATACTATCTACTCGCATTTGCAAACTTTTCAACTGCTAGGTTGACATGAGCTGGGACAAGGATGGGAGCTCATCCCATTGCATGGCATTCAGATCTTGAACCTGGGGTGCCAGCTTTCCAGCCGACAAACCCAGGATCTTAACTGCTGAGTTACAGTGCCACTGAGTTTCCCCCACCCACCCATCTGCAAACAGAGGTGAATATTTCAACAGCAGGATGGGAATTATGAGCTAATGCACCAGGTTGGGAAAGGCTATAATATACCATATTTGTCAATTGAGAATTGCAGCATATTTTCAGTCATAGTTCTCCTATTGTGATATGGCAAGTAAGGTAGAACAGAATAACATATGTCCAGAAGGTTCTGTAGTAATTAGCCAAATAAATAAACAGATGACATTTTAGCTGCTCCTTACTAGTTATTAGTTCAATAGTTTGGGTCTGACCAATTTTAGCTTTGTTTAGATAAGAGATGCTTTTTAGGTAGCATTCTACAAACTTCCTTGGAATGCTGAGTATAGACTGCTAGCACTGTGAATATTGTATAATAGAGTCATTGATGGAATTATATAGTTTGAATGCTACTTATAGAACAGATATTATCTCCAGTCTCTGTCATTTCATTTCATGTATGTTAATGCTCATGGTTTGCTTAGCTTTTGCAGGATTCCCCCCCCTCCCAACCTCATTTTTTACAGTTAGAATTACACATTTTAGAACAACCATGGGTGGAATTCTGTCTTGCTACCCTTTGCATACTACTTGTATCAAACAGTTGAATAAGAAAGAAATTTCTCATCCTGAGCAAATTATCCATTCTTGCTAAGAACATCACAATACCATCTGCTCTTGTTCCGCTGTGCACTTATTGCTTTTCCCTGACTTGACTTGTAAATAACCTACTCCCATTATTCCTGAGCCCTACTCCATTATGTAACTTTTAATGATATTTCCTTTGGTGATTAAAAATAACTCATATAAGCATTTCTATATGCCCTCAAGAAAACACCAGCCATACGCTGCCACTAGAGAATACGAAGGTCATCTAGAACATGCATGCATGAAGCACATTAATGGGGCTTCATTTGATGACAATAACTGCACTGTTGTTTTTGACCCAAGAAGCCTATTCATTTATTTAGCTTAGAATTCCAATCTCATTAAAGCCAAACAATGAACTATTGTGTATGATTTACCTGTGCATGGCACACACTAATAAATAAGATAATCTGGAAAAAGGACCAAAAGCACAATCTTCCCATTATTAACATAATTACATCTGAATGCAGCTACTGTAGAAATGATTCTGTGGCATATTGAAACTTTTTCTGAAACAAAAATGTTTTTTTGACAGTCACAGAGAACTGTTATACTTACTGTATCTATAATTATTGCAAATTATAACTTCAAATTGTAGTTAGTCCCCATAAATGTCACTATAAAAAACTTTATATAGACTTAAGGTTATTTACTTATTTACAAAGTTGATAGGTCATTGAATCTTTTAGCAACAACTTCCAAAATACTGAAATACAATTAAATCCTTTACAGTATAATGAAGTATTAAAAACCAGATTAAAGAACTATAATAATAGTTTTATAAAACTATTAAACAGCAGCAGAAAAGGGCTATCCCTTGTGGCAACTCTACCACACCTCCACTATCACAAATGGGAACCACCACTATAATAGACATGGAAACATGGTAAGTACCCCAACCCTTGTAGGCAATCCCAAAACATGCTATCAAAAGTATCAAGTAGGACCAATATGGAAGTATCTTCAAACATTATAAACTGATGTGACCAATGCCATATATGTCCCATTAACCTGGATGGGAAAAAGTCAAGATAAAATAAACCTTGGCAAGTTGAATGGTCTTGTTGCAAAATCTTGTGCAAAATAATCACAGGAGCTAAGCAGGAGGTTTCCTTGCTCATTTGTCCCTAGAAGAGAATTCCCTACTGTATTAAAGAAGTTTAGCCAACAATCCACTGATACAATAAGGTAAAAGAAAAAAGTACATTTCATCTCCCTTACCCCCATAGTAGTGGCTTGAACAGGCTTGCACCTATGTTTAATAAGGTTCGCTTTTGGACTTTCTCCACTGGCATCTTTGGTATTGTTTCCCAGTCTCAGATGCCAAGGCATGGGAATTGAAAATCCCCCAACCTTATGACACGGTAACGCTAATAGCAGATCAAGGCATCTGCAGTGGGAATCAGTTAGCAAAAGGATGATTGGTATATCAGAAATATAGACCAATTCCCAAAAGAGTTTGTAGACTTTAAGATTATGGAACAGTTTGGGTTGAAATAATAAAAGGTGTGATAGACCTTATAGTGCATGGCACATGCTTTGCATTGGTTATTATTTTATTATCATCTACTTGAATTATATCTCTTGTTTCTCAGAATTGTATGATAGTTGTAGAGAACAGTCATAAGATCTTAGTCAAACACAAAATTGTTTTAAGGAGTTGCTGGTGGTTTCTGTGTGAACTTCCCTTACACATCATAAAAAGATAGCAAGAACTTCAGATCTGATCCTTTGTATAAAATTTTTAAATGAACTATCACATTTGCCAAGAAAAAATAAATTGAAAATCCAAAAGCTGAATTCAGAAGCAGCCAATTTCATATATAATTTAGGCAGAATGTTATTTTATGTTGTTAATACATATTAACTGCTGATGCCCTTGAAATAAGTTGTTATAGAAACAAGCTGAATATATTATACAAGTTTAATTCTAGAGTGATAGTGCAATAGCTATAAATAATTAGCTATCTGTTGCCATGCAAAAGATTTTAAAAGCCAATACAATATCTCAATGTGTCAAACTGGGAAATAATGGGCACAGAGATCATGTCCCTAGCAACTGAATCTTGAAAAAGTTAGCTTAGAAGAAAATACCTTATATATAGATACAAAAATGGAAGAACTTTTTTATTTCCATAAACAAGGGACACTAATGGAAGTGCAATTATACATTTAATTGTTCAAGAGTGTCATTATTGATTGACATAATGGCTTCCTTTCTTTCTCTGAAAAGTATAATTATAGACATCACTCCATCCCAGTGAACAATGTTTTAATTTGTCTCTGGCCAAGAAGCTTGATATCCAATTCCTCCCTGGGCTTCAAAACCAAGAAATCAATAAAAGAGTCCTAAAACTAAGACCACATTTGTTATTTTTTGCAACCAAACCACAGCCTTTTGGAATCAATGTCTGCATTTGGAAATAAACTTATTTAAAGACAAAAAGTAATAGTGCAAATTCTAGCATCTATAGTGCATTTCCCCTTGCTACATATTGTGGTTTGAAAGAAGAACTGTGAGAAGTTGCAACTTTTCCTTTGGTGATAATTTATGAGAAAACTTCAGTCTAATGAATCTCATTTGGAAATCTCAGTCTAATGAATCTCATTTGGGAAAGGAGCATTAAAAAAGAGATAAATAATTAACAAGTGATATTTCAAACCCCTTCAGAGTGCCAGGAGTTCAATACAAAATTACTTCTAGAAGAAAATAGTAGAAAGGATAATGAAGAATGATTAAATTAATAATGGGCATTGGGCCATATTGCAAAAATACTTAAACAAAGAGCTCAAAATAGAAACCATAAGCTATGGAACAGGTGGTTAATACTGCCTCATTCACCTCCATTAATTGCATATAACTTTTACTGGTTTGGAACAGAAGATTACTTTTAATTTAGTGTGGAATTAAAGATACCATCATTTCTTTGCTAAAATTAATACTATATAAAATATATATTCAAACTCCATATCTGAGTAATTCCAAGCTGTGTTTTGTAATATCTTGTTTGATGAAAGTTTACATCCTCTGCTGTGATTTGCTTGTTCCTTATAAAGAAATTGCTAAGATTACATTTTTGTTTTCTCCCATGAACCAAACAGCTCCATTTGCAGCTTTAAAGCAGAGGTCAGTTTTAAATCTGAGTTCCCCTGAGATTCTTACGTAGGTTCTCCCTCATTCTTTTTCATTTAAAATGAAATTAAAACTACATTTTAAATTAGATAGAGTATGATGGGATACTCTACCACTCTCCATAGGGAGTACTAGTCGATTAATTTCTTTCCTATATTCCTCAGAAACCAAGGAGAAAATCAAGAGCTTTAGTTGGACCAGAAGTTGTACATATAACCCTATGTATATGTAAATGGGCACTGTGCAGGTATTTCTCTGATTCAGATCTAGAACTGAGACCAACAAAGGTCTTTTATATACATTGAATAGAGTGTGAAAACCTCACTTTTATTCTAATTCAGGCAGTTACTGCATAGCTGCCCTTTAAAAAGTGAGCTTGGGGTACTTGGAGAGAGAAATATGTATATAAGGGAAGCCACAGATGCAGATTCATGGTTAGGACAAATTTCTAACAGGGTTTCTAGTAGGGCTAACATTCTTTGTAGTCATGCATAAAAGTACAATGTTATTTCTTTAAAAATTCACATCATCAGTTTGTCAGAAGATGTATTTAGATGATACTTCATTTTAAGATTTTGGTCTTTAAATACTATTTTTTATCAAGCTCATGTAATGGTGGATTTAATTTTTTGAAGAAGCTGTATCATTTTTGGGTTATCTTGGATCAGTTTTGCTCATGTCTATAAAAATCTAATCATTCCTAGAATATTCCCCATCTCAGAATAAATATAATCATAATGTGTTGTTATTGGTGGTGTTGTGGTTATTAACACCCAAACTCTCTTGGTTTTGGTTCTATTGCATAACTAAGGTAGTATTTAGCATTTGTAATCCTCCCCCTTTCTCCCTATAAGCAAGTATAGTCTTTTATTTTCAAAACCTAGATTATATTCAAACTCCTTTCAAGAGCTTAGAGAGGGCTGAAAGCCCTATGAAGTGGTATATAAGTCTAACTGCTATTGCTAAAGATTACGATATAAAGCACTGAACTAAGTGGCAAAGCTGTGCATAATGCTCTCCTCAGAGAAACCAATGAATTTAAAAAGTCCAGTGTTCAGTCTGTATAAGAGGTGTCAAACTCACAATCATACTTTGTGATCACATGATGTATCACAACTCCCCCCCCCTGTGTTAAAACATGAGTGGATGTGGCCACTGCATGACACATCCAGCTCATGGGCCATGAGTTTGACACCTCTGGTCTATAGGAAAGAAATTTGAGGGCTCAGAGAATTAAGTAAGTGTGTGATGGCTGTGGAAGCATATGGTCTCTTTTTCCTCGCTTCCCCAACCTTTTTCAAATGGTGAACAATCTCAACAACATTTTAACCTTGCTTAGATAGCAGGCATGGAGGGCATAATCAAAGGAAAGGCAGGAATTCTATGGATTTGAGATTAACTGAAATCCAAACTATTATATTAACAGAAAATCAGATAAACCCTCTCTAAAATGTCTGCTTTTTCAAGCAGTTGCAATCTTGTTTCCCAACACAAGGGCAGCACCTGCATATGGCCATTTGATTCTACAGAAGAAAAATGGGCTATAAATGGGAACTTTAAAAGAGACAAACAAACAACTTGGATGCTTGTCCCTTGTACTGATGTTAAATGGAAGGAAATTGAATATTGATGAACTAACTCCCAGGGTAGATTGTAGCACAGCTAGGATTTAGAACAGAATAAACATGTAGTAGTTGGACATTAGTCTCACAAGATGTGTTATCAAGACTATGACTAATTGTCATTTTACATATTAGAGGATTCTCATAAATGTTTAAAAGCTTAAAACGAGAAAAAGTTTCCCAACAATAAATCTCTCTAAATTGCAAACACAGCTGTATCCTTTGGGATAAATGAATAATTTCTTTAATAAATAATAACAGAGTCTGAGACAATAAGTTTTCAAATTATACTTAGTGTCAAAATAGCTGTTAATTGGTTGTGATGATGCATGAATCTTCATTCACTGCAAGATTTTCTCAGAAGAACCTAACAGAGAATACAGGGGGTTTCTGTACTGTTCTTACTAGAACAAGCTAAGGTGTTTGGGACATGTACTTTTGGGAAGAAGTGACTAAGGGAATAATCATAAAACAATGGATGGTGTGGGGAAGGGAAGCAGGAACAACTTTTTTGCTCCTTTTTTGCCCTTTCAAAATATTAGAACCAGAAATCATCAAATAAAGCTGACTGACTTGTTTAAAACATGCACTTCCTATACATATAATGAAACTATGAGATTTTTTTATCATAAGATGGTCAGTAATTTGGATAGCTATAAAATCAGATTAGAAAAGTTCAGCATCAAGAAAGTCCGAACATTTTTGGTTGAGAATAGTGGATACTGTCTCAAGGACCGAAGAAACATGAACCTCCAACTTCTGCATTCAGATATCTCAGAGGCATCTGGTTTGCTGCTATGAGGGACATAGCCATAGTCCATCACTTGTTCTTCACATTGTCAGTCAAAGGTCTTTGGTGATCACTTGTTCTGTCTGGAAGCGATTGCACATGAAGAAGAGAGAAATCTCTTTCATTACCAGATGCCCAATACCATGGGTAAGCAGTTTCATAAGTTGGTTTTGAAGGAGCTCTCAAAATTTGCTCTGGATTTGTTTGCCCTTTTGCCAATGCTCACTGTGGGCTTGCCTTGGCAAAGTGAGGGCAAAAATGTTTTAAAAAATTGGATGACCTTCCCTAAGTGTTACCATTCATATTTTGATAACTGTCAAGTGCTCTGGTTCCCAACCATTGCGCCATGGCCTGTTGGAAACTGGGGGGGGGGGAATGGACATGCATACATGCATAGCTGCAGTTTCATTTGTACAAGGGGTGCAGGCATGCAAATCCCTGCCGCTGTTAATGCTGCCACTGAAAGATTGGGGACCATTGATCTAATGGAAGCCAACAAAGATTCTAGAGCAGAATTTACAAAGACATATAGATCACTATACAAACCTGGAAATTGCAATGAATAGTATTAAGATAATGTAACACATGCAGGGAAGAACTGAGAATATATCAAAGTACTATATTAATTTTCAGTACGACTTTTGTAACAAAAAGTCTGACATACCAATGGAAGATAACGTTTGATGAATACTTTATTTATAGTTAATACTGAAAAATGCTTTCTAAGGAGAACTTAGTAATCTATCATCTATTTGTTATCTTTGGAAATAAATTCAAAGTGATAATGATAAGGTTGCTCCAAATCACTCTTATACACCTTGCATGATCAGAAATTGTTAGAGGTGCTAACATATTATGCCCAATCCTCGGTTAAATTGTTTTTGTATGACATCGAATATTTTCACGAATGAGATGCTGGTTCTTAATTATTTCTAAGTATTAGTTGGGGTGTATAATTTTTTTCAACATTTTTAATCCATAAAATGGTCTAGATTAGTGTTTCTTAACCTTGGCAACTTGAAGATGTCTGGACTTCAACTCCCAGAATTCTGGGAGCCAGCGAATGCTGGCTGGGGAATTCTGGGAGTTGAAGTCCAGACATCTTCAAGTTGCAAGGTTGAGAAACACTGGTCTAGATGTTAATGGGCCTCTTAGAAAACTCTGAAGCATAAGCAATTTCAAATACCAGTTAAACTTTTTCTGATATGGATAATAGCAATAGCGGTTAGACATATACTGCTTCATAGGGCTTTCAGCCCTCTCTAAGCGGTTTACAGAGTCAGCACATTGCCCCCACAGTCTGGGTCCTCATTTCACCCACCTCAGAAGGATGGAAGGCTGAGTCAACCTTGAGCCGGTGAGATTTGAACCGCTGAACTGCAGATAACAGTCAGCTGAAGTGGCCTGCAGTATTGCACCCTAACCACTGCGCCACCTCGGCTCTTCAAGTTAGAGATATAGCATTTCTGATTAAAGCTACTGATGTTATTTTAGACACTCTGTCATTTAATTTCATTTTTAAACCTTAGGTAATAAGCTAAAGCCTTACACAATGTTATTGTTCTAAATTAGATCATTAGTGTGTAGAACTGAACCATAGCATAATCTTATTTCTTGATTTCTCAGTCTTTGTTTTCCTTAAAAACCAAAGTTAAATCATACCAACCTTTTAAAATTGAGAGCATTAATAGAAAAAGAAGCCATGTATGATAACAGAAGACAAATATCAAGGAACAGAAGGTCAGCCATATTTGAATGTTTAAATAAGATCATACCTGTCTATCTCATATCGGAAGAAAGAACTGTTTAAACAGTTTTTTGACTTAAATGTTAAAAATGAAGTTACTCTTCATGTTTAAACTGCCAAGAATTTAAAGTCAAGAACATCAGGAGAAAGTACCATTTTAATACAACGAGAATGCATTAATCAAAAAATATTCACCATATGTGTTAGAAATATGGAGTACTTGTGCTTTCTAAGCTTGGTTGTTTTTCTTGAAGATGTTTTATTATTCAATTAGGTAACATCTTCAAAGCTACAAGAGAATGGGATTTGCTATTTGATTATAAACTGTATATTGGATTTTAATGTTGGTGAGTGTGTTGTTTTCTTCTTCGTAGTTCCTTGATTAGGCTGTGGTTGCTATTTGTTTATCTGAATTAATAATCCCTTGATTGAGATATTGTTTACTGCTTGATTATTGGTCTGGTATTTATCCTGGTGTTAATTCCTGCTTATTTGTGTATTGATTGTTGTTGGGGAAGTGTTCTGGTCTTTTTGTTGAAAAACCATACAAAATCTCTGCTTTTAAATACAAAAAAACATATTTGTTGTTTAATTTAGACATTTAGATGCTGAACATTCCCAGAAAAGTATGAAAGCAGAAAAGAAAAACCACAAACCAAAATGAAAAACAATCTATTACTCAGTCCACATCCATTGAATACAGAAGATTCCAGTTCAATGCCAAGCATTTGTTTGTTTCTTTTTAAAGGAAGAATAGCAAGAGGAAATGTTTGAAAATTGTTTCTGGACAAAGTTTGCTCCGATTTTAGATTCTAGAGCAGTGATGGTGAACTTATGGCACACGTGCCAGAGGTGACATGCAGAGCACTCCCTGTGGGCACATGTGCTGTCGCCAGCTGCTCCTCTGGTTTCTGGCAGCTGGTCTTCACTAGTGCTGGAGCACCAGAAAATGACCCCCCAAATGCCCCCAAAACAGGCTGGTTTTGGGGCCGTTTTCTGGACCATTTTCAGGCCATTTTCTGGGCCACTTTTGGGGCCTGAGAACAGCCAAAAAAAATGGCCAAACTAGTTTTGTGTGTGCCGATCAGGTGGTCTTCGGGTTTCCGGTCCGCCAGCACATGCACATGCATTTCAGTTTGGACACTCAATGCTGAAAAGGTTCACCATCACTGTTCTAGAGTCTTGCCCTGTCAGTGATGGTAAGAGTGACCCAACAAAGAATCACCGAGACTACTCCCACCAGCACTGACAGGACAAGCCACTATAACATAAAATGTTATAGCAGTGGAGGGCAGCTATCGTATACCCTTGACCGAAGATCGGTACACTCCTTTTATCTGGGGTGGTTGTCCTCTTCCACTGAAGCTATCAAGTTGAACTTTTCCTATGTTGCTTTTGGTAGCTTTACCAGCTATGGAAGATTTGTTAGATCAATTGCCTGTCTTTAGCAATCAAAAGGAGGGGATCCTTCATTCAAGATTCAAGAAACTGTCAAAAAGTAACAGAAACAGCAGGAAAGCAGAGAGCTCAAGAAAGTCGAAGCTGACTGATCACCATCTTCCTTTCCCCTTTAGATATGGTTGTATTCCTATCATGCATTTCTAGGCTGACATACATCTGCCTGCTTTCTACAGGGATAGTTATTGCCAAATTAAATTAGAATGAATCAAGGGGAGATATTCATTTTATCAACTTAATAAAATAATTTTTCCAAAGAAAGGCTGTCCTTTGTTGTTCATGAAACGAATTCAGAGAGGTGTGCTGAAATTCTAACAACCGATAGCCCAAAGCAACTAAGTGGGAAGCGGTGAGTGGAGGAGTTGGTTCCTACACAGTGTGATGCTTGTTTAAGTACCTGCTAATTCAAGTGGAGATGAAAGCCACATCAGATGTTTGCATTACCATGCTGAGCTGCTCTTTGGTTAAACTGCCATCTGATTCCTTTCCTTTGCTCATAAGAAAGCCTTTGTGCCTTGTAGCTTTGAAAATACAGCTCCTACCTACTGAGGTTCTTTTTAGACAAGCACTGAACTTCTTTTTGCAGATCATATGTTTAATGTGAGATGTTCATAAATCCCAACTTAAGACTGCAGCCAATTAAAAAAAAATCCAACCTATTCCTAAATACTGAAAACCTTAAAACAGTGGTTCCCAAACTTGGCAACTTTAAGACTTGTGGACTTCAACTCCCAGAATTCTCCAGCCAGCTCTGGAGTCCACAAGTCTTAAAGTTGCCAAGTTTGGGAACCACTGCCTTAAAACTTCATTTGGTCAATCTAAAACAATGTAACATGTAAAACAATGCAATAAATGGTAAAACTTATTATGGTTGTGAGAAGACAATAAGCCTGCTGTTCTCTCTCGTTTCTGGTTCCCCAATCAAGTGTGCCAGAACCAGTTCTCTAGCATTTATTACCTCCAGAACTTTCCAGAATGGGCTGAACTGATATTTTCAAATCAGGCTTTAAATGTATGTTATTTTTGCAATTTGGATTAGATTTTAAGCTTTTAAGACTGCTTCTTCAGAAATTTTAAAAAAAACTAATCCTGTTTGGGGAAAGTTAGAAGGAACATAAGATGTACATTTATCTTTTGCAAAATTGCTTTGCAAAACAGCCAGGCACAGAAATAAGTTTGGAAATTCCAATTACATCCTTTGTAGTGAATTCATAATTGAGTAGCTATCCTTGGCCACACAGTTCTCAGGCAGGAAAGAAAATTATCTTGTAGCCCTTCAGATTTTTAAAAAAATGTTTTCCTCATTCCATGACCACAGTGATCATCTTTCAAAGTACAGGACTTATTCAGGATGTATGGAGGATTCCACAATGGAAAGGTCAGATCAAAATAGAAATACACTTGGGGACAGCTTACAAATAGGAATTTGAAAAATTAGAAATCGATATGTTGTCATCAAGCTAATTTTAATTTATGTTTTAAATGTATTATTAGATTTTTATCCCACCTTTATTACTGGGCAATTCAAGACTGCACCCCCCCCCCCCAAATATAACCCTGTCAAATTGCTGAGCTGAGAAATAGAGACTGGCCCAGAGTTAGCCACCTGGGTTCAATTCTAAGAGAAGACCAGAGCACCTAATTTCCTGTATCTATTCCAGCACGCAGGCTTTACTCACTATGAATGCACTTACAGCATTTCTTTCAGAAGAGAAAATCATCCATAATGGACCATATCAAGCAGTTTGTGAATTCAGCATACAGAAATAACATTCCAAGCAGATCTTCTATACAAATAACATGGTGTCAATTAAAAGTAAGAATTCACCAGCATGCTTCAAAATTAGGTATAACCACAGGTGTCTCAAGTGGGAAAGAAGGAGAGGAAATAACAAAATTTGTGTTGCTATTGTTCTGCTCCATACACATGATGTCATTGACACCTGTAGGAAAAGGTGGAAGTTTGATTGCAATGTCATAAGGCAGGTTTTATACTAAAAATATTCTCTGTATGCTGGTACCATTTGTATAATTTGTGTCTCAGTGATATGACTCAATAGTCTCATCTACTATTTTAGTTTTACATATTTACCAATATGAAAAGTCCTTATGCTCATTATAGAAGTTTTTAGTTCAATCTGCTGTGGATAATTTTTAGTCTGCTGCAGAGACATAATGGATGCCTCCTGTTAAAATAAATTGAATATTCTCATTTACTCATATATCACCTCTAACACAGATACAACTGAATTATTTACAAGATTCCTTTTACATTTTTATAAAGAATGGAATGGATCTTTTCAATCATGTGCTAATTGATTCTAATATTCACTGCAATATCTTTATTACAATTTGGAATCTCTAAAGTTCTTTCTAAAGAAATTGGCACAACCAGTTTTGAGAGGGGCAAACTTTTCTTGACACAATCTGGAATTTGATTGGAAATTCCCAGAATGGTCTAGTGGAAAAAATACCTCTCAGTCTCTGTCTGACTCCAAACAATAAAAGAGACAGAGTGAGGTTCTTCAAAGCAATTTCCATTATTATTATTGTTATTGTTGTTGTTGTTATTATTATTATTGTTGTTGTTGTTGTTGTACAATTGTATCACAGCGGCCAGTTGTTTCGCCGGATTTGGCATTGGTTACTAGTCGGGCCCCACCCAGGGGCCTAGGACGTCGTAACGTATTTTCGTAATATGCGTGCAGATCCAAGCAGTGCGGCTTTTTGCATTTGACTGATGGTGATTTTGTCAATTTTTAACTGTTTTAAATGTAATTCCAGTGCTTTTGGAATAGCACCCAGTGTGCCAATTACCACTGGAATTACCACTGCTGGTTTGTGCCATAGTCGTTGAATTTCGATTTTTAAGTCCTGGTATCTTGCGATTTTTTCATGTTCCTTCTCGGCGACCCTGCTATCACCTGGTATTGCGATGTCTATGATTGTGACCTTATTTTTCTCAACCAGTGTGATGTCTGGTGTATTATGCGCCAGTATTTTGTCGGTTTGTATACGGAAATCCCACAAGATCTTGACCATCTGATTTTCGGTGACTTTTTCAGGCTGATGTTCCCACCAGTTTGTTGCTGTTTTAATATTATAATTTTTGCACAAATTCCAATGGATCATTTGTGCTACTGAATTGTGCCGCAATTTATAATCAGTCTGCGTGATTTTTTTACAGCAGCTGAGTATGTGATCAACAGTTTCATCAGCTTCTTTGCAAAGTCTGCATTTGGCATCATCAGAGGATTTTTCGATTTTGGCCTTAATGGCATTTGTGCGGATAGCTTGTTCTTGCGCAGCCAGGATTAGTGACTCTGTTTCTTTCTTTAATGTACCTGTTGTTAGCCATAACCAAGTTGTTCACTGTCCACTTTATCTTTTATTTTTTCCAGAAATTGGCCATGCAGTGCTTTGTTCTGCCAACTCTCCATTCTTGATTTTATCACATCTTTTCTGTATTCTTGTTTCGTCTGTTGGGCCTTCAGTAGATTTTTGTTCTTTACTTTGATTAATAGATGTTCTTGACTTTCTTTTAAATAATCAGCCAGTGCATGTTTTTCTTCTTCAACTGTTTGCTTCACTTGTAATAATCCTCTGCCACCTGATTTTCGGGGCAGGTACAGTCTATCAGTATCACCACGTGGATGTAAACTGTAGTGCATTGTCATTAGTTTCCTGGTTTTTCGGTCCAAAAGGTCCAAATCAGCTTGTGTCCAGTTAACTATACCAGCTGTGTATCTTATAACTGGTATTGCCCAGGTATTTATGGCCTTGATTGTATTTCCACCATTCAATTTAGATTTCAAAATTTTCCTAACTCTGTTGGTGTACTCTCGCCTGACAATAGTTTTTACTTCTCCATGCTTGATGTTATCCAACTGCAGAATGCCTAAGTATTTGTAGGCTTCATTTTCTTTGCATTTAATTAATTGGCCATTGGGCATTTCAATTCCCTCACATGCAGTGATTTTGCCCCTTTTTATGGATACAGTGGCGCATTTTTCCATGCCAAACTGCATTGAAATATCGGTGCTGAATACTCGGACTGTGTTTGTCAATGATTGGATTTCTATTTCTGACTTTCCATAGAGTTTCAAATCATCCATATATAGTAAATGTGAAATTTTTTCAGCTTCTTTGGCTGTTTGGTAGCCTAATTTCATTTTTTTTAAGATTACTGATAGTGGGATCATTGCGATGATGAAGAGAAGAGGTGAAAGTGAATCACCCTGGAAAATTCCTCGCTTGATATTAACTATTCCGTAGATCTCATTCCCTACTGCCAACTCAGTTCTCCATTGTTTCATCGCCTTTTCAGTAAAGGATGTAATATTTTTGCTAATACCAGTTGTTTCTAAGCATTTTATGATCCAACTATGTGGCAGTGAGTCAAATGCCTTTTTGTAATCAATCCAGACCATATTCAAGTTCGTTTTTCTGTTCTTACAATTTTCTAATATCATTTTATCAATTAGAAGCTGATCTTTGGTGCCCCTGCTCCTTCTTTTGTTGCCTTTTTGCTCTACTGAGCAAAAGAGCCAAGGTGGCGCAGTGGTTAAATGCAGCACTGCAGGCTACTGCTAGATCAGCAGGTCAGCGGTTCAAATCTCACCGGTTCAGGGTTGACTCAGCCTTCCATCCTTCCGAGGTGGGTAAAATGAGGACCCAGATTGTTGGGGGCAATATGCTGACTCTCTGTAAACCGCTTAGAGAGGCCTGAAAGGCCTATGAAGCGGTATATAAGTCTACTGCTATTGCTATTGCTATTGCTACTGGCAAGATGTTGTTTGTTTCCAAATAATCCATCATGTTATCTGCAATAATGCCTCTGAGTAATTTGAAGGTTGTTGGCAAGCATGTTATTGGTCTGTAGTTTTCAGGTGTTGTTCCTTTAGCTGCATCTTTCTGAATCAAGTATGTTTTTCGAAACAGAACTTTTTTATTTTTCTTTAAAAAGAAACACAAATATGTCATCATTTGTCAATCATTAAGACATTGAAGTACAATTTTTTTTGTTGTGTGTACCCCTCCCTCCCTCCACCCCCCCACCCCCCTTCCTCCTTCCCCCCCCCCCGACTTCCCAGAACCCGTACCCGGTATGGATTTTTAACTAACACAGTCTAAAATCTATTGAGAAAAAAGAAATAAAGAAATTAATGACATTCTAGATTGACCTTAGCTTCTTCTTACTGAACTGACTTTTAACAGTTTAAATCATTTCTGATCTTAAGCATAGGCTAACTGGAATTTCTTAGTCCCGTATTTATTTTGTATATAGTCAATCCATTTTTTCCAGTCTCGTTTATATCTCTCATTTGAATGATCTTTGAGATATGCCGATATTTTAGCCATTTCAGCTAAGTTTGTTACTTTCAATGTCCATTCTTGGATTGTAGGCAAGTCTTCCTTCTTCCAATATTGCGCCACCAACAGTCTTGCTGCAGTTATCAGGTGCAGAATCAAATTGGTCTCTACCACTGTAAAGTCAGTACATATACCTAGTAAAAATAACTGAGGACTAAACTTTATCCTTCTTTTAAAAACATTTTGCATGACCCACCATATTTTTATCCAAAATGCCTTAACCTTTTGGCAGGTCCACCATATATGATAATATGTAGCATCGAGAGAACCACACCTCCAACATTTAGGCTGTACATTCGGATACATAGAAGCCAACTTTTTAGGATCTAAATGCCATCTATAGAACATCTTGTAAAAATTTTCTCTCAGATTTTGAGCTTGTGTAAATTTCACATTTCTTACCCAGATTCTTTCCCATGTATCCAACATTATTGGTTCCTCAATATTTTGAGCCCATTTTATCATACAATCTTTAACTAATTCTGTTTC
Organism: Thamnophis elegans; assembly: GCF_009769535.1. Classification (NCBI taxonomy): domain Eukaryota; kingdom Metazoa; phylum Chordata; class Lepidosauria; order Squamata; family Natricidae; genus Thamnophis; species Thamnophis elegans. The sequence goes on from NC_045550.1 coordinate 38,158,156, forward strand.
CGAATCCATCTGTATTAATAGATTATATATCCTCTTTATATGCATTAAGCTTTGATCTCTTATTTGTTTAAACAGATTATCCTCAACTTGAATAAAACCAATTTTTTGATCTATTTTCCACCTAGCCTGTAATTGCCCATACTGGAACCATGTTTGAACTACCTTCTCCTCTTTTAATACCTCTAAAGATTTTAATTGTAATACCCCCCTTTCCGAGGTAAGAAGCTGTCTGTAGGTAATTCTGTCCTGTTTTTGTGCTGTATTCATATTTTCAATTGCGTGTCTAGGAATTGCCCACATGGGTATCTTGTCATTTAATTTATATTGGTATTTCTTCCAGACCCGCAATAAAGCATTTCTTAAAATATGACTTTTAAAGTTCTTATCCAATTTTTTGTTGAATAACAGGTAAGCATGCCAACCAAATAGCAGATCGTGTCCCTCAATGTTCAATATTCTATCATTGGTTAAGTGAATCCAATCACTAATTACAGATAATGCCACTGCATCATAATATAGTTTTAAATTAGGTAGTTTCAATCCTCCTCTCTCACGTACATCTTGCATTATTTTCATCTTTACCCTCGGCTTCTTTCCTGCCCACACAAATTTGTTGATACCCTTCTGCCATTCTAAAAGGTTCGCATCTTTTTTTAGTATAGGTAACATTTGGAAGAGAAATAAAAATTTTGGTAGAATGTTCATTTTCACTGCCGCTATCCTACCCAGCAAAGATAGGTGCAATTTCTCCCATTTTTTCATCTCTGTCTGTATACTATGCCAAAGTGGTTCATAATTATGCTTATATAATTTCCCATTTGAAGTTAAAATGTTAACTCCAAGATATTTGACTTTTTTAACTACCTCACATCCTAGCATCACTCCTAATTCTTCCTTTTGTTTAATATTCATATTTATAGCTAATATTTTGGTTTTTCCTAAGTTTATTTTAAAGCCCGACACTTGACCATATTGATTAATCATATTCATTAAAACCATACTAGATTCCTGCGGTTGTTCCAATATTATGACCAAATCATCCGCAAAAGCGCGGACTCTATATTCTTGCTGCCTAATCTTGATCCCTTTTAAACCATCCAAGCCCCGTATTTTATTCAACAATACTTCCAAAGTTATAATAAACAATAATGGGGACAAAGGACAGCCCTGTCTTGTACCTTTTCCAATTTGAAAAGAGTCTGTTAGACTTCCATTGACTATGATTTGTGCTGTTTGCTGTTGGTATATTGCTTTAATTGACTGTAAAAATTATCTCCTATCTGCATTTTTTGCAGTATCTTCAACAGAAATTGCCAGTTAACTCGATCAAAGGCCTTCTCAGCATCCAAAAATATAATGCAGCAGGAATCTGGTTGTTCTTTCCCAAATATTCTAATGCATTAATAATTAATCTAACATTACTTTTCATCTGTCTCCCTTGTATAAAACCTGTTTGGTCCGTATGTAGCAATTGTTGAATGACCAACATTAACCTATTTGCTAATATTTTAGTAAAAATTTTATAATCTACATTCAGTAATGAAATAGGTCTATAATTTTTGGGTTGAGTAGTATCTTGATCTTCTTTGGGTATCAAAGATATAAACGCTGTCTTCCAAGATGGAGGAACTTTACCTTCCATTTGAATCATATTAAATAATTCTCTAAGAGGTTCTACCATTTCTAACTGTAAGTTTTTATAGTAAACCGCTGTCAAGCCATCTGTACCTGGTGCTTTCCCTGACTTTAATTGCTTAATTACCTGCAGGATTTCCCCCGAGGTTATTGGTTGATTCAATTTTTGCCTGTGTTCTTCTCTAACTGAAGGTATTTTCTCTTTGTCTAAATATTTGTCTATGTCTAAACCATTAATTTTATCCCCTTTATACAGTTCTGTAAAAAATTCCCAGAAAGCCTTTTGAATCTCTTCCTGTTGAAACACCTCCTTCCCTCTGTAAATCAGTTTAGATATATTTCGAGTTTTCCTTTTTTTCCTAATCTGATAAGCTAACCATCTGCCAGGTTTGTTTGCATTACAAAAAGTATTGTGTTTTGCATATAATAGATTAGTAGCCACCTGGTCAGAGATCAACATGTCAAATTGAGATTTTAATATGTTAATAGCTTCCTTAACCTTTGTATCATCTGGGTTCATTGTTAACTCCAGCTCTTTTCTCTTAATTTCCTCTTCCAGTTCTGTTCGTTTTAACCCTTGCTTATTCTATGTGTTTTATTTATATTCATCAAAACTCCTCTCATATACGCTTTGCTTGCGTCCCATACAAATTCCATAGATGTACCCTTATTCATATTCAAAACAAAATATTCAGATAGTAATTTTTTACAATCATTAATATACTTTTCATATCTAAATAAGTTTTCATTCAATCTCCAAGACCTTCTTGCCTGCACTACCCTTCCCAACTCCATCCAAACTGGGTTATGGTCCGAAAGGATCCTAGCTGCAATCTTTGTTTTCTTGACCCTAGAAAGCAAATCATTAGTGGTTAGAATAAAATCAATCCTTGAGAGGGATTGATGCCTGTCCGAGAAGAAAGTGAAGTCACATTCCTCTGCATTTCTTTCTCGCCAAATATCTCTCAATTCAAAATCATCCATAATGTCAAAGAAAGATTTGGGTAACTTTGCTCGCATCTTGGTATTTAGGCGGGAAATCTTCTTATCTTTCTTAGTGTCTATCACTCCATTCCAGTCACCCAATAGTATACAGGAACTATAGTCCCATTGTACTAATTTAGCATGAAGATTTCTATAGAATCTATCTTGCTGTTGATTGGGAGCATAAATTCCCAAAAGTAATGTCTTTTTCCCTTCTAAGATTAAGTCTAAAGCAATATATCTTCCGAAGGGATCTGCTTCTATTAATTCAGCTTTCATGTCTTTTCTTAAGTATACAACTATACCATTCTTCTTTTCCATAGCAGAAGCTACAAAATGTTGACCAAGTTTTGAGTTGATCAAATATTTTTGATCAGTTGACTTGATATGAGTTTCTTGCAAACAAATTACATCGTTCTTAAACTGTTTGAGATAATGAAATATTTTCTTCCTCTTCTGTGGAGAGTTCAGTCCGTTAACATTCCATGTTAAAATCTTAGTTGTCATCTTTGGTTGGTTGAAGCATTTTTAGAGCTTCCTGCACGGCCTGTTTAACCTTAGGTCTAGCTCCTCCCATTGCTTCCAGATTTGTTGTTGTAGATCCTTGATCGATGGCCGATGATTGTTGATGCTGTTGCTTTTTAGCTTGTTTCTCCATACGTCTAGTAGTCATGCGGCTAGGTCTTGGTTCCATAGCACCTTGCACTTCTAGAGAAGAGAGATGCTCCATCTTGTCTGGTGGTTGTGTAGTTTGCTGTCTATCCTGTCCTTCTTGTGGTCTTTCTCTAGGTCCAGATGGTGCAGGGTGTCCGGCCTTCAATATATTATAATAAAAATCTCGGGCTTTCCATACAGCGTTGAGGCGGTATCTTTGCTTATCAAATGTAAATATGATGCCAAATGGTGCATCCCATCTATACTGTATCTGACGATTTCTGAGTTCTTCGACCAAAAAAGCGTAGTCTCTCCTGGCTCTTAACATTTGAGGTGGTATCTCTTTCAAAACAGCCAGGTCTTGACCGCCAATTTGAAGCTTAGTGTTATAAGATGCTTGCAGTACCATATTTCTAAACTCTCTTGTAGTAAAATATATAACGATGTCTCGAGGAAGCTGCTTCTGCTTTGCCAGCCAGGAGTTAACGCGGTAAGCTTTGTCAATTCGCCAGTCTTGATTGGTCCCTGGTCTTCCCATCAGGTGGTCAAAAGCTTCCGATAGGGTCTGTTTCAGGTTCTCCTGTTTCTCCTCACGCAGCCCCCTTACTCTTAATGCGAACTCCATTTGTCGGTACTGTATCATAATAATTTCTTTTTCAGCATTTTCCACTTTTTGTTCCACCACCTCTGTTTTCAATGTCAAGTTAGCATTGGCATCATTAAGAACCTCTAGAGTATCTTCCACTCCAGAAATATGTTCTGTTAATACAGTTACAAGACTCAGCATGTCGTCTCTAATTTTATCAACCTTAGCCTCAAATTTCTCATACAGCTCCTGTTTAAGTCCTTTTATTTCACTTTTAATTTCTTCTTTCATTTCTTTTATTTCCTCTTTTCTCTCCTCTCTATTATCTCTAAATTTATCTTCCATTTTAATTGTCTGTGCATTAAGAGCCTCGCTTAGATTACTCAGGAAAAATTCTTTCGTTAACACATCCCCAGCAGGGGGCGTAGGAAGCGGAGGCTGCAGCTTTGTGCCAGGCACTGAGGATGTGCCCCTGGAAGTAGAGGGTGATGACTTCAAGTTAATATTTGGTTTTGAGGCCATTTCAAAATTTATCTGCCTGCAGTTAATAAAACTCTATTGCCTAAATATGCAGCTTTAAGTAAAGAGGCTTTTATTTTAAAGTTTAAGGCTTGGCAAAACTTTCAGTGAGTAAACATTGTAACAAGACCATTCAGCAGATTCATCACCATTTAACTTCCAAATAAGCAAGGTTAATGAAGGAGTAAAATTCTTCTATTGTGAAACCAAAACAAGTGATAAGCAATCTCTTTTGTTTTGAATTCTTGTGAGGATTAGCAGAAAGTGTTCGTTATTACCGGAGAAACCAGCCTGCTCGGCGCCATTTTAGAAGCCTCTGAGTAAATAATTTTTCGGAGGAGAAAAAGAAAAGAAGCTAAAATGTTGATAAGCAATTATTGTCCACAGTAAACGGATCCAGCTCGTGATAAGAATAAATCAAACAAAACTTAGAGCAGAGTGGGAGAGACCTACTTTGTCCTGCACAAGGCAGTTTGAAGTTCCCAGCACGGACAGCCGTTCTGCCTTGGGCTAGCCCCCCTTTCCTTGCAAGCACAAAAGCTGCAAAAATCGAAGAGCATTTGCCAGCAAAACAGTTTCTTCTTTCCTTCTTGCCTGAAGGATAAGAAAACCTGATAAGACGTCAGATGGAAGATCCTCTAAACAGGTACGTAGCCAGGAATTCGGAGGCAGCTGATTTTTTGCTGCCCCCACCAGTAGGCTCCTCCCAGGAAGTCCCCAAGTATGTTTTTCCAGTTGTCAACCATTCATCAATTTGGCCCTTTTGTAAAATTTCATTCAGTTGCCTGGCCAATATTGCATGTAAACTGGTCAGATATTTGAGCCAGAAACCATGTAATTGGTCCTTTCCAGGTGATGTCCAATTCTTTACCTTTTTAACTCGATTTTTGACCATCTCAGTTGTTATTCTAATACTTGCATTTGCTTGTTGCCAATGCTTTTCTCAAAGTCATGTATCCACTTTGCTTCCTTGTTGTAGTCCTTTGCATTTTCCCACAATTCTTTCCAGAATTCAACTGTGGCCTGTTTTTCTGGTTTTTCACTTTTGGTGTCACCATTTACATTAAGACTTTGATAAAAACGCCGTTGGTCTGATCGAAATTGTTGATTTTGTTTATATTGGATGATTCGTGCCTCATATCTTTCAATTTTTCTAGCTGTTGCTGTTATCTGCTGTTTTACAATCTCTACAGCTTCATTGATGTTTCTTGTATCCAATCTATATCGTCTGATTAGCCGATCTATGATTTTGTTGTTTTTAAGCCGTTGCTCATGCATGTTCTTTAAGTTACTAGCATCTGCCCTTAATTTTTTGATTTTTTGTTCTAAACGGATTTTCCACTTTGGCTTTGATGCTTTTTCTGTTGTGTGACTAGGTACTTTAATTTTAATGCCTAGTTCATTAGTGACTATTACAGCTGTGCTGTACATTAACTGGTTTGTTTCCAAGATGGATCCCGGTTCAATTGTTGAAAACACTGCATTAACCATTTTCATGATAGGGGCCAAAATTTTCTTAGGTACAGTTTTTAGTGATGGTAAACGTTGCCTTTCCTCATTAAGCAGAAAATGCTCCATGATCTTATCCTTCAATTCTTTTTGTTTTTGAGTTAGTTCATCAGTTGGTTCAGTGATAACTGGTTCTAGTGGTGGTGATGTTATTTCCTCCCGAGAGCTTCTTCTGGGAGTTCTACTATAATGTCTTTAGTTGTGTCTTGAATATCAGTTATTTCCGCTTGTGATATTGTTTTTTGGGTTTTGCAATTTGCCTGAATTTCCTCATTATTATTATTATTATTATTATTATTATTATTATTATTATTATACAATTGTATCACAGCGGCCAGTTGTTTCGTCGGATTTGGCATTGGTTACTATTCGGGCCCCACCCAGGGGCCTAGGACGTCGTAACGTTATTATTATTATTATTATTATTATTATTATTATTATTATTATTACTATTATACAATTGTATCATAGCGGCCAGTTGTTTTGCCGGATTGGCATTGGTTACTATTCGGGCCCCACCCAGGGGCCTAGGACGTCATAACGTTATTATTATTATTATTATTATTATTATTATTATTATTATTATTATTACTATTATACAATTGTATCACAGCGGCCAGTTGTTTCGCCGGATTTGGCATTGGTTACTAGTCGGGCCCCACCCAGGGGCCTAGGATGTCGTAACGTTGTTGTTGTTGTTGTTGTTGTTATTATTATTATTATTATTATTATTATTATTATTCACCTATAGACAGAAATCTTATGAAACTGAAGCAGACTATTTGCACCATTAAAAATACTATCTGAGAATTCCCAGGGAAGGGCGCTCTTAACTCTCTCTCATACAAACTATATAAACCTAATTGTCTCTTGCTCCTCTGGAATATACACTCTCTCTCTCTCTCCTGGAAATATGGATTATATTCTATCATAGTATCTCAACATACTAGTGTCTGGAATCACACAATGAAGTTGAAGTTGAGATTAGTTGAATAGCTAATTATGACCTCTTTTCATATGTCACATGTCCAAGCAAGAAGTCTCATCAAAAATTTGGACAATTGGTGTTTTAGCTGTCCTGAAAATAATTCCAAAACATTGTGCTTTTATGACCCTCTTACCCTTTGTTCATAGTGACAACACAGCATTTTTTAAAACATTATGGATTAGAAGTAAGTAAATCATTTTTTCCGACTGGACACCCATGAGAGAAGCACTTTTCAGGAAAGGAGAATGTGCAAATTATCATTTCTAATACCATGTATACTATATATCATAAACTGTTGAGTTATTGTTAGTATAAGCAATATATTCTAATGTAAAAGCAAATAAAAAATAAATAAACGATTACACTCAGGCTCATCTGGAAGACTTAAAATTATTTTCTATAATACTGCTCACTCAGCACCTCCAAGTGGAACAAATCAAGAAATAATAGCTGTTTTTTATGCCTTGAATAGCCATATTAATCCAGCATCCTAGAATCTGAAAATGTCACTAATGAGTATCTTTTAACCCCATTCCATCCTCCAGCAATTAGAATGACTGCAGATGGTGCAAGTCAGCAGGAAATCATGTTTTTATTTCTGATGTCTAGACAGGGGAATTGGAATTATTAGTTTTAAAATACATGGTATAGCATGCTTCTAATAAGCTTAATTGTTGTGCTAGGAAAAGCAGCCAAGGTTCTTTGGAATTATTCACCAGAGTAAATGGCACTGGAAGTGAGTTAAGGAAACAGAGAATGAAAAATAGAAATAGCTCTAATTGCTGCTTTCTACATGCAAAGGAAAATTAGACAGTTATTCTAGTGTCCAACTACAGAAGCAGAGAAAGGAGTTAAGGTTTATATTTAGAATCAAGAAACAGTGGAACACAGGATGATTGTGTGTTGGGGTGGCCTATAATACCATGGAAAAAAATTCAGGAAGTGGATGGAAAGATTGTCAAAGAAAATTGAACCATGAATGCTTTTGGAAAGACAATTTTTTTTTTCATTTTATCTATTTATTACATTTATTTGCTGCCCATCTCATATCAAAGTGACTTTGGGCAGCTTTTCTTTCCATAAACATTGATAATGCTTCCCTAGAAAGAGGAGGAAGAGGGAAGATATTGCTTTTTTGCTGATCAAAATAAATTATTACTTGGTATTTTCATTGTGACATGAGTATGTATGCAGAAGTGCCACAAATATAGAAGAAGATATCAGGATCTATGCAATTAGTTCAAAAGTATCCAATGCAAAAGTCCAAAATAGTTCCTTTTAATATATTGGTGGAATATAGGAAGTTGTTAAATATAATTACAATGTCTTAAAAACCCTCAAAAGAGCAGATATTATGCATGAAACCTCCATGGCAGAAGTATATGGACGGGCTATGATTTCTTTTTTATGCATTGGCCATCACTGCTCTGTTGATACTAGTTTTTCATTCCCCTGACAGAGGTAGGTAATTTAGGAGAGGATAAGCAGGGTTACATTTTAGGGAATACAGGCTGAAAATCTGTGGCCCATTTTTAGCAGAAAGATTGAATGGCTGATTAATTTAACATCTGCTCTGCATGACATAACCTTGACAATTACAGCTTGGTCTGCCTTCATGCCAGAGCAGTTACCAACTACAGTATAATCAATTCAGAATTGCTAAACCTCATGGAAAAAAAAAACCCCATTCTTAAAATCCTGTATTAACAGTATGAAAAGTTGATTATTTAAAGGTAGATGAAATGTAAACAATATTTTCTTATTGGTGTGTCCCTTAAGCTTTAACACCCTAGACTAGTGCTTACTCAACTTTATCCTAAAGCTGCCCCTGAAGGATCGCCATGCCCATGAACTTTCTTACAATTTGAGAGATAGGTAAGCTCTCCACACTAGACATCTGCCTTCCCTCATCTGGTAGTTATTTTTCCACACATTGAGAAAGAAAATAAAACCAGGAGATTCCATCATGCTTTGTTTAATTTGCCCCATGTTACCTTAAAACTGAGGCAGAATAGACCTCACAGCAACATAATTTGCAATGGCTTATTTCCTGTCACTTGAAAGACTGGAGGGTAGCAGTTTACGCAGGGAGGAGGAACAGCTATTAGAAAAGGGCAAAACCCCTATTTTTATTTTATTACCAGATGACTGAGAGCCTCTAACATTTGTGGAATAATTTCAAAATATTGAGAATGTCAATTTACTTTTTGCACAGTCCTGATATAGTGATTGGTGTGTCTGGCTTCCTAAACTAGCAGAACATTCTGCATCAAAGAAAACTCAAGAAAAACAGATGCCTGGGTTCTTTAAATTTCACTATAACTCAATACAATAAGAAACATTTTCAAAGTGTTTCAAGAATAAAATAAACAATTTTATTATAGGCGGATTCAGTTATTGTCATTTACGGAATGGAACATTAAAGAATCTTTATATACAGATGACTTCCATGTCTTATCAGTTGCTGGGATATGTTATAAAAATGTCCTAGTCTAAATGCTATTGTATTATAATTAAATTACTTTATAACCTAAATAGGTGTGATTAGCAACACTTTAGATGAAGGGTTAGTTCCATTTGCTTTTTTTCTTTTTCAATTATTTCAATTAAGAATTTATCTGGAATAAAAAGTTATTTCAATTTCTAATTGAAATTTGGCAAATGGAATTATTTTTGTGCTATCCCTATAGAAATAGTAACGAAGTCATTGGTGCATTCAATTATTAAGCAGTCGCACGGATTTAATTTTACATGAACAGCAAGGAGAATTAAGGTGCTAGTAGGATATAATGATCTTTCCTCCAAGAATGTTGCAGCACCAAAGAAATAGCCATGAATGTATTAATAAACCTTTACCAGCAGTGAAGTTAAATAGACATATTGTTTGTTACCACTTAAAGTCTAGATCAGCCTTTCTTTACCCTGGAGCCTTTCAGATATATAATAGCAAAACTTGTAGGAGAAATGGGCAGCATAGAAATTTAGTAACCACTGTTTGAGTTAGGCCAAGGTACTACTTGTTATTTTAATGGTCTGATTGCATGTTTACAACCAGAAGTGATACAGAGGTATGATAGTAGATACCCTTAAGTTTCTCAAGAAATGAATTCTGTTCTTAATTAGTCATTACAGGCATGAAGTGACACAATATTAAATACTAAGTTTTTTAAAATTTTGTCTGAGAGATACAGCAAAGGACACATATCAACCTACATAGACATGTACACAATATTACATAAGTAAGTAACATGTTACAAATTGGTTCAACATGAATTCTTATTCCAATTCACAGAAAATGGTAAGGTAGTATTACTTCAGAAACCAAATTTATTAAAGAATATTAGTATAGCTGAATAGGATTGTTTCTTTTAAAAAGCAATAATTAGTTTGTGATGAATGAAAGCCTGAAATAAGTGGAACTCAATCAGGACAATTTCATTTGTTTTTAGACAAATGCACATAATAAAAAATAATGTATTTTTTATAACTTGCATCTGTGCCTACTGTGAAAATGAAGAGCTTAAAATTCTCCCACTTCAGGAATAACAATAGAGTCAATTTTGGAGACCACCTCTCACAGTTTCCATTTTTCCCACTTCTGATTCTGCCTTATCAAATTATTTTCTCATAAGAAAAAAATAACTTTCTTATTGGATTAGATCCCTCCATTTCTAAAAATCTGATTTATCAAGGAAAATACCAAATTCAGTCTCAAACAGTGCCCATTTCCATCAGTTCTCTCTGAATTGTTCTTCCCTAAACAATTTCAAAGTCCATTATAAACCACTTGCCAGACATATTTGTGTGAAATCATCTCCTTCACTTGAAATAATTTCTGCATTCTTTTCTTTTTATAGGCGTGCATGAGTGATCTGCATGCTACATATAAATTTTCACACAACTCATTACAAGGTTTCATAAATGAAAGTTTGTTTTAAGAGCTTGGAGATTTCGGGGGGAAAGCTAGAATATTTCATATAGCAGATAAACTCTTGAAAGCACAGCAAATGCTGAAAGCCAAACTTTCTTTAGACAGACAAATTGTATTCATCTTTGATGTCTCCAGGCTAAACACTCCTACACTGGGGAGCTATAAAATGTTTTTCATGTGCAGAACTGTCAGTACTTTAATGGCTAAAATAACAATTAAATGCTAAATGGCAACAAAATAATGTCAAAGATGTAAGTGTGCACCGGCAGAGTTTAATGTTGTGACTTTTAAACCTTTTTGTTTCATCTGCAGAGCAGACCCGTGTCCACACAAAAGCTATGAAATTGAAGTTATTCCCTTTCTGAATTGCAACACTTCATTTTCCAGAAAATGATGCTAACAATATTCAAGAGAAGCAGCAATTATGGCATATAATTTAAATAAATATTAGCATATGTTAGAGTGTCATTTACTGGGAAATGAGTTTAGAATTATTTGTTTTTCCCTGTTACATTGGCAGTTTCTGTTTCTAGCTTCTCAATACACCTACATGGTCAACAGGGAAGATGCATATTGTGTTGTAGGAACAAACAAAAAAGTGGCCAATATAATTCAAAGAGTCATGGCCATGCACATGGTTTACATATAGGCAGCATCTTATGACCTGGAAACACTCAAACCCAGTAATTAATTTCTTTTGCATATGAAGTTCTTCCAAGAAAAAGATCCGAGGAAAAACCAAGCATCTCCATGACAGACCACATTTCTAAAATGCTGATCCCTTGCAGGGTTACCACTGCCCGCTTGAATAATGGGGAAGGATAGCAGCCTCATAAACCTTAGCTTTCTCTTTACAGTAGTGCTATTAGGGGTTTCAGCATACCAGGCCTCCTGAAAAAAGAGGAGCAATTATGTATTGGTTATTTTTGACCCACTTCGTATGATGTGATTGACCATCAACAATAAAAACTCAGCCTGATTTAGCAGTTGAAAGGGGCAATGAAAAAACCCTGCTCCCAAAAAATAAATTTCCAGATTTGCCTACATTCCTGAGCAAAATGCAAGGCAATACCGTCTTATGAGAGATTGATTGATTGTGTGCCATCAAGTTGGTGTTGACTCTTAGCAACCTCATACATAGAATTTTTTTCTATGACAATGTGTCCTTCACCTGCTCTTTCAGATCTTCTAATGATGCAGCCTTTATACTACTATATACTACTGAATCCAATCATTTTATTATTGGTTGTTTTCTTATCTTTCCTTTTCCTTTAACTTTTTCCAGCATTAGTGTCTTCTTCAGAAAGCTGGGTCTTTACTGAAACATATGATAGCATAAATTAAATATTTCCAACTATTTCTTTTACTAAAAATCTCATCAACCTCTATTCATGCTTGTTAGAAAACAGCATAGCCACAGAAGAGATTTAGCTCATTCTTTAGCTTCTTTCCTAGGCAGGAATGGTTCTGGGTGAATTTTCCCACGTAGAATCAAGCACATGGATTTGGAGAAGAGAAACTGGTGTGAAAGCAGATTGAGAAATTTGTTCTGATCCCAAAAGGCAAAAGTATCTAAAGAAAAGTGTGTCCCATATTCTGAGTAAATTTGAAAATGATTAACATCTCTGCCAGAACATGACATAACATTTGTTTTGTTTCATAGTTCATCAAGGTTTGTATTCTCTATGTCAATAACTAAATTATAATGTGTCAGAATCTAGCTAGCAATTTCTCTAAAAGAAATTATCTAGCTTTTGTTTCCCTATTCAGTTTTCAGGTGGTAGAGCTACTGCTAATGCGGTTTTCTTTTATTACTATGAAGTCTGCTGCGGAAATGAGGAAATGCGCACATTTTCCATTGCACTTTTTTGCAGAATGTGAAGAGTTCCTTAATGATGTCTTTCCTTTGATTGAAGTGTGGAAAGGGAACAAAGTTGGAGTCTGCTAGAGAGTCGATTGTACAATAAGAGAAGGCATTCACCCTACATCTTTTGATCATCTCATGACACAACAGGTGCAAGAACACACAATTCTCTTCATGGGAATTTTACCAATAATCTTTTTTCCTTTTAAAGAAGCTTTGCAATCTAAATGACTTTCATCAGTTTGAAAGGAATTAGTTGAAAATATATGGAAGTATTAAATGCAGAGCTTTAAAATTGATAGAAAGGTCTTCAGCTAGGAACAATGGAATTGTATGACAAAGGTTGAAGAAACATGACCACCAAAGATAGTGGGCAAATCATAGTTGTGACTAACAGTAGTTTATAAAAAACTAGTTTTTGTCAATTTAACTTAATAGGTAAATAGACTAATATTATACTCTTACCTTAATTGTTTAATATGTAGCAAAATGCTTCCTTCCCTAAGTATTATTCACTATCTTATGCTTGATTTATATTTATTTATATTCAACTTTTCTTCCAGAGCTCATTGGTATGCACATGTATTTATCTATATTTATTTATTTATTAGATTTATATAGCCTCTCATATTACTGAAAGCAACTGGGTAAAACCACATACAAAAACCATTGATATAAAAAAAAATACAAAAAAATCACATTAATAATAAATATTATAAAAAGAGAGATACAAACCCTAGATGAAAAGGGAATAAAAATAGTCAATTTAGCAAAAGAGCCATCAGAGGATCAACTTAGAACTAAGGAGACATTTCCTCAAAGTTAGAACAATTAATGAGTGGAATGACTTATCTCCAACAGTTGTGGGGGCTCCAATACTGGATGTTTTTAAGAAGAGATTGGACAATGATTTGTCTGAAATGGCATAGGGTTTCCTGCATAAGCAAGGGGTAGGGATCCAAGTTTCCTTCCAACTCAGTTATTTAGTTAATTATTGTACTAATAGAGATTTGGATCAAAGTACATTTGATTTAATGACACGTGCACTGTACAGCTATGCTCAGTAATCATAGCTGAAAATATTTCTATTGGGGTAAAATACATGTTTTTGAAACAGATTAAGTAGTAGAGATTTGTCATTTTATTATCTGGGAACCGCAGGCCCAGACGTGGGTTCCTACCAGTTCGCACCTATTCGGTAGAACTGGTTCGTCAAATCTACCGAACTGGTTAGAAGAGGTTCTACCAGTGGACCTAGAAAGTGGGCCACACCTACGGAAGAGGTTCCAAAAATTTTTGAAACCCACCACTGCCCAAGCCTGACCATAAACAGGGCCTTCCCTCAATAAAATAAATAAACCAAACTTATGGACAGATGAACAGACAGACATAAGAACCTTTTATCTGTTATAAGGTAAAGTTAAAGGTTTCCCTCGCACATATGTGCTAATCATTCCCGACTCTAGGGGGCCATGCTCATCTCCGTTTATAAGCTGAAGAGCCAGTGGCCGGCATGATTGAATGCTGAAGGTGCACAGAATGCTGTTACATTCCCACCAAAGGTGGTCCCTATTTTTCTACTTGCATTTTTACAGCTGGACAAGTAACGGGAGCTCATTCCTTTATGCAGTACCAGAGGTGGGTTGCTCCCGGTTTGGCCTGGATTGGGCGAACCAATAGTGGCGGCTGCAGGAGGCTCTGCCCACCCACCCAGATGCTTCTATGCATGCACGCAGGGACACAAAAGCCAACTAGTAGTCAAAAAAGAAATCCACCACTGCGTGGAGCTAGGGATTCGAACCGCTGAACTGCCGACCTTTGTGGTCGACAAGCTCAGCATCTTAACCACTGAGCCACCGCATCACTTTACCTTATATATTATAGGACAAACAAAATGCAGTGAATAATGCAATCTTCATCCTAAACAGAACAGGAACATATTATGAAGATGAAACAACTCCAAATGGTTAAAATGTAGGCAGATGTAATTTAATTAAATTCACTTTCACAGAAGGGAATTATACAGTAACTAGCTCCAGAGGTGAGTCAAAAGGTTGCTGTTTTCATTTTTGATATCAAAAATATAACTGCATTTTTCACTGTGCTTAAATTGCACTCTCCAAAACAATCTCTTTACATTCAAGTTTCAAGAAAATACAGGTTAAAGCTTCAGGGAGCTGTATGTGGGTCTCTGAGTTAGACCATGGAATATGGGTCTTATGGTAAAATCTTGATACGCAAATGTGCTTTCAAACTCTGAAAAAACTCCTTTCTAGCCGACATCGGAGAATTGTTGCCATTATTTTCTTGAAATAAGTGCAGCTGAATGAAACCATTGTGACAGCATTGATATTTCCAAGAATTATGGAACTATAAATCTCATTTCAACCTTACATGACAGTGGTATAATATTTACAGCTAGTATTTCAAGTATTATGATAGTTTCTGCACATTTTGCCATCCACTGAGCCAAATGTGGCTCAGGACCTTCACAAAACGAGAGGGCAGAGACAAGAGAAAGAACACCCCCTCTCTTTCCCCACTCTTTCCATCTCTATGAAAGTTAATGCTATCAATATTTTGTTGTCTATGTACATAAGTGAGTATGTAATTTTTATTTTTTATTTGCGTATTTGATAGACATATTGATCAGGGATCTCAGAAAGTGGAGTTGGGCATTTCACTGTATGTTAAGTTACATGTAGTTAAATCACCAGATTTGTTTCTACCAAAATCAGTGAGAGCTCTGCTGGCTGGAGAATTCTGGGAGTTAAAGTCCTAAAGTTGCCAAGTTGGGAACCACTGCTGTATATGGGACAATTTTTTGCCTGTATGGGTTGGAGAGATGCTCAGGGGAATGTTGAAAAGAACTCTGGCTATAATTGGATGAGAAGCAAAATGTTTTCAAAGAAAAAGCCAAGAAGTCAGTTGAAAAAGCACATTTGAGACAACCATGAGCTGGATGACTGAGAATCTCCATAGACATCTGCTAAGAAAGGTTTTGAATTATGGCCAATAATTATAAATTTGTTTGGGGTCTGTTTTGAATTTGATTTTGTGCAAAGGTAATTACTAGTCTTTGCGCAATTCAATTCAAATTTGGCAATCAGAATAACCACTGAATATTTAAATGAGTGGATGTAGAATGCCGTTGCTGACACAAATAGTAGATTATTGCTCTCCTATTGCTGGATTGATTCTGTTAATATTCGTTCTGCCTATTAAAAGAGCAATCTCATTACTATGTAAACTGTGACCACCCCTAGCATATCTTTGATATCACCTGAACTTTATTCAGAGTGTTATACGCCTTCGGATTTCCCTCTTGTCTCTCAGTGTCATCCTTTTATCTTCTGGGAATTACTTAACATTCTCCTGTATACTGATCCGATTCAAGTCTCTATCTTTTCAATGCTGTTCACTTTCCCAGTTTAAACAGCTTATCCAAACAAGACCTCACACAAAAACATTGGGGATGATTCATCTTTGTCCTTATGTTGAACTCTGTTCCAATGCAGAGTAACAGATGAAAATAACAAACAGCAATTCGGTTAAGGATCTTCCATTCAGTAGAAGTTTACCTGGAGTTGTTTAATCACTTTAAGGCTGTCATATTTTGGTAAAACCTTTTGTCATCTCTTGGAATCCATTCTTATTTTTATTATTTATTTTATGTTTTAATAAACATAAAATAAACTCCCATGGCTGCCCAAGAGACAAATGTTCATCTCTTCTATCAAAGCACCTCAGAATATTGACTTCTGGTTCAACCCTGATTTTATGGCGAAAATATCAAGGTTTCTTGCCTATTGGAATTAGAATTATAACACGCAATGGCATTTCATCTTATGATACTAATGTTTATTGATCATAAAAAGATGTGGGAACTGGAATATACATGGTTCAATTGCTTGAAGACAAGTTCTAGTATGTATCATGGTGACTGATGAGACTGAGCATAATAGGAAGGGGGTCAGCATTCCTTGCGGAATACAGTATTGACTTTTAAGCTTTTTTCCTCTCCGTGTGATTCTCTGTTGCTAAGATAGGTTTCTATGGCAAAGTCCTTCAGGTAAGTAAAGGTTGTAAAAAAGTAAATGTTTCAAACAACCTTGGCAAAACAGTATCTTGCTCTTTCCATGAACAACAGATCTGGAAGGAGATCAATTACCATAAAAATGTTTTATAGTTTAAGATAAGGCATATAAGGGCAATTATATCTGTCAGATATATTTTGGGCTAGGTTAAAGCATCAGTAAGTGTTTTTCAGTATATGCTGCCCTTCTCAAGCAGTCAATTAGCACAAAACTGAATAGTTCAATTTCTTTAACTTTTATAATTCTCTTCTTATGATCTCGAAATAAAATGGAAATGTTGGCTTCTTAGTTCAAACTTCTCTTTAACTCTGTTAATTGCTTAACAAAATGGTTGCCTGAATAAATTGGGACTTTCATTATAATTCTTTTAGGTTTCTGGGCAGTGGAGCTTTGCTCTAATCAATAAAAGTGAGATTTATAAACAAACCCTGGATTTACCACAATTCACTCTGTCATAATTCCAATAAAAATATCTTTTACAGCTGTCATTAGCTATATATGGAGTGAGAGCACAAATTCAGTCCGATCCACTTAAGAAAGGATTAATCCATAGACAGATAACAAGAATATGAAGTGGACTGAAGGAAGGTAAAATATAAACCACACTGGAGAACTTCGTTGCTTACACTTGGATTAATCTTTAAGACTTGCTTGCAACTTGAACTCTGTGCATAAGAACCAGATCAGAGGATGTGCATACGAGGTTGCTGAAAGGGTGGGGGGAGGGGGAAAGTAGCCAACCGGAAAGGAGACAGAGCTGCCGTCACATTTTAGTTCAAATACTGGGATGTTGTCCATTGAGTTGCAAAGTTAGTTGACCATCATGACCTAGCAGGTCTTCTATTCTTCATGCCAATGCCAGTAGTTTTCATAAGGGGCAAATAAACCCACAAACTGATGAAACAGATCAAATAGCATTAGATGTATAAGGAATGGTGCCAGAAACTGACATAAACTGACATGGATAGCTCTGTACAGATTGTATGCTTGAATGCTCTAGCTTTCACTAGATGTTCAGTCATGTACATCAATTAACTGTATGATGTAGATAGTATCATGGATTGATATAATCTGTGTCAAAGGAAACAGACTGAAAGAGAAGAAAAAGCTCATCTTTAATACTGTATCTGTTCAATCTGTGACTCTGGTTAAACAATGGAGCCATTTCTTTAGTAAAATCCATATGAATTCACTGTTGGTTCTCATGATACCTATAATAATGGTGAGTTTCCAGCCAGCTGTCATGTTGCCTTCCTGCTAATGTTGTCGTGACTTGATAACCTTTGAATTAAACAGCTGCAGCTTGTGCTGTCCTTCTGTGCTAAATACTTTTGCAATGGGATTGTGGCAACTGCTAGAATCAAGAACAGTAAAACCCTTTTATCCCTGCCTTTGCAGAAACTAACTGTAGAAACAAAGATGATTGAAAAAAGTCATTTAAAAAAATAAACAGCTTCTCAAACAAGTAAAGCATTAATCAAGCTGCTTGTACTATGTATTTTTTTACGCAAACAGGTTCTCTGTCATTGCAGATGCTGTACCCATACATTTCATTTTATATCATCAATAATGTGAAAAAAAGTGAATGTGTATGTATACACAGAGAGATGGGGGGAGAAGGGAGAGAGGGAGGAGGGAGAGGGAGAGGGCGGGGGAGAGGGAGAGGGAGGGAGAGAGAAAGAGAGAATGAGATAGAAACGTAATTTAAATTAATTTAAATTTAAATTCCAGATATAAATGCTGAAAGAGCTGGTATTATCTTTAAACACTACCAGCAGATTTCTTTCAGATAGAATACAAAGCAGAAACTATTTATGCAACAATTAGAAAAACCCAACATATCTCCTGAAGATGATACATGGTAGATTGAACCCAAAGTCTTTAATAGATTTAGATAACACTGAATGAGGCTTGATCCCCTAGATATCTAGATGTAGGACTATTTAACTTTATATGATTTATTAAAAGATCAAGGTAAAATTTAAGATTTACAAAACCCCAAAGAACAAGGTGGGTTGACTGGATCAGGTTTTTAATTGTATTATTAACCTCATTATAAACGTATAACCTGAATTTACAAACTGGATTGTATCATTATGGCAAAACTGATTCTACAGGACTCCAGGTGGTTGCACAAATTTGTTTGATTCAATACAAAAAAAAACCCCACAATTAATTAAAATGTATTTAGATCATAACCAGCATATTAAAATAATGGGATAATGGAATAATTCCAGACACTATGCCTGGATGGCTAAGAATCTTCATCAACATACTGAAAGAAAACTTAGCTTGGATCCCTGGTCTTTTGCTTCTGCTTTTTTTTAAAGTATTAATATTTATTTTATCAAGATGAAAATGCATATATTAGTGGAAAGTTTAATAACTTGCACATACTGCAAGAACTAAGAAGTAATAAAGAAAGAGAATTTCTTCAGCCTATATCTCAAGAAGATTTATGTTCTTGGTATTATAATACTATTTTACTTTTATATCCCAATACTGTTCCCACTTCCCCCTGTCGATACAATCTGGCATGCTTTTACCAACCATTTTCTAAATATCTCAATCAGATAAATGTTAGGTGCTACGGGTTCTGGTTAATTGTTACTATCTATTTGAGGCTAGTCTTTTGTCCTTGAGTACTGTAAACATCTTGTCTTTGGAGATTCTCAGTATACAGGTCATGGTTATCCCAAGATGCAGTTTTGCCCCAAGAAGCACTGGACTTTCTGGTTTTGCTTTAAACATGGTCTTTCAGAAAGACTTCACATCTATATAATGTTGTAAGTGACTTATAACAGTTTGTTAGTGACCATTCACTAAGTACAAAGACACTGAAAAAAAGTGACTTATGACCATTTTTTCCCGCTAACAACTGTTGCAGCATCTCCATGGTCACATGTTCAAAATTCAGACGCTTGGCAACTGACTCATGTTTATGAAGGTTGCAATGTCCCAGGGTCATGTGATCACCTTTTGAGAACCTTATAAACAGGAAAAGGTCAATGGGGACATTTTGGTGGCAACAGTATGAGTTATTTTTTTTACTGTCGCCTGAAAGACATTTATTAGGGGGAAAAGAAGCTGTTCCTCTTATTTTGTTTTTCCTATGAAAACAAGACCTTCTGTAAAAAACTGTAAATCTCACTTCACAGTTTGTGTGGGAGGGCAAATAAACGCAATATGCCAGCACATCAGAGTCCTCTTTGAACAATTCTTTTTCCTAATTAGGTGAAGTCTCATAATGTAAATTAATCAGGGATGAAAAATCTGAAATTTAACAAGCTACGTGTATTAAAATATCTAGGGAACATATTTTGATTAAAAGACTAATGGACAGCAGTCATAAAATTTGTCATGAACATTGTGGCTATTCAGATATTCTCTGAATATGTAATTTAGGACTGTTTATGCTCATTGACCCCCAGAGAGGTGGGATTCAATGTTTCAGTTAATGATCCTAGTTGTGATAAAATCATGCTTTAATATTAAAACAGATAGATCATTAGAGTGATAATTTGTCATGAGATTTTAACAGCAGACTCTGTTGATGTAGTCTACTCTAGAGGACTGGTAGCCACCATTCAGAACTTCTCCATATACTGCCATAAATTATATTTTTTAATTTAGAATTCATTAAATATATTGAAAATAATCCTATTAATAATTTGTAGATTTGATTTAAACTTTGAGTTTTATTCCAGTTCATCCTATTGGCCTCAGTTTTGCCTGCTTTTTGGAATATGGTCCTACATGACATTAAAAGTCAAGGGAATCTCACTACAACTGTACAACATATTTTCATGGTACCCATGCCAGGAATATGTGGCATATGCAAACGTTCCTACGTAATAGAACTTGTGAAATTTATATTAAGTCCTTTCATACAAAACTGATATAATTCAAAAACCACATCTTCTAATAACATGGACGCTATTCTATTTTTGTTTGTGATAAGGATTTGACTTTCAATGGATTATGCACATAGTCGATAGAGTAAATTGCAATTTGAACAAGTTTTCTCTAGGGATATTAGCACGTACTATGTTTAAATCATTTTTTTCCTGAGAGTGATATTAAATTCCATACAACCTCTTTGTCACATCTATGTCATATATTTGCCCCTGTAGACAGCATGCCTGGAACATGTAATAATTTCTTGTAAACTATAATCAGGATCCTAAAACAGGGCTGAAAGATGATGATGTTCATTTTGAAAGTGCTGCTCGTGGAACATAACAAGATCAGAGATCCACTGTGCACCTTCAAAAGTTGGCATTCTTATTTCCTAGTAAAACCTAATCAGGATGGCTGCCTAGAAGACACCACATTAGATGAAGCAAGTTAGAGACCTTCCTGTTCCATATTCTCTTGCCATTGTGAAGTGGTGGGGTTGGATTTGCTTTTATTTGTTAAGAAATATATTTTGATTTTAGGATGGCTCATTTCAAAGCTATGATTTACACAGAGGTTTATAATACTGTATATGCTATTCTTTGAATTATATAATTTATGGCCAATATAGGTATAAAGACAAATTTAAATATGAGAAGAACTGCAGTTCTATATTATTATTTATTCAATTTATATGCCACCCAGCTGTCCTAGGGGTGACTCTAGGCTGCTTACAAACAGAGACACATGGGATCTGACAAGAGAAAAGAACAATTGTCCAGGAGGATGAGGATAATCTTAGTCTTTGTATGGAAGGACAACATACCCATTCTTTAATTAAAAGGAAATTTTGTCATCTTTGGTGGATGTGTTAAAAAGCCAGAAAATTTGTACACGAACACCAAGACAGAAGGTTTTAAAGGTTAACACACAAATTGAAAATCAAATTTTCTTTTGGGAGGAGGGTCAAACAGCTGGAAAAAAAAGTTATGGAAGTCGTCTTATATATGATAACTGTCAGCCTCTGCTTGCTGTGCTTCGGCTGCCATGAACGGGGAGGGAGGGCATGGTATTTGGGAGGGGTTACTCATTGTGCTGGAGGAAGGTTCTGGAGTTCAGCTGCCTGGTCGGACTACGCATGCGTGGGAGATCCCCGCCAGGACTAACGGCACCAACATTCCATCTTCGTGATGCCTTTTGAAGTTATCTCGCACCTGACACTTGGGAGATTTATGATTGGACTGTAACTGTGATGCCAAGGGGAGGGGAATGGGCTTATTCTATATATCAATTCGCTTTCGCGCCTAAATATTCAGATTTCGCTTCGCTATGCCTTTAAATCATTTTAATTAGTAAAAGTACACTTGATTTCCACACATGGAGTCTCGTGGTCTTTCTGTCCTAATTATCTAATGGAGAGGTGCTGACAATAACTGTGATAAGATTATAAGCTTATGTAGTTAATATCAACCACATGTATCAGCAAAGGATACACTTTAGTAGGATGTCACTGGAGATGAAATAAATTGCAAAATAAGCAGCACAGATTGAATTAAAAAGATTGAATTAAAAAGACATAAAGGATTGCAGAGTGATCTTTTCATCAGTCATGGGACACCACAAAAGCAATGGCTGTATTATTTCAAAGCATCTGAATCAATCACCAATTTCATAACTTCTCTCTGTAAAGGATTGCATTGTATCGATTATTACAACTCTCTTAATGATCTAAATATACTTCTCGTCACTGACAGAAATATGCAATAATTAGGATAACTAAGATGAAGGCTAGAACTGTACATTCACCTTGTAAAGTCTAAGCAGTAGTAATAGAAAAACCGAATACCATACTAAAATAATTGTCAGTAACAAGCTTGTAGCAAACAGATTATGTATGCTTGGCAAGTTAACATGTTTATTGAGATTTCCAAACATGGATATGTTTTAACATCATTGTTTTTTTCTTGATTTTTCAGTTCAGGACTGAGAAGCTTCTTGGATGACAAGCAAATGTTTCAAAGAAAACAACCCGAAGAAAGTCCAGTTGTCCACCTCTGAAACTGCAGGTTAGTAGAAATACCATGTTGCTCATCTGAATCAGCTGTGATAATTGATCTGAAATGTCTCCAAATCATTGTATTCTAAAACATTTGTAAGATTCATGCAGAAAAAATTCTATATTTCTCTCTACAAGCTGAGCAGGATTGCAGTCTAATAAAATTAAGATCAATATATCTGGAACTTACTGACATACTTTTCCTTATTAATTCTGGGGAAGTGCAGTCGTGGATTTTGAGAATCACAACTGCTTTTTTCAATTACTCCACGTAAATTTCTCTTTCCCACAGTGATCCAGAAAGGCCAAAATAAACCCAGATGTTGCAAAAGACCTTCTGACCAGTTATGTTGATGTAATAAATAGTAATTCATAGTAGTTAAGATGGGAAAGGGATTTCCTGTGCCCTGTGAATAAAGGATCTATTTGGAAGGCAGAACGAGTCTAGGACAATTCATCATGGCTAACTCACTGTGCAACAACTCTCTATGGACAAATTGCTGAGGGACAATTTGCCATGTACAATTCCAGGCAGCATAACTCAAATTAATGTTATCTTCCACTATTTCTGTGACATTATTTCCATTGACAAAAATGGAAATTGTGTCGAAGAAACAGTGATGGATAACAGTTTATACATTGAGTTATCCTGCATGGAATTGTCTGGGGGTAAGTTGTCCTGCAGCAAGTTCACTATAGGCAGGTTGACCCACGCAAATTGTCCCGTGCTGGGCAGAAAGTGTCCTTCCTATAAAACCTTTACATTACAAATGTAGAATATTTATATTATTTAAAGGATCTTCTTTAAGGAACATTAAAGACATTTAAACAGACACATTTATAGCTCATCTATCATCTGCATATGAATTATTTAACCCACTAAATTTTAAAGTCAAAACTAAAAACCAGAGACAGAACTGCATTTTGCAGCTTACTTCCAACTGAGAAAACAAAGTAGATTGTAAATTGTACTGTGTTATGCTTGTCATATTTACAGAATTGGTTAAGATCTCACGTTGATCTCACACAATGGGTTTTTTGCTTATTTTTTTTTTCACAAAACCATTCTCAAGCAATAATTTCCTTAGGGGAATGAGCAAACACAAACAGAAATGACACCCCTAGACTTTTCATACCACTTCGGTCATAAACTTTCTTCAGTGGGACCACCTTTTGCAGACACTAGCATCAAATATATAGAAAATTGAGAATTTGATTTTATCTACTGTATATAGTATGAAAATACTGATGTATATGCTACAGAGAATCAGATTATGCCGCGACAATGCCGGCTGGCGGCCCCCCGGGGGGGCCTTCTCGTAGCTGCGCCAGCCCTGTGGAATGATCTACTGTAGAGATCCGGACCCTTACCACCTCGCCGGCCTTCTGAAAAGCCACCAAGACCGGCTGTTCCAGTAGGCCTGGGGCTGTTGTTCAATGTCCAGCCCCACTCAGACAGAATGGATGGTGTGCAATTTTAACAATTGTAGTTTTACCTTTATTTTTTAAAGTTTTTATCTGTCTGTAAGCCGCCAGAGTCCCAAGGGAAGTGGGCGGCATACAAATTTATTAAATTACAAATTCAAATAGAATAATATTAAAATGTACATTTATTTGGTCAGTCAATAGGAAAAAGCTCCACTAGATGTTTTGCATGAAAACCAAGACTAGTTAAGTGAGTGAATGGGTGAGATATTCGTTCATTGAAGCATGCTGTCTTCTTAGTGGGCTTTACAGTTTGTGGGCCTTATAGGTCCAGAGACAATTCCTTTTTGATTCTCAATGATACTTGCCTACTCAAAATTGTTCTGAATGTGAAGTTCATATAGACTCATATTCCCTGTGACAGCTTGTTAAGATGGTTTTGTACAGATGTACCTTTTGTGCCAAGTTGTGGCCATTTGTGGAGTAGAAAAACCTGTTCACAGACTATAATGTCCTGGTTCATCTCGTTTCATCTACTCTAATATGTCTATCATGAGGCTGTCGTTGAAGAACCTTTGGCAGCTGTGACTAGCACAGAATGATTGGATATCTCTTAATATATTTGTAAATGTCTTAATTAATCTTTCATGAGCTGCATTGGCTGCCAGGTGGTTTATGAGTTATGATTCAAATTGCTAGTCCTCACCTTAAGGTCCTATAGGGCTCTGGACTGGTTATCTCAGCAATTGCCTTCTTCTGTGTTTATCTGATCAAATCAGATCAAATAAGAAACACCTCTATCAGGTCCTATCTTTGCAGGTTTGTAACTGACAGGAGTGCTTTCATCTGCCCCCACTTTTTTGGAACTTCCTTCTGACAGAGATTTGGTTCACCTATTTTTTTCTTGGGGGTTTCAGAAAAAAAGAGATGACTACTGTTCCATTTGTATAAGATGATGAGATTCTATAGCATTATCTATATGTATCTATCATCTATATCTACTTATCAGCCATCATCCATCCTCTGTCTTCTGTCTGTTTATCCATCTATCTTCCATGCATCATGCATCATGCATCCATGCATCCATGCATCCATGCATCCATCCATCCATCCATCCATCCCCATTCTATATCTATCTGGGACATTGTTTTAGAAGTCGACATTGTGAGCTGTCTGCAGTCTTTGGAGTGACTGCCAATCAAAAAGTGACTCAATGAATAGACTTACACCATAACGGAGAAGATATGAGGTGGATGGTGCCAGTTAATATTTCAAGCTTTGAAAAAGTGCATTTTTAAGCCAGTGTAGGAGACCACCTGAAATGTTATATCAAACGCATAAAAGGAAAACAGATCTTGTAATTGAGACCACTCCTACATATTCATTACAGGTCATCATATATGATGTTTTTCAAGTAGCTTCTTATTTAATAATACTTTTGGTAAATGAACTGGACGATGGAAGGATGTTTAGGTACAGTACATTGATGCAGTAATTTCCAGCAGAATACTCTCATGCTTGCTGAATAATTTGCAATAGGTAAAAGATTCATATTGTTTGTTGAGAGGAACTTTACTTGCAATTTGAAAAGAAGCATGGGGATCACTGACTAATCTAAGACTGTAGAGAAGAAGAAGTTTAAATATCTCCTTCCATATAGTGGTTCAGATTCATAATCCCACTATTACACTTGCTATTGTAATTATTTAGTTAAATAACATGTACTTGTATACTGTTAACTTATGACAATACCTTGAGTTATGACCACATAGAGCCCAAAATTTAAGTTGCTAAGTGAAACATTTGCCCCATTTTGCAACTTTTTCTTGCCACAGTTGTTAAATGAATCATTGCATTTGATAAGTTAGTAACATAAATTAGTAAGTGAATCTGGATTTCCTATTGATTTACTTGTCAGAAGGTTGCAAAAAACGTGGTCACATGACCTTAGAGTACTGCATCCATCATAAATATGAACCGGTTGCCAAGCATCTGAATTTGATCATGGACATGGGGTTTGCTGCAATAGTCGTGTGAAAAAAGTCATAAATCACTTTGTTCAGTGATGTCGTAACTGTTGAAACGGTCACTAAATGAACTGTTGTAATTAGGACTACCTGTGTAGTGTTTAAACTTAATAGAAAGTACTAAAATATATTAGTAATAATTATGGGACTATATTGCATACTTAAAGGGGAAGGAACTTGGTTTAGTCCTACCACCACAGTATTTTTTTGAACTATATGACAGTTCATTAAGCAGAGATAATTAATTATATTCTCCTGGACATTCTATATTCTACAATTCAATTATGAAGCACTTTGATGAAACTCAGATTCATTTACCCATGTCTGGCTTATAGATTCAAAGTAAGTAATTATGAAAGCTATGCCAATAAGCCTTGAATCTTATATAGCCAATGATATTTTTAAAATTGAGTTTAAAGTGGAAAAGAATAAGCCACCTGGTCCAGGCTGCAAAAATCTAGACAGAAAAGAGATGCAAAACATTCTGTCCAGATTTTTGTACTTCAGTTCCTAAGGTTTTTTTTTTTACATATTCAAAAACATCTATTTAATGAAGCTGTCCAAATATAAATATTACCCCCATTTGTTCACTACTTTATAACTTTAACAAATGTGTATGCCACCCACTCCCTAGGGACTCTGGGCGGCTCACAAAAAAGCAAATACATAAAAAATTAAAGTACACTTGTTAAAATGAAATCACTATTCATCACATGGGGCTGGATTATTACCAACAGCCCCAGGCCTGCCGGAACAGCCAGTCTTAGTCGTTTTACGGAAGGCTGGGAGAGTGGTAAGGGTCTGGATCTCCACGGGTAGCTCGTTTCATAAGGCTGGCGCAGCTACAGAGAAGGCCCTCCCTCGGGGGGCCGCCAGCCGGCATTGTCCGGTCGATGGCACCCAGAGGAGGCCCAACCTGTGTGATCTTATTGGTTGTTGGGAGGTAAATGGCAGGAGGCGTTCTCTCAGGTAACCAGGTCCAGTACCATGTAGGGCTTTAAAAGTAACGACTAGCACCTTGAAGCGAGTCTGGAGACCAATGGGGAGCCAGTGCAGCTCGCGGAGGATAGGTGTAACATGGGTGTATCTGGGTACACCCATTATCACTCACGCGGCTGCATTCTGGACCAACTGCAGTCTTCGAACACTCTTCAGGGGCAGCCCCATGTAGAGCGCGTTACAGTAATCCAGTCTTGAGGTGACTATTTTGTTTGTTCTCTTTAATAAAAGAATACTATAGAATCTCATCTCTATGGAATAACTGTAGTGGTTACTTTACATGACAAATTTTTGTTCTGCATTTGCTATTAAATTGGTGGTTAAAATGAAATTTTCTATTGGAATATAATTTTCCTTGAAATATTTTTCCTTAAAATAATCAGAAACAATTAAGATTATTTCTAGATTAGATAACTTTTTGTTAATATTGCTGCTTAAATAAAAATAAATATAAATGGAAGTTTGAAAAGAAGACAAGATAGTTTATCTCTTTTCTCTAATCAACTCTTCAATCTGTATGTTAATTCTTTGTTCCAATCCCTTCCAAATTTGGCAATTAAATTTAATAAGCATTTGGTACAAATCACAGTTTCTTGCAAGTGATGAGACATATGTTGCAACATCTTGATCCATCAGATGCAAGGATATCAGTCATATGCTTGGCATCACAATAGTGCAACACATCTCTCATCACTTGTGTGGTCCACCCACTGGATTACAATGTAGAAAAGGTACTTGCTTTCAGTACTATATGCTTATTCTATCTTCTACTGGTAATATATGGGGCAGACAAGACATTAGAAGAGAAATTGGGCTTTTGTGAATTTCCATGTGATTCAAATCACAGCAACTAAGGATAAACATTTCCAGGAGAGTGCTGAAAGAGAATAAAAATAAAATAAAAAATAAAATAAAACTTTTTTACTTTTATAAACTGTACAGACAAATACAGATAAGCACAAACATGAAAAGGAGTGGGAAGTTGTGGTATTTTTCATGTAAATATCTGGATTGAAGAGTTGAACGAAATGGTAATTCACTCTCATTTAATTACTAATAGGCAGTGAAGCTACATATGGGAGAAATGAGATCAGAACCAGTGAAGGTATTCCTAGAGCTCCACCTCCATCCTCTCATTATCTGGAATATAATAGAACTAAAGTAATCCGCATGTCAACATAGCTCTTATATCATTACATCATAACTGATTCCCTACCTCTTTGATGCACAAAGTAGTTTGAGAACATTTTAAAAAGTTTGCTAATTCCTAGTCAGAAATAGACACAGGGTACCATTAATGATGTACGTAAAGATATAAATTACTTTATATCTATATTACATCTAAAATTACTACATATAATTTTAGAAATGATCAGGGGATTTCAATTTATAGCCGATTGGGTACAACAGTAGTTTCTCCTAAAGAGAACCAGTGATTCCTACTGTGGCACCAAACAATTTTCATTGATATTAATTAGGGAGTTCTTCTATAATTGGTAATTCATTCAAGAAGATAATGTAGTTTTTGTGGATCCTTTCTGTTTAATCTGCACAAACTACAAGATGTTATCTATAGTTACTATTGGGTTCTTCCCTTTGAAGAGTTTCAGCTAATTTCAGAACATGAAGGCTGAGAGCAGGAAGAGAAGGTATTATGGGGGTGGAGAGGGGAAAAGTTATGTCTTCTTAGAAGTTATCACAGAAAGTCAGAATTATTTAAAAAATCTCTATTTTACAATGAATACTTTGTAAACTATAGGATAACAGCACAACAGTAGATAGTTAACATTTTTGTAACTGTTGCAGTCTGGAATTAAACATCAAAATCCATAAGTATATTTTATCAGAGCACAATATAATACAATAGTAAAGTTGGAAGGGACCTTGGAGTTCTTCTAGTCCAACCCCCTGCCTAGGCAGGAAACCCTATACCATTTCAGACAAATGGCTATCCAACATCTTCTTAAAGACTTCCAGTGTTGGGGGACTCTGGGGCGGAGCCTGTCGCCGAAGAGGGCTCAACGGAGCTCCTCTCAGAGATCTGGTCTGTATATCTAAATAAGATCATAGATATCACCCCTTTTTGGCTAGAAAGGGGCAGGGAGTTTTAGCTCTGTGGCTAGGATCTATTCGTAGTTCACAGCCTTTTTCTTTTTCTTTGGCTGTGGACAGAGATTAGATCCAGCGTAAGCGGAGCCTTTATCTCCAGCCAGTTCTTCTCAGCTGCTTTTTTTGCAGCCCTAGACAGGCGACTCCCCCCCCAGGACAAAGCAAAGTTGTTTGAAGCTAGGATTAATACGGGCGGGTCCCACCCCTGTGAGATTTTTGCTTTTATTACTATCTTAAACACCAGCCTCATTTGTCACAGAGGCTTCTTTGTTTAAACGGACTTCAAAATGGTGATTTCTCTCCGTTGGTGACTGATGGGGTGTACTTAGCCGGCTTTACCCTCCTGCAGACCGCTCCTTAACAAAATAATTTTTTTTTTGGAAACAGAGGGGAGCGAGAGCGCTGTTTATTTGTTTATTTATAATGGCACCCAGGTCAAAATCGAAGCGTTTCTCTACGAATGTGCTTAAAGAATCTACGAATGATCTAAAGAATCTACTATGAAATCGCTGCCCTTGTCTCCTACGCCCTCTACTGGAGAATTCTTAACACAGGAATTTTTTTTTCACATGCTTAATGATTTTAAACAGGAAATTAAAGAATTTGTATTGGAACTATATGGTAATTTAAAGTCTAAAATTGCCCAAATGAAGGCGAATACGTTTGTAGCCGTGTCTGCCCTGACAGATTATACCGCTGAAATGGAGAATAAATTGGAAAGTTTGGAGGAGGCTAATTCTAATTTGACTACTAATATCCAAACATTACAACAAAAAATTAGAGATACTCAAGAACAGCTCGTTATGATAAATTTTAACAAGAAGGCATTTGCAATAAGAGTCAGAGGATTGCGCGAAAAGGAGCGAGAGAATCTGAAACAGACCTTTGTTGAGGCCTTCAGCCATGCGGTGGGAAGCCCGGGACTTAATTTTGATTGGCAGATCCGGAAAATCTATCCCAGAACTCGATGGTAGCGGAACAGCGACAGCTCCCGAGGGACATAATTATATATTTCTCCACAAAAAATCCAGAAATGCGATCATGCAAAAGTTTTACAATAACAGGCTGCGAGTCGATGGGCAGGATCTGATTGTCTTCAAAGAATACCATCCCAGATGTTAAAAGCAAGAAGAGACTATACTTTTTTAACTAAAGAGCTTATAAACCACCAGATTCAATAGATGGGAAGCCCCCGGCATTACGGTCACATTTGAGAATCAAAGATTTCGTCTCAATTCTGTTTCGGAGGCTCGAGATTTCTACTATAAGACTTTGAAGGCGGGACTTCCTGATTCACTTGGAAAAGAGGAGAGACAAGCCGAAGGAGAAGGCAAGCAGCAGACCACATGGCTGCAAGATGGAGGGGGTAGCTCTCCCTCTCTTGGAGAAGCAGAAGAGCGGATCGAGGATTTAGACATTCCAAAATATTCGCCAAAGTTTTGGATTGAATGGGGGTTTGCGACCTCTCTCCGGTAGAAAAAGTGGAGCTGGATATTGGTGGTGTGATATTGGGACTGAATTATGTGGATGCTGAATGTATACTTCACGGGACTTGTATGTCTGAACTTTAATTTAAACTGTCCAGGACTCTAAAGTGAAGAGAGTGGAGATGGTAACTTTACTGAACTTTAGTTGGGGAGGAGGGAGCCGGGTAACGTGGGATAGGTGGAGGGGGAGCGAAAGCCTGATCAGAGTATTTCGAGTTAAAAGGTAAACTGACCTCTGTGTGAATTATTGTATGAAAATAAGGATAAGAAAGATTATTTGGAGGGACTATGGGAAATAGTGGTAAACATCAGAGAAGCAAGGTATGAGAGTAAAATGCATGCGGAATGATTTATGTTGTTTAAATGCAAGGGACGAGGGTAAAATGCATGCGAAATGATTTACGTTGTTTAAATCCTATTAGAAGGGAAAGCTTGATGAGATCATTTTAAAATAGAAGGCAAATTGATTCTTGTGTAAAGTATATGTGGAATGATCCATGCTGCTTAATTCTTATTAGAAGGGAAAGTTTGGTGAGATTATCTTGAGCTAGATTGTATACCGATGTCTGCATAAACTTGTATAAATTTTTATTTGAATATAAGGTTAGCTTGATGAGAGTATTTTAAGATAGAATACAAACTGATTCTTGTGTAAAGTATTATTTGAATATGTGGAATGATCCACGCTGCTTAAATCTTACTAGAAGGGAAAGCTTGGTGAGATTATTTTGAGCTAGATCGTAAACTGATGTCTGCATAAATTTGTATAAATTTTTATTTGAATATAAGGTTAAGGAAGATGAACTGGAGAGTCTATAGGAGGTTGGGGTAAATAACAAAGAAGCAAGAGACGAGAATAGAATACATATAGAATGATTTATACTGTCTAAACATAAATAAAGATGGGGGGCTGAGCTTAATACAAAGAGTTCTTTTTTTCTTTTTTTCTTTTTTTTTTTTTCTTTTCTTTTTCTTTTTATAATTTGTAATTTCTTTTTTATCTATTTTTTTTATATATATTACTTTTATTTGAATTCATACGATCATAAGATATTTTAGAAGGGGTTTAACAGAGGGCAGTGCCAGGTGTGGGCCCTGGGAAGTCGGGGGGACTAGGGATGGGGATTTATGGGGGTGGGTGGGTGGGTGCTCATATAGTTTCAATAAGAAGAAGAATGCACTTGTATACGGTTGTTCTTTCTTTTTTTTCTTTTCTTTCTTTATATTTTTTTCCTTGGTTTATTTCATTTTTTATTTCTTTATTTTTATCATATTATAGCTCAATAAGAGTTGAATAAAGGAACACACCAAGGGGAGAGGTAGAGGGAAAGAAGAGGGAGGTAAGGAAGGAGTAAGGGGAATGTAAGGAGGGCGTAAGGGGAATGCTAGGAGGAAGGGGAGAAAGGAAGGTTTGAGGGGAAAGGGAAGTAGGGAAGGGGAGTGTTAGAGGGAGGAAAGGAAAGTTGGAGGGGAAAGATGGGGTGTATGGAGGATGGAAGTGTCAGGTGGGGTTGTGAATGATGATGAGTTGTGTTTTCTTTTTTATTTTATTTTATTTCTTTTCTTATAGCAAATATCCAGTATATAAGTGACTGTAAAATGGAATCTGAAAATGATAAAATATATATTAAAAAAAAAAAAAAGACTTCCAGTGTTGGGGCATTTACACCTTCTGGAGGCAAGCCGTTCCACTGAGATGCCATCCATCAGATTCATAGTAATGAGAACTTCAGCTGATCTCTATGAAGACTACAAAAAGATAAACAGTATTGCACTACACATTGGAGCAGCTTGGCTCATTACCCAAGCTAGAAATCACAGTGAGATGAGATAAATGCTCATGAGATTTAATTTAAATTTAATCACATTGTATGTTGTTTGGGTTTAGCTTTAAGTTTCTCAATATGTTTCTATTTTAGGTAAGATACTAGACTGGCTGGGTAATTATATAAATGGCTGGCTTTAATCAGGTACTGTATACTGCATTTCCTCTGACTGTTACTTACAACTCTTCATGCTACCTTTAAAAATTGCAATGGATAATCAGGATTAGAGATAAGTGTTATTTTAGTCCTATTTCTTTCTTAAAGAGTCATTATTGTATGGAGGGTTTTAACTCAGACTACCCATTACTTGAATTGCTAAACATGTTTTGTTTTCTTGAAATACAACTATGTGAGGGAGAGAAAATAGCAATAGCAATAGCACTTAGATTTATATACTGCTTCATAGTATTTTATAGCCCTCTCTAAGTGATTTATAGAGTCAACATATTACCCCAAAAATCTGGGCACTCATTTTAATGGTCTGGAAAGATGGAAGGCTAGTCACTCAGGATTGAGCCACTCAGGATCGAACTGTTGACAGTCATCAGAATTAGTCTGCAATAATGTATTCCAACCATTGTATCACCATGTGTCTTAATGCTTATGATAAGCATTGATGCTAATGATAGCATCCCTCTCCCACCCATTTCCACTAGGTACATTATAAGGCAGCATATTTAACCACAGGTAACGTTGGAGAAAAATATAGGTAGAAAAATTTGTAGTGCAGCAACTATTGAGAAACCAAACATGGCCAAATGTATTTTTGGCTTTTCAGAAATTTCTGAACTATAAGAATCTCTTTATTATTAACCATTCTGGCTAGAGATTCTAAAGAATAACTGGACAAAAGCCCTAGATTAAAAAGCCCTGGGTTAAAAATCTCTTTCCCAACTCCAGTTCTTCCTTCCTGAAATGACAATACAGTTTTTCTGAAAAAATTAACAGTCCAGCCACAATATAGTAATTTAAATACAAACCTGTTATGCCTTGGCAATACAAGGTACAGTATTTGAAATCTAGAGGCTGGTGGTGGAGGGAATGGAGCTTTTGCAATTGTGGTCAGCTCCATTCTGAGAGTAGACTGAGAGCATAAGTAGTTCTGATATACAGTATTTCAACTAGGTGTCACACCCATAATGCTCAATAAAATACTGCCAGAAAATTGTGGAAGCTGGAGTCAGTAGAGAGAAACAAATGGAGAAAGGCTGGCAGAGAATATGGTATATTAAAGTCACACACTAGAATTGTTTTCTTCTATATCTTCCTTGTGTAAAATACCTTGTCCTCAATTCACTAGAGCAAACCAAGGATGGTATAGTAATAAAAGACATGAACATCCTCAGCTCTATTTTATGAACCTCATCCATAAACGATGCAGAAATAAATGTATACACTTGGCATGACATTTTATCCTTAATTCCCTACCCTGAATTTCCTATCAAAGACTAATAGAGTTTGTGGGTTGATTTGTTTTGCAGTGCCAACAAAGGATTGATGAGAGTTGATTTTATACTTAAAATAAAGTATTCTAAAAGCCTCTAAAATTGACTAAAATCCCATCAAATATATCAGCCTAATTTTAATTTCTCCCTGGGTAATCAATAAACAAAACAGAAGAAATCTCCTTTGCTCTGCCATTTAATGCTAATTGATATATTGCTATCCAGTTTGCCTAATCTAAGTTGTTGACTATTGCATCTTTTGTGTCTTTTGGATGGTGAACAATGAAACTTAAATAATAGATGACTAATTTTAATTTTCAAATTACAAAAAGAATGAAAAAATTAGTTTGGTTCTACCTCAGTGTATTATTTATAATTAATCAAGGATGTCAATTTAATTCATAGTCTTCAACTATCTTCCCTTGATACAATATTTACAAATGAGTTTTAGAGTTGATATTTTACTTCACACAACATTATAATATTATGGAAACAGAAAGAGAGGCTTAAAGATGAATTATGGATTTTTCTTTCTTCAGTTAGTTATCCTCAGATAAATGTTTCTACCAACTACTCTTAATGTATAAAACATAGTGTTCTATTGGTAATGTATTGAGAGCTGATTTTGAAAAAGTGACATTATTAAATGGTGTAGTTGTTTGCGATCACTGGAATAAATTTAAGTTATCCTCAGATAAAATGTTTCTACCAACTACTCTTAATGTATAACATAGTGTTCTATTGGTAATGTATTTGAGAGCTGATTTTGAAAAAGTGACATTATTAAATGGTGTAGTTGTTTGCGATCACTGGAAAATTAAAATGATTATTCTTTAAAGCACAATTATTTTACCTAAGCTAACCTTGTAAACAAACAGTTTAATTCAGGCAAAACAAAACACAGTCTATTGTCCAGAAATAATATTTATTCATTGACCTTAAAACACAGAATAGAAAAAGCTTTGTAAATAAAACTATATATATACTGTATATATTATATGTATATGAATGCTTTATTTTATTTGGTACTTCACAAAAAAACACTACAGACAATAACAAAATATTTCAATTCATTTAAAAAACCCCTATTTTGTTGGCCAATCTGCTTTGATCAAGATGTCTCAAGATTTACTGTTTGACAGTTTTTATTTCATAAACTTGTTTCTTAAAAAAATTGAAGAAATTTGTTATTTGATCAAGATTTCAAACATTTAGAGATACTCACAAACCACAGAACAGCTCATAGGAGTTTATACAGACTGTTCAGTGCCAAATCATCCATCATGGTGACCAATTGAGACACAAAACCAAACTACTTTTGCACCTGAAGGAGTCATCTGGGCACAATCATTTTCACAAGCAATATAGAGCATTTTCTGGGAGCTCACAGATCTCACCTGTGGAAGCTCCTGCAATTGCTGATGTTCAAAACCACATGCAGAGACTACAGGAGCAGCTATCATTGAGGCCCATAAGCTCTTCTTTCATACAAGTAATATTACTCATGAAAAGGGAAGTGCCAGAATTCTTGTGGGCAAAAAGCAGCTAGGTATAATGCCTGAACATGCCTCAAATTCTTAAAAAAAAGTAAATCACAACTGAATTGGGGTATAATTTAATCCAACGAGGAGAAATAATATTTAAACAACTACATGTTTTCCATTGCCCTTTTGGTAATGTGTTCTCTCCCCTTTTCAGACTTTTCCTGGTTTAGATATTCCAGAACTTTTGCTAGCATCTCTTCATCCATATATGGCCTGTTCTGGGTGTCATCATTCTCTTTAGCCATTGGCAGCCTTTTGCTGAATAAAGTGAATTTATCTGGTTCATGACTTCCTATTTGGTCTAGATGGTCATGTTCAGATGAAACTGCGAGTGGAATTTCTTTCTTCAGACCTGCATTGATAACTTCAGGATACTTTGTCAATATCTTGACTAAATAGTCTGACAACTCTTCTTCTTTTCCATTCAATGATTCTTGTTTCAGTTGCCTTTCTAAACGGTTAAGCCAGGCCACTTTGGACAGTATCTTTTGATCAGATCTTGCAGGCAGGTACCATTTTGGCAATCCATTTTCTTGATTTATTTGATGTCCAGGATAAGGAGGTTTTTGATTGCCAACATTTTCCATCCCTAAAAGATTTATAATGTCTTCAACATTCAGGTTTTCTGGCAGATTATCTGGGAGAACATTAAATCTTTGCTTTTGATAACCATGTAAGGAGTCCATCTTATTTTTGAATAAGTCTGACTTTTCTAAATTAATTTCAGGAATTTCATCAATATCTTCAATCAGTTCAGGTTCTTGTTCCTTTTCATTCTGATGTGTATCTCCGGATTTCAACATTTCAATTAAATCCTCAGGTGGGATCTGTAAATTTCTTGAGATTTCTATCAACTGATAAACTGCTTGAGGATCAAGCTGTTTTTCAAAGTATTTGACCGCCCTTTTGTCTTCATTTTGGTTGATTCCCATATATTCCCTCCTGGCCTATTTATCATCTTTTTCAAATAATAATCCATCAACTGTGAAACATCTTCCAGGACTTGATTTTTATTCTCTTTTTTCAAGTCATCTTCCAGGATACCTGCTCTCTTTATGTCATCATTTATCTCTTCATTTTTCTCAATTTCTTCTTTACTATCTCTTATTTCTTCTTGAGTTTGACTTTCCACTTTTTCTTCTATTGGGTTCCAGTCCTCTCCTCCAACCACATCTTCATAAGCAATGTTATTTCCTTTAAAAGCATCATCTTCCTCATCAGCATATAGCTTTTGTTCCTCATTAAACCTTTCTTTGTTCAGATTATGAGGTGCCATCATTTTCCCCAGCTCCTGAAATACAGATTCTAAAGTGGCGAGACTTTGGGGTGTGTACTGTTCTTCCACTATTTCATTTGTTCTTTTGTAAGGACTATCTCTTGAATTATCTTCAATGTAGGTATGTGGCACCTTAAATTTTTTATGTGTTGGGGCAGGCCAAGTACGATCATCATAATCATCCATTATTCCATCCAGAAAGATATTGTCTGAATTCAGGGGATTAAGTTTATTTTCTTTTGAGACAACTTTTGATTCTTTCTCTCTTTGTCTTAGGGTTTCCAACATTGTCTTAACCCACTGGGAATCATCTTCCGGGAAAGTCTCCCTTTGGTTGTCGGATAAATAGCGTTGGTTTTTGCTTTCTTTTGACTGTAGAACAAATGGAGCATTTTGAAAGGAATTATAATCTGGACTTTCTATATTGCTGGTTTGTTTTCTTAGATTTTCTATGTATTCCAGAGCTTTGATCATATCTGGGCTTGGAAGCCTTTGCAGGTTTTTCATTACATAGTCTGGATCATTTTGAATGTTTTGAAAACGTTGAAATGAAGCGGCATTGGCATAAGAGATCATCAGAAAACCTTGGACAAGAGGCAAAAGTATTCCAAGGCAGGAGATTTTATCAGCCATATTTGAAATGTTTCCTTAAAATAAAAGGAAAAAATGAAAATTAATACAGAAATGTACATTTTAAATATCTTATATAGTCAAATATGGACGGCAATCATAGTTCTAGACTAAAGTAATTTATAAGTTACTTCAAGTTGAATTATATTTATTTATTAAGTTAGGTTCTGAGATCAGAAAAATGAAATTGAATTACCAATAGTTTATACAAATAGTTACAACTAGCTATATTTGCATATAGCTATATAGAAGCTATTCCTTGTAATTTAGTATAATGCATAAAAGACCAGGTCCACAATTGAAGGTCTAATTATTTATTGCTAAATAGCCTATGCACACAAATATTTTCAACTAATGGTTACCTCCTGCTTGGTGTTAGATAAGGATCTATAGAATTCAAGGGGACTTTGACTTAGTCTGTTTGTGTCTATGTAGGGATTCTAGGCTAATCCCTTTTTTAATTCCACCCCAGGTTCTGCTACTCCTACAAATTGTTCTGTTTCCCTTATTGTTTGACAGTCTTAGATATTTGAATAAATAATCATGAAGCCTATCTCTAATTTTTAAATTATACTTTATGTGGTACAGCTCTTATTTATTAAACAATACTATTTTTTTTAGACAGATCCTTAAATTCATTATATTATGTATTGCTATAAACTTAATACATCTAAATTTTGAACAAAACATTTTCAAAATCTAAAATTAGTTACCAAAATGATTCAGGAGTCATCAAGGTATCTGTGAACATTTGCCTTAATGTTTCCCAGGCTTTCTGCGCCCCCTGACCTTTTACTTTTTTTAACTTTTAGTTGAAAAAAGGAAGCTGACACTTTGCTAAATTCAGAATCAGTCACCATCATTATTTTTAATTCCAATAATTTTTCTGGGCCCCAATGGGTGCCATAATTTGATGAGTGGTTACATTCCACTGCTTGCCTAAAAGTCTACTTACTAGCCTAGAAAAGGGACAAACTAAGTCAGAGTAGTAAGCTCCCCTTGCATTTTGGGGGGGCGGGGCTGAAGGATATGGCAAGATTCTGATAAACTTGTAATTTCTAACTGATTATGTCCTTCCATAACATTTGTTTCCTTTAAATGAAGAAGCCCAGCCCTTCAAACAGCCAGTTTGTGGGAGTATTCATAGCAAATTCTCAAAATTCCAAATGTGCCCACTAATCCAAAATGGTTGGCATCAATCAATAAAAATAAGTCTATTGTGATCACTCTGTAAATAATAAAATAATAAGCTCAGACTTATTAATAAAGTAAAGTCATATAATTGGAGCAGTTGATAAGTAGTGTTAGTAAAAAACACAATGAATACAACAAATGGGAATAAATATTTTATGGAAAATAAATCTTTGTCTCTGTCACTAAATATTTATACCATACTCCCAAGTGCAAAATTAAAACAATCTTGATAGTCAAGCCAGCTTTTTCCCTTGACAAAGAATATAGAATTTAATTGCTAGTCTGGATTATGTTTTTATAATGTTTATTACAGCCAGATTTATATAGTGCATAAACTAAGAAAACAAGGTAAATGCTTAATCAAAATAAAAATGTCCATACAATAATATATGAAATATTGACAAATGTAGGTTTTCCTACCTACAGTTTCACAGAACATCTCAGTTTATTGATTTACTTATTCCAAAACATTGCACTCAGAAAATAGAACTAAAAGTAAAAAATAAGCAGACCTTAAAAAAAATAAAGACCTAGACTTTTAAGATAATTTATTTTGAAATATATTTTATTGTTTTATTTTAACAGAAGAACACTTTTCAAAGAAAGATTAGCAAATATCAGTCAGACTGAGAGGCTATATGCACTTCCCTAATATTTCACCATATATATGCTCTTAATGAAAAAATATTTTTGTCTCAAATGCATTTAAGTAAGCCTAGAATTCTATTAAGACAGAAATTCTGAATAGAACACTAAAACCTTCTGGCTTAAACAAACCATTTACTAGACTGTGGCCATTTGCATTGGTAAATAAGTATTTCATATTTATGTTAATAGGATTATGTTAATAGTGGGAATTATTTTTTTAAGGATCCTGTTCACAAAAAGAATAGTACACAATTCACGTGGGATTTAACCATTCTAATTATAACATGATTGATCCAATATATTTGCTTATTCAGAGTTACAAATGTTACCTCTCTAGCATTTGGCTGTATCATCTATGGGTAGACGCAGAATAGTGGGTTAAGCATTATATATTATTTTTGTAGAAATGGAATCTTTCCTCCTCTTTTATTATAATCTTTCCTCCTCTTTTATGCACACACACACACACACATGCACACACACGATCATCTTTTTAAAAAACATTTTTGATTATTGGACTAAAAGGACAGAATTCCTGTTTATTTAAATCTTGCTGAAAGAAATTCAAAGATTTTAGACAGAAATTGCAATAAGCAGACCAGAGAAAAATCAAATCCAGAATAGACATACAATAGTATGTGCTTGATTCAACTTTTTTCCAGTCTATTCATTTTTCCTCATCCATTTTACACTTTAAAATATCCTGTTGATATAATAGTAGTTCATGAGGTGGTGGAAAAAAATTCAGTAATGCTAGTTTATCTTACTCTGTTGTAAGTAAACACACATATACCACATAAGGCTAATTATGCCATTCAAGCAAAATAGACTTGGTTTGCAGCACAGCATGACATGATTTTACATATTGAGCTAATTAAAATACTATAATAGAATTGCTTTACTTTTCTCCAACAATGTTCCAAGTAAGAATTTAGATTAATAAAAATACTAGTTAATTATCTGTTAATTCTCAAGACTCTATTCAATATCCTTTCAAAATAGGAGAGAGTTTCTTTCTTTGTCAAGATCTTTAAAAGAGAATAGTTGTTCTTACTTTACAATAAATATTGCAGTCCGAATGCTTGAATGGCTTTAGTCAAATAGTTTTTAAATTCTAATGACCCATGAAAGCCTGTGGAATAAATGTAAATGAGATAGCAGAGTAAAGCAAATAAAGAAAGACAAAATGTGAATTATTGTATGGGATCCAATTTTAATGCTAGTTAATTATGGAGAAATCAATAGGACTTAAGTGATATACTTAAACCCTTGTGATTTTAGTGAAGCTGTATGGATTTCACTATAGTTGACTGGAATATTACCAAGTTAATAGCACCATTTTAAAATTATTGAACTGATTGCTAGTTGCTTTGGATTGTTTCTATACATTTTAAGCAAAACTCTTGTTTTTATTCTGTACTCTGGCAGTCACTCTGAACTACAATTGTGCTTAGTAATGAAGATTTATTGCAAGGTAAAATAATGTTAAGTTCCAGACATGAACAATGAGCAAAATGCATCAAAATTTTATAGTATTTAAAATAGCTTTCTTTTATCTTATTGTATGCTTCAGTTGGTATATTTTTATGCTAAAAGTGCCATCTTTTAATTAAATGGATACATATAAAAAGAAAATATTTAAGGACTTTCCATCCTCCCCAATAGTAGCTGTATTATTTTCTACTTTACTACATGTGAAAGCACAATGAATTCCAAATTCAATTCCAGTATCTCCAAATAACTGCT
The DNA here is from genome assembly GCF_009769535.1 of Thamnophis elegans. NCBI lineage: Eukaryota > Metazoa > Chordata > Lepidosauria > Squamata > Natricidae > Thamnophis > Thamnophis elegans. The sequence continues at coordinate 38,199,232 of NC_045550.1, forward strand.
TATTTAAAAAATCCTCTAGTTTCCTTTACTTCTGTATAGACATGAATAATATCCTTGAATAGAATGGTAAAACTCTTAATATGGTCAATGTACTGAGGCTTTTAGGTTTTAATATATTCAATAGAATTACTCTTTTCTGAATATTCAGTAGGAATTATGCAGAGATCCAGTATACCTATTTTATCCATAAAGACAGACATTTAACCATAAATTTATAAATTTTACTTTTATCCAACTTAGACTATTAGAAATCTTATCTTATGTGGAAAAACAAAGTGTTAGGACTATTATGTTTTAAAATATAGTGACTTATTTATGAGATTTAGTTGCACTAACACTGACTAAAAATCAAGCTTTATAAATACACGTTTCTGAATTAAACTATTAAAAATGCTCAAATATTGTTTCCTATTCAAGAGTTTTTAATAACTCTCAGGTATAATTATCAACACTATTATTGGTCTGGTTCTTATTAGTTTTGATATATGGTTAAATCACAAAGTATGAAAAATAATTTAACATCTACATACAACCCTGTTTCTGTGCTACTAACTGAAGTGCATCAGGTTTCAATTTCATACGTTTTCTGACTAGGTAATTGCTGCTTCTAGCTTATTCTGTTGGAAAGCTGCCTACAGAGAACATATAGATTGACTCTTTCATTTGATTTGTAGATTAAAAGAGAAAGCATACATTCTTACCTGTGTCTGAGGCAATCTAAAGCATGATATTGACTATATCCATTCGCTCCGAGTTTACAGACTGTTTTCAGCACCAGGAGAGCTCCCTCTGCTTATAGTGTACATCACCTGACTCTTACTGACAGACTGACGTCACCCCAACCGGTTGGGGAAAAAACAAAAAACGACTTTCCTTTTGAGAAAGAACAGTACAGAAAAAGCGTCGTTTGGCTTCACTATTTGAAGGGAGGAAAGAAAAGATTTCCTTTGTATGTTTACGCCACCTGTCTTCCTCTAGGGAAAACTGCATTCTTCTTTGCAATTAAGCAGCCCCTGAAAACCTTTTAAAAATGAGGAGTCTGGTCAGCAATTTATATATTTCCCTGTCGCCTATTCCTTAACAGGAACCTGCAGGAATTAAGGTTGATATGGACCTCCTGAGAACAGAGAGGGATTTACAGGAAACTGGCAAGAATTCCGGATTCCCAAATATTTAAAAACTGCTATAGTAGAAGAATCTCCAGTTGCACTCTATAGGTTTCAAATGATGCAGCTGAAAGTATGAAAGCTTGAGAATAATCTGGGGGGAAATGTGACAGGATGGTGATATATGATCACATTTAGTACTGAATACAAATTATTAGGTTTTTCAAAAATATAAGCCTGTCCTTTGCAGCAGGTTCTATTTAGTGAATCTCACTAAAAACAATGCAAGAGAGGGATTTGATTCTACTGCTGCTTTCTATTACATTCATTTGATTTGTTTTGGAGGAGTTTCTCTTAAAGTCTGTAATGAAATTATAATGAAACACACAGAGAGGCACAAATGTGATGAAAATAATGAACCTAATTATTTTTCACTATGTAATTATAATGAGATATCTGATAATATCATTGCAACAAACTATAAATTTTAAGCTTCCATCTGTAGCAGCTCTAATTTCATTGAGGGAAGTTTATATGGAAAAAGCAAAACATAAATATCTTGCACATAGACCTCAGATTCATGAATCTGTCTTTTATTTTCCAGTAGTAATTCATCACAGGGATTTGCCACCATAACATATTATTAGAATGCTATTTTGGATAATCAAAGTAGCAGCCTTTTGCCTTTTAGTGACCCCATGGCCAAGTTTATTAACTTTTGTTTCGAAACGTCTAGAAGTACCAACTGCCAATCCCTGCTTTAAATGAAAAGTGATTATCTAAACATGGTTTATAAGGAAGAAGTGAAGATTTCTCTCCCTAAGTGCAGAACATACTGTGTATTAACTTATCAGAAAGCAGATTCTGGCTGAATATTAGGAAAAAACTTCCCAAATAAAAGAAATTTGACAATGAAATCTGTTATCCAGAAAGATACATAACTTCTATTCAACTTGATATTACTCCCATATGGAATTAACTTCAGATTATTTTTCTGTAGAATTCAACTAATACAAAAAACCACAATTTTTTGTATGATACTAATTCTGAACAAAATACTGGTATATGTTTTCTGTTTTGATATTTGCTATAAGTATTATTGGCATGAATTTTAGATTTAAATAGCCAATTTCCATACTGACTATCAAGGGTCTATAAACAAAATAGAACTACAGCAGTAAGAAAAACATATTTTCAAGGAAATACCTGGAAAGGACAGCAATAAGATGCCACAATGGTAGCCAAGTATATTGCTTTTTATATTTCTCATAAAAATGCATGGTAACAACTGTTTACTTAGGTGAAAGGAATGTGCTCCTGGATATTGCTTTGCTTTAACATTACATAGCTATGGTGTAGTAGTAAGTCATCTGTTTTGGTAGCAGAGGCAATGTTTTAATGTTATTTTTTCTGCTACTGAGGATGTGATCCAGTGAGCTGGAGATTACATGATACGAGTAGAACAAACGTGTGATCCATTATTTTGGGATTTTTTTTAGAAGGGTTGAGATTTTAAAATGGCAATAGCTGTAGCCCTTGTATTAGGATTCCTTTTTTTTTTTGCTAAAATAATAAAATAAAAACAAAAACCAGTTCTCTTGCTGCTACAGTATATAGTCATGGATACGCCTCCATTTTGTCTTCAAAATGAAGAATAAAAACAATGAAAATTCAAAGCACATACTGGTAGGAAATTATTGGAACTGAAATCTAACACAACCAGAGTGTGGCCCAGTTGGGGAAAATACTGTAGTCTTCATTGACTTTTAGAAATTCTCCAGAGTTACAAGTCATTTGTGTTATACCTCTGAGATATACCTCTTTTTTCTTTAAAAAAAGATTTTTAAAATTGATGGCCATAGTAAAAGGCGCATTAACATCCCAAGTATTAGTATTTTCAGTATATAAAAACAGAGCTCTACTACATAAGGTATTTGAGGTACAAAGTCAGCTACTTCAATTTGCTAGCAACATAAACCATCTTGGGGCTGTTCTCTTTTTAAAATTTGTGTTTTTGAACATGTCATTTTCCCAACCTTTAATTTTAATCTAGTTTGATTTTTTTTTTGCAAGATGATAGCAAAATAAGTTCCCAAATACAAAACTACTAATATAGACTTTGCAAATCTGTTTTGAACAAATGTTATGTATCTCCCATAAGAATTGCAGAAGTCTTCTTACTGGATCAAGGAATTAGGATTTCAGTGGCAGCTCTGAGTCAGACAGCAGTGTTTGAGTCTCTCTGTATGTGTGCTGTGTGTGTGTGTGAAAAAAGATAATGAGAAAGTCTGAGTCATACTGTAGAGAGAATATAGGGAATAAAGTAAGGCAGTAAATGTGAATGAAAGGAGGAACGGTTTTGTGCTGTCATTTCTTTATATCCAAATAACATTTATTTTTAGTATTTCAGAATTGGAAAAGAAAACCCCTTATAATGTTAGATTGATATATGTAATTATATAGCTATAGATAGGTGCACATATGTTCACATACTTAATTTGCCACTTAATCACTTTTAACATTTTAGGAGACATTTGAGAAGTACTTGTGAATAACAAAAGAACTGTTTCAAAGAGCTAGAGTAGTTATTAAAATTTTGGCTTTTCTGATGTATTCAACTTCCATGAATCAACTGGGGCTATCTAGTTCTGTGCATCCATTTGTTGCCAGCCTCACATCAATGTGAATGCTGGGTTGAATTATGGTTACTGAATAATACTTTAATATGATCTCTCTCTCTCTCTCTCCTTCCCTCCCCCCTCTCTCACAAACACACACTTCACAGTAGTTAGTACACTCCCTCACATTTTGTAAATATTTAAATATATCTTTGTGATAACACTGAAGAAATGACACTTGGCTCCAATGTAAAGTAATGAGTATACAGCTTGTATAACAGTGTAATTGTGCTGTCCCCTCAAAATAACACAACACACAGCCATTAATGTCTAACTGTTGTACTCGCTTTTGTTGCCAGAAGTTTAGACATTAATGGTTGTGTTGTGTTATTTTGAGGGGACACATGAAAAGATATGATTAAATATTTACAAAATGTGAGGGGGTATACTAACATGTTGTGGCTCAGCAGGAGCCGTTGGAGCTGCCATCAGACTCCGACAGCGAGGGGCCCTATGAGTCGCCTCTGGAGGATGTGGAGGACCCTGGACAAGGTTCCGACTCTGAGCAGGGTGCAGAGAGGCTGGTTGGCCACCAGGAGGCACCTGAGCCTTGGTCCAGTGGGGAGGAGTCAAGGGAGAGTGAGGCAGAGGCTAGTAGTGAGTTGTTCCTGGATGCACACCATCGAAGAGCTACTAGGCGTCAAGAACAATTACTCAATTACAGGAGGTAATTGCGCTCAGCTGGTGGTCATTAGGTTCCTCTCCAGACTATAAAAAGCTACTTGTGCACATCCCCCTCTTTGCAGAAATCAATACAGAATCGAATGTCATGTGAGCTTGGCAGGCTGGATTACTGCCAAGCCTTATCTGTGTTTATTGCTGCCCAAGCTTGTCTGTGCTGGGTTGCTGCCAAGGACCTGTTGGTCTGTTAATTAAATGCCGTAATTTATCTCTGGTTCGGAGTGTGCTTTGGTGTGGAATAAGGGGGGTCAGAACACTAACTTATGTTAGATACTGTATGTATGTGTATATGTGTGTGTGTGTGTGTGTGTATGTATGTGTGTGTGTATGTATGTATGTATGTATGTATGTATGTATGTATGTATGTATATTTGTGCTGATAAATAAATAAAGGGAGACTAGTATAGATCTATTTCAAGCTATTTAGCTCTCATCAGCTAGCCTTACCCTTACTGGGAATCGAGCCTGTGCTGCATTGCCTCTTAGGCAGATGTGTTAACCACTGAGCTACAGAGCTCGACTCCTTATCAGCCAGGCCAGGGTGAAAGGTATATATTTAAAGTCACAACCCCTGGTATGCCCAAATATGGGAGGAAGATCACTACTTCCATTCTCTGTCCTTTGGCTCGTCACAAGAGACCATCCAGACAGAAACCCAATATTTTTTACTGTTGCCTTTTTGTTACATTTGTTATATTTGTGCTGATAAATAAATAAAGGGAGACTAGTATAGATCTATTTCAAGCTATTTAGCTCTCATCTAGCCTTACCCTTACTGGGAATCGAGCCTGTGCTGTATTGCCTCTTAGGCAGATGTGTTAACCACTGAGCTACAGAGCTCGACTCCTTATCAGCCAGGCCAGGGTAAGAGGTATATATTTAAAGTCACAACCCCTGGTATGCCCAAATTTATTTTTATTTATCAGCACAAATATAACAAATGTGGATTTGTGATCTTGGTCTGAGGGGTAATGAGATCATACCCTTGTCGTGGTCAGACCACTGCCTACTGAGGCTTGACTTCCGGAGGCCAAACCCCCACCGTAGGGAGGAGGAACCGACCAGGTGGTTCCGCCCCAGGCGACTTATGGTCCCCTTGAGGTTCCAGACGGAGCTTGGGGTTATTCCTGATACTCTCGCCCACAGTTCGGTGGAGACTCTGGTTGCTGCCTGGTACTCGGCGGCATCAGAGTCTCTCGACCGGATTGCGCCACTACGGCCCCTCCGGGTCGGCGGATCCCGGAGGCCTCCTTGGTTCACCGAGGAGCTCCGGGAGAAGAAGCGCCGGAGGACGCCTAGAGCACTTGTGGAGGTCCGATAAGTCCGAATCGAACCGAGCACTTTTGACAACATGCACCAAGGAATACATCAGGGCATTGAGGGCAGCTAAAAGAACACATATTGCCACCTTGGTTGCGTCCGCTGAGTCCCGCCCAGCCGCCCTGTTTAGGATTACCCGCTCCCTCCTAAATAGGAGGGACGTGGGGGACCCCCTACAGGGTAAGGCTGAGGAGTATGCCCAGTTCTTAGCGGACAAAGTTGCTCGGTTTCGGTCGGACTTGGACTCCACCTCTGCAGATCCAGCCGAGTCACAGGGGGATTACTTGGCAAACCATCTCTGGGATGAGTTTCAGGATGTTACCTCTGGGGATGTGGACAAGGCCATACGAGCTGTGAGTGCCTCCACCTGTTACTGGACCCCGGGTCCCTCCTGGCTGGTTGCCAACAGCAGTGAGGTGACATGCGGCTGGATCCAGGCAGTCGTGACCGCCTCCCTTCGGGAGGGGCACTTCCCCGCCGCGCTTTAAAACGGCGGGTGATGAGACCCCTCCTGAAGAAACCATCCTTGGATCCAGCCGTTCTTAACAATACCGTCCAGTCTCCAACCTCCCTTTGTTGGGAAGGTTGTCGAGAAGGTGGTGGCCTTCCAGCTTAAACGGTCCTTGGAGGAAGCTAGTTACCTTGACCCCTTCCAGTCCGGCTTCAGACCTGGTTACAGCACAGAAACCGCTTTGGTCGCATTGACCCGATGATCTCTGGAGAGCCAGAGATGGAGGCCATGCGTCCATCCTGGTTTCTCCTTGACCTCTCGGCGGCTTTCGATACCATCGACCATGGTATCCCTTCTGCAACGACTGCGGGAGGTGGGGGTGGGAGGCACTGTTTTGCAGTGGTTTCTCCTCCTACCTCTCGGACAGGTCGCAGTCGGTGTTGGTCGGGAGCCTAGAGATCATCCCTGAGGCCCCTAACATATGGGGTGCCACAGGGTTCGGTCTTATCCCCCCTACTATTTAACATATACATGAAACCACTGGGCGAGATCATTCGGGAGGCACGGGATAAAATACCATCAATACGCGGACGATACTCAATTGTATCTGTCCGCCCCTGTGCCAACTCAATGAAGCGGTGGACGTGATGAACCGGGGCCTTGAGGCCGTTAAGAACTGGATGAGTGTTAACAAACTGGTACTCAACCCAGACAAGACCAAGTGGCTGTTGTGTTTCCCTCCCAACAATTTGGCCAGTGTTCCATCGCTCAGGCTGGGGGGTCAAATTTTACACCCCTCAGATAGGGTTCGCAACTTGGGAGTCCTCCTGGGACCCACAGCTGACTTTCGACCACCATATGTCGGCTGTGACCAGGGGGGCATTTGCCCAGGTTCGCCTGGTCCGCCAGTTGCGACCCTACCTAAACCGGGAGGCCCTCGCAACAGTCACTCAAGCCTGTGATCTCTAGGCTGGAATACTGCAATGTGCTCTACATGGGGCTGCCCTTGAAGTGCATTCGGCGACTGCAGTTAGTCCAAGAATGTAGCCGCGCGAGTGATAGTGGGCGCACCGCGGTTCGCCCACATAACACCTATCCTCCGCGAGCTGCACTGGCTACCTGTCGATCTCCGGGTGCGCTTCAGGGTATTACTTACCACCCTTTAAAGCCCTCCATGGTAGTGGATCTGAGTACTTGAGAGACCTCCTCCTGCCGATTACCTCCCTCCGACCAATTAGATCGCACAGATTGGGCCTCCTCCGAATTCCAGCCACCAGTCCAATGCCAACTGGTGACTACGCGGAGGAGAGCCTTTTCAGTAGCAGCTCCGACCCTGTGGAACGACCTCCCCATCGAGATTCGCACCCTCACCACCGTCCAGACCTTCCGCACAGCCCTTAAGACCTGGCTATCCCGTCAGGCCTGGGGATAAGTTTTTAATTCACCCCCGCCCGAGTGTTGAGTGTTGAATGAAAGTTGTGTTTTTACTGTTTATTTTATTCACATATGTTTATGTCTTTATATTGCACCCCCCCCTTTTCCTATGAATGTAAGCCGCCCTGAGTCCCCTCAGGGAAAAGGGCGGCCTATAAATCCCAAATAAATGAAAATAAATGAAATGAAATGAAATGTAACAAAAAGGCAACAGTAAAAAATATTGGGTTTCTGTCTGGATGGTCTCTTGTGACGAGCCGAAGGACAGAGAATGGAAGTAGTGATCTTCCTCCCATATTTGGGCATACCAGGGGTTGTGACTTTAAAAATATAAATAATAATATAAATAATAATATAAATATAAATATAAATATAAATATAAATATAAATATAAATAATAATATAAATATAAATAATAATATAAATAATAATATAAATATAAATATAAATATAAATATAAATATAAATATAAATAATATAAATATAAATATAAATATAAATATAAATATAAATATAAATATAAATATAAATATAAATATAAATATAAATATAAATATAAATATAAATATAAATATAAATATAAATATAATATAAATATAAATATAAATATAAATATAAATAATATAAATATAAATAATATAATATAAATAATATAAATATAAATAATATAAATATAAATAATATAAATATAAATATAAATATAAATATAAATATAAATATAAATATAAATATAAATATAAATATAAATATAAATATAATATAAATATAAATATAAATATAAATATAAATATAAATATAAATATAAATATAAATATAAATATAAATATAAATAATATAAATACAAATACAAATACAAATACAAATACAAATACAAATAGCAGTTAGACTTATATATACCCCTTCATAGGGCTTTCAGCCCTCTCTAAGCGGTTTACAGAGTCAGCATATTGCCCCCAACAACAATCGGGTCCTCATTTTACCCACCTCGGAAGGATGGAAGGCTGAGTCAACCCTGAGCCGGTGAGATTTGAACAGCCGAACTGCAGAACTGCAGTCAGCTGAAGTAGCCTGCAGTGCTGCATTTAACCACTGCGCCACCTTATATAAATACAAATATAAAGATATATATACATACATACACACATACATACATACACACACACATCTGCATACATACATACATACACACATACATACATACATACACACACACATCTGCATACATACATACATACATACATACATACATACATACGGACAACCTAGTTTAATGTTACTTACATTTAGATTTCATACATATACACTCTCATTCATATACATATATACATATACACATACACATACACGCATGCATCTATGGGCGCATGTGGACACGTACACACACACATTCTAACTCATGTTAGACTAGGTTAGCCAAGTAATCTCATTCCTCAACAAAAAAGTGTCCGAACAATTGATTAGAAGGTGTAAAGTCATCACCAGCAGAGCAGTTTTTGCTTTTCTTCTCATCCTACTAGATCCCTTCTACCAGGCACAATAGGATCTCTTGTTAATGGTGGAATATCTTAGTAAGATGTATAGCATAGCATTTTCTATGTGACTCCATTGCAGAGATAAATGGATCTCTTTAAAACATTTAATTCTTCTAATTATAAAGAAAGCAACTTTATTGCATTCAAATTTAAGAAAAAGCTGCTCATAAAAGTTACTATATTTAAAAACAGAGATAAAGCTTTGGAAGATACTACAAAGGAAGTTCTCATTGTTCTTTAACGGGGAATTGTTGCTTAGAATCATGTTAAACATTGGAAAATAACTCTATTGATCCAGACTGACATACAACCAATTGGCAGATACTGTACATATAACCAGACAATAACTTAGATGAATACATACCAGAAAAATAACAAAAAAATCTATGTGCATAGTTATTTGGAGGATGAAATACAGGAATCAGCACTAACATGGATGATTGGCACTGACAAGACGCCTTGAGAAAATATAATATGGATTAGATCAAGCTCAATAGTCTTGGTTGACAGAAATAATATGCCAAATACAGCTGTCTTTTTAAATTTCTCATTCATCTGTTTATTTTATTGAGACAAGTTACAATGCTTAATCTGAATATGAGTTATGATTCTGCACAATTGAATGCTTACAAATAACTTCAAAATCAGTAATCCAAATGAAGTGGTAAGAATGCACTTTTCAATTACTTTTAGATGTACAAGATGATTCAGATTAATATAAGGCATTTGTATGTTAGGATGTTTTTGTGCACTTCTTGTTTCTTTAGAGAAAACTTCATTAATTCATAACCTTCAGTGCTATGATATTCATCAAACCTTACAGTGTCAGAATGACAGGTAGTTGTGTTTCAAGCCTGCCCACTGCACTTCTGTCAGATACCACAAATCAATCTGATTTATAGCCTTGCAAATCAACCAATCAAGTCATGGAGAGTTGGAATCAGTTTCGGTAGAGTCCCCCTCTTGCTTTGCTTGATTTATACCCATTTTATCTTCTTCATAGAAGCAAAAACATTCTTGCCGTAGTACCAGACTGCATGGAGAAAACCTGATAAACATACAGTAAGTAGTGAGGCTGTATTAATAAGTAAGTAGTGAGGCTATAGTAGTAAGTTTAGACTCACTAAAGTAGGTAGTGTAGAAATGTGGGATCTCAATCTTTCATCTTCACTTTTTATTTGATAAGAGTTAGAATAGGGTAAAGCGACTGCTACTTCAATAGCATCTGATGAATATAATGGGGCACTTTCTGTAAATTCCCTGCATTCATATATAGTAGAAAAGTATTTATGGTTTTTTATATCATTACAGCTATAAGATACTTGAAGAACACTGCCAGTTATAGTAGAAATAAATAACCTAGACAAATACCTTCTGTGGTTATCCTAATTTGAGGAATTTGTCATATTTTGAGGATAATTGGGGATGGGAAAGCTATGCATTTGATTCAAAAACTGGTTGACTGACTGAGGAAAAAGGTGGAAATCTATGTAGATGAGATACATGGTAACAGTGACAATTAAGAAATATCACTTTCACACAGATAAACTGCGTGAGAGTTGAATGCTAAAAACATCCTGGATTGGTGAATATAACCCACTGAGGTGAAACCACAGGAATTTTATCTGACATGTTTTGTTTTGATGTTTCATGAATAGCAATGTAACCAAATAATTATCAATAAAAGTATGTAATTTTTATGAATTGAATAATACAATAATTTCTTAAGTTTCTATATCCAACCAAAACCTAATTGTTTTAGCACAAACGTTTTCCTAGGTTCAAGAAACCTTGAGATAGCTAAGTAGGAATCTTTGCAACTCTTATTAAGTTACTTAAAAAAACATTGCACTGGGTTCCAACTATCATGTAATTCACTGAACTCACCATGATTAACTTTCTTATGTTCTTTAAAGATGGCTTATTGAAAACTAGAAATCTATCTTTTAAAATGGTGCAGTACTTTTTTAGTGACCAGAAGTTTTCCAGTCTGGACAGACGAGCAGTGTGTGAGCTCTGAAGAGTCTCACATGAACTCTGTCTGACAAACCAATTCCGAGATCCTTTTTATTGTAACTTCAGAATGAAGACAGAGGCTCGTTGTGGTAACACTGTAACCACTTTAATTCACTATTAACTTTGTAACAAGTAACGCAAGTAGACCGGGCTGGACGCGCGGTGGTAAACAGAAATGAATATAACAGTAGACTGGGTAGTCTGTGAAGTAGATAGGAAGGTCTGTGTGGTAGACCGGTGTCTTCGGCAGTCTGAGTAGACCGGTATGTTCGGCTGCTGCGAAGTAGATCGGGGTGGCGGGTTGGAAAGAGCCTGCCTTTTATATTCCAGCAGACTTGCGCTTGACAGCTCGGCAACTGACAGGCGCGTCTGATTGGCTAAGACGTGCCTGGCTGCTACCGAGCTGTCATTCGCAAGAGTGAGGACTTTCTTTAGCTATACAACACTTTTGGATCAGACCCCCCCCCCCGGGGTGTGTGAAGAAGGGGCAGTGTCTCATCAGATCCAGAAGGAGTGCAACATGTCCCTCGTAGGTTGGAGATTTACTCTCTGAATCAGAGTCAGGGCAGCAGCATGGCAACATGGTTGCACAAGAAGCTGGCTTCTAGCCAAAGCAACTGAGCAGGAGTGTCCAGGATGAGATGAAAGCCCAGTAAGAAGATCTAATTAACCCACAGTCATAAATCAGAACTTGGAAAAGGCAAATAACCTTGAGAGTATAAATAATATTAATGGACAGATTTGGATTTTGGCAAAAAGAAAGAAAGAAGGGGGGAATGGAGGGTTGAACCACTAGCCCAAAAAGAGCCATTTGCTTGAAATGCGTGTGGACAGAAATCTGGACAGAAAAGGAGAAAGTAGAGAAGTGACAAATCCACTCAAATACAAACTCTAAATTTGGTTTTGGATTTGAAAGATTGTGTTTTTAAAAGAGACTAGGCGGTTGAATGAAAATCAAACATACTGAGGAGATTTGCTTCATTCGAATTTCTTCTAACTAACATATCTCAAGCAACTCCAATTAATGAGAGGTGGAATGTAACAAGGGATAAAAAATCAAGAAAAAGCACTATTTTCTCACTGATAACCTAATCTTACCTATGCAGCAAATGAAATGCGAAATCCTGAGCAGGAAAGTTTAATTAACCAATTGCCATAAATCAGAACTTGGAAAAGCAGGAGGCAAAGAGAAACATACCGGAATTTGGCTCTATGCAAGTTTGTTCCAATTAATATATTTTGAGCAACTATAACCAATGAGAGGTGGAAGATAACAAGGGAAAAAATAATAAAATCAAGAACCGGGAAAATATGAAGTTTTTTCTCTGCAAAAGATCAAAATGGCTCCCACTTCTCTTCCTTTTACATTAGCTGAATTAGCTAAATTTAAGGTGGAACAGAACTTTGAAATAAAAACTGTATAATTAACTGCAATTTTGGAACTGGACATTAAGGAAGAATAAAGATTAAGATGGTTCCCGTCTTTCTTCCTCTCCACATCAGCTGACTAGCTATATTTAAGGTGGACCAGATCTCTGAAATAAGAACTGTATAACTAACTGTAACTTTGGAACTGGACATTATGAAAAGGTGGAAATTTGAAGAACTACATGAAATTATAAAAATATGCATAAATCATTAAAATCAAGTCTAAATAGAATTTTGAACTCAGAGAAGCAGGAACTGAAGGAAGAAGTGAAGGAAGAAGAGGGGAGGGATAATGAAGGGGTAGAAATGGTGGGAAATAAAAAGCAGACAAAAAACTTCATTGGTTTGACAGTGGTATAGGGAAAATTGAAAAGTGGGGATGTGTCCCAACAAAGGAAATAAAAGCAACAAAAGATTTTATTGAGGTTGACAATGGCATAGGGAAAACTGTACAGTGGGGTTATGCCCCAATGAAGGGAAATACAAAAGATTTCACTGTGTTTGACAGTGGCTGGGAAAAATTGACAAGGGTGGACATGTCCAAAACAAAGAAAAGGGAGAAGAAAGGAATAGAGAAGTGGGACAAAATACTACTAGGAAAAATTCAGATAACTAGAAACTGTTACATGGGAAATATAAAGCTGAGATATTGGTTAACTCCTATACCCGATAACAAAATTGAGTTGCTAACTGAAAATGATGATGGAAAGATAATTAAATAAAGGTTAAAATATATGGAATATGGACAATATGAAACTGTTTTGGTATGTGATTCACTTTTATGCATGATAATTAAACTGAGTTACTAATTGATTGAATATGTTAATGGAAAGAACAATTAAGTATGGGTTAAAATATATGAAACATGGATACATATAGAACTCCTAAGATGATGAACAAAGTGAGATGTGTATCACTTGTTATTCTATATAGTAGATTAAGGGAATTGTAATGAACAATTATTAAGGATTATTATTTAAATACAATAAGGGTAACTTAAGCAAAGATATGGAAAAATGGAAAGGGAACATGAAATATACCTACAATGGGAAACTATTGAGATTGCAAGATAGAATCACAAATTTGGGGCATGTAAGGATGCATAATTATATAAATATAATGATGAGAATAGCTTGGGAATTGTAACCAGATCTACAAATCGCCCAAAAATAGGCTGGGGTGGGGGTGGGAGGTTAAAAATACAATTACTATATATGTATGCTTATTTCTTTGCTTTTAAAAAGAAAGAGGAAGATATAAAGTCTATCCAAATTAAATATGTATATTGAAAAGGAATTATAAATACCATCAACATAAAATGGAGCTTGCTCAGAGGCTGAAATACACCAAATAAATGAGATGAAGAGTGTGAAGTAGAGGAGAGAGGTAAGGGGAGGAGAGGGAGAGGAGAGAGGGGGGCGAGAGGAGGAAAAAAGAAGGAATGGAAAGGGGACAGAGGAAAAAGGAGAGAGAAAAGGAAAGTAGAGAAGAGAAGGACAACAGAGGGAAGAAATGAGGTAAGGAGTGGGAGGAGAAAGGACAAGAAAGTGATGGATAAGGTACAAATATGGTGTACGGAGAGCAGAAGAGCCAATAATTGTCTTTGGGAGTTAATGGTAAGACGAATTGATGTAAACAGTTAATAATATAATACAATGTTGGTTATGTAATAGTATACATGTGGCTATATGTTATGAAAGTGAAAAAAATAAAAGAACTTTAAATCTATATAAAAAATTGTGCAGTACTTTTCAAAGGTAAGCACCTACTTAAATAAACCACTTTTCTCCTCCCTTGCAAAATGCCCCAAACAATAGTTGGAACTGCAAAAGTCTCTTGTAATTATAAATGTCCAACATTAAGCATGATGGTATGAAAATGTCAAAATGTGTGTTTTATATCTTGAGGTGCATCGGACCTTTCGTACTTGCGTTCCAATATCAGGTGCAAATATGTGCATCATGGGATTTGTGTTGTGAATCATTATGCACATTGTTAGTTTCTTCTGGAAACAGCTAGGTTTATTGCAGTTTTCTCACTGCTCACTTCCTTCTGCTTACCTCCTGGATTGGATATTCTCTACTCAAGCCATCTGATCCACTCAACTTCTTCTTTTAGCTCTTCAGGGCTTGATCCAACTCCAGCCAGTTCACTGGGCCGCTTCTTCATTAGTTAAAACTGTCAGACTCCCTTTCCTTTAATCCAGTGTTTCTCAACTTGGCGACTTTAAGTCCTGTGGACTTCAACTCCCAGAATTCCCCAGCCAGCTGAATTAGCTGGCTGGGGAATTCTGGGAGTTGAAGTCCACAGGACTTAAAGGTGCCAAGGTTGAGAAATACTGCTTTAATCCATTGACTGAGTACAGATAGTCCTCAATTTACAACAGTTGCTTAGCAACCATTTGAAGTTACAATGGTGCTGAAAAATGGACTCATGACCATTTTCACATTTACAACTGTTGCAGGCATCCTGAAGGTCACACACCGTAACACAACTGTGTTACTAATTTAGCAACTGCAGTAATGCACTTAATAACTTTGGCAAGAAAGGTCATAAATAGAGCAAAACTCACTTAACCAAATGCGTCACTTAGCAACAGGAATTTTGGGCTCAATTGTGATCATAAGTCCAGGAGTACCTATATTGCCAGCTAACATTTCTTATTACCTTGTACACCCAAGCTGCATTTCTTCTGTTAACAGGCAGTGGCTGGGTAGAACTCTACCCAGGTAGAGTTCTGCAGGGAGAGAGAAAAACCTTCATGAGTAATTTTTCTACCATCCCTTGTTCTTAGCTCTTAAACAGTCACTCCTTAAAATAACCTACTTTCTCTCTTCTAACCCTTGAACCAGAGTAACTTTTTTTTCTGTTCAACTTCTTTCTTTTTCCTGTTCCTTTCTTGCACCTATTTCTACTGCTTTTTTATTTTTCCAATTCCTCAGAGTTTCATTGTTATTTCTCCATCAGTAGCATTTATAGAAGCCAAGGGGATTATGGGAATGCAAGAGGTTTTGTGGCTTTACAGTACAAAACTCACTCCTATTTTTACCATGACCAAAAGGCAGCAAGAACCAGCAGATACCACTGCATTTTATTTCATGTGATGACATGTCCTTTGTCTGAAGGTCACTATTATTAGTTTCCTTCATTGACTTAAGGTGCCTAACACAGGCTATTTTATTTTCTCCGTAAACTCCACCTGTTTACAGGCTCTTATTCTTGACCTATACGATGATTTCCTACTATGGGTCCAAATTCTTTGTACCCTGGTTTTAACTTCACTAGTACTCCTAGCAAATTCCTAGTATTTTGTAGGAAACTTAACCATTTAAATCTTTGTCCATATATGTCACTTTTTGTTCACCTGGACTCGCAACAGCTCTCCAGAAGTCCAGCTAGGCATTTTCCCAATTCTAAATCAAGATATTAGGGTCAGAATTGGGCTATTATGCATGTAAACTGCACCTTCTACCAGTGGATAAGTATGAAATAACAGCAATCAGCAGAATCTTTAGATCAGTTCCAAGATGAAATAGGATTACACTTTCTGGTTTCAATTGTGGAAGTAGAAGCTTTCTCATATTAATTTAACTTCTGCCTAAAGGCTAATGAATAAATCTCTAATTGGGCAATCTGGAAGCTATAAAATGTGTATAATATCCTGGGATATAATGTAAACTACTGTATAACAATATAATTTTATGTATTTTTAAAAATATCCATTTCCTGGACCATCTGGACATATTATAAGCCATACCACTGTGCTTCCATGAGACTCATCATCATATTTTAATTTGTATTAATTTATGATAGAGACATAATAATGGAATTATTACTAGGTGAATGATATTTCATTCATTCAATTTAGAAAATAATTATTTTGGAACGGAGATAGACCTTTAAAAAGGTTTCATTAATCTATAAATATATCTGTGTATTTGTGTATCATCATATGCTACTATTATTTTTAAATCTGTGAAGCCACCCTATATTGGCTGAAGTAGCCTAGAAAGTAAATCAAATCAGCTAGCTTTCCCTTCCTACAAGTTGTAACCCTGCTTACTTGTTCTGTGACACTCCACAAATCAAGACTTTTTGATTCAACCTGTGCTCCTGTGCTCACTGACTGAAAGCCACCCTAAAGAAAGTTGAAAAATACACTATACCACAGTTATATGGATTATTGGAATTAGAAGGATCATGGTCAAAAGTATGCTACGATCAATGGTATTGAAACCTGCTGATACATTCAAGAACCACTTCTAGCCCTACTCATCAACAAATATGATCAATGCTGTCTCTGTATTATATTCCAGCCTGAAACCCAACTGAAAGGGGTCTTCATGGACTATGGATAATACTTTATCCAGAACCCCTGAAGCTACAGACCAAACTCCTTTTCAGCAACCTTACGAAAAGGATTGGAGACTGGATAAAATTGGGTCCAGTATTGTTGAATTTGCATATGCATGACTAATGTAACAGTGTGTTTTAAACTCATTGCTCACCCTTTGGATTTGGGCCTTATGTTCTTATCCTTTTGTCAGCATTTCTTCATTCAGTAATCAGGAAAGAAAACCACTGGACTCCATTTGTTGAAATCAAGTGTACTTTTACTAATTATAAATGAACAGTTGCAAAGCTAAGCTAAGTCTGGTTAATTAGTATTGTATACCCGGCAACAGCCTGTGCTGCGCTCTGATTGGATGGGACGCAGCAAAGCCTGTGATGGGTAATAAAGTGACAGTTAATGACAGTTGCTTGTGCCTGAGAGTATAAATACCGTGTCAGTTGAAACAGAATCTGAATCGCTGTCATCTTCTAATAAACATCTTGCTCTCTGATTCCATGGCTCCTGCGTCTTTCCCTCAACAATACACAAAAATGGCAACGAGGATGGGATTGCGATTCCGCAGAGCCTGGAAAACAACGCGAAAATCAGAAAAAAGTCACAACGGAGAACAAATGGCCAGCATGCACTCAGCAGCAGCAGTAGCCACCGTGAAGCCTTCCATCTACGCCAACTTGAAGGACGAGCCACGCCAACTCCAAGGACGAGCCACAGACCGCGAAGGCCAACCTTGGCTGGACTGCCTGCCTGCCTGCAGCCGCTGCTGCCTTACACTCTCCTCACGGCTTCTATCTGCCTAATACAAACCGCGTTCCATTTGAAGTCGCTTCAACTGGCTCCAAATACAAAGTGCATGGCCTCAACTAGCTGCCTAGTATCTGAATGGAACTGTAGCTGTAGCTGAGGAATCATCTGCACTGGAAAAGATCGATGCTGTAGATCGATGTTCCTCAAACCTCAAACCTCTGACACGCGCTCAGAAGCTGTCAGAAGCCTGCTACCTGCCTTCCAAACCGACAAAGCCTGCCACCGTTCTTCCTACAGAGCCACCAGCCGCCGCTGCTGCCTGGAGCCAACCACTGCTCCACCTACTGCCTGCCTCCCAAGGAGCAACTCTAGCAACTCTAGCCGCTCAGAAGCCCTCTAGCTGCTCAGAAGCCTGCCTGCTGCACAGAAGCTTCTAGCCGCTCAGAAACCTGCCTGCTGCACAGAAGCCCTCTAGCCGCTCATAAGCCTGCCTGCTGCCTTCCGAACGAGCCCAGGATCTCCAACGCCGCCTCCAGGGCCGGCTCCACTCTCAAACGCTCTCAAATTGCTGTCTCCGCTCTCAAACACTCTCAAATTGCCGTCTCCGCTCTCAAATCACCTTCCTACACATCCAAAGCACAAACCTCATCATAAACTCGGCCGCTAAACCACGCTCTGGCCTGACTGTTCTTCTAAAATGTTTGCGACGCACCGCCATTCCTGCTCGCAGCAACCCCCCCCCCAACAGAAACCGCAACGTCCAACCGAAGTTACCAACAGACTTGGACTTCTTTGAGTTTCCCTCCATGTAAGCTCTCCAACCTCCATGACCGGAAAAATTCGATAAGGTCTTGCCAAGCATGCGCAGAGCTTGAATATGCAAATATGAATATGCAAATTTGAATATGCAAATTTGAATATGCAAATATGAATATGAAAATGTGAATATGAAAATGTGAATATGAAAATGTGAATATGAAAATGTGCCAAATAACGGGGGAAGGAGAGAATTGTAAATGTTGAATTGTAAATGTTGAACATGAACACAAAAAATGCAAATAAATAAACAGATAACACATAAATGCAAACAAATAACATGCAAATTGACAACACAAAAAGGCAAATAAATAACACGCAAATGGATGGTGATTATTGCAAATAACTGGGGGGAAGGAATATTGAAATAACTGGGGGGAAGGAGTATTGTATACCCGGCAACAGCCTGTGCTGCGCTCTGATTGGACGGGACGCAGCAAAGCCTGTGATTGGGTAATAAAGTGACAGTTAATGACAGTTGCTTGTGCCTGAGAGTATAAATACCGTGTCAGTTGAAACAGAATCTGAATCGCTGTCATCTTCTAATAAACATCTTGCTCTCTGTTTCCATGGCTCCTGCGTCTTTCCCTCAACAATACACAAAAATTAGGCACGAAAGCGAATAATATATTGTATAATTCATTCCCCTCCCCTTGGCATCCTGTGCACAGTCCAATCATAATTCTCCCAAATGTCAGGTGTGAGATAACTTCGAAAGGCATCACCAGGATGGAATGCTGGACCGTTGGCCTTGGTGGAAAACACTCCTCCTCCACATCCGCAGTAAGGTGGTCAGTTCAGAGTCTAGAAACTTCCTCCAGCACAACAATGATTCCCCTCCCAAATACCATACCCCCCCTCCCCGTTTCAATGGCAGCCGAAGCAGTAGCAAAGCGGAGGCTGACACCTTTTGATTAGCAGCATGGGGTCAAAGAGATACACTTTCCGCCACATTTATTTCAGAGTGTTTCAACCAGTCTTATTCTTCAAATATAAAATTTTGCTTTGTAGATGATAAGAAGAAAACTGGTTAGGCTTTCTATATATTTATTATTTTATTTTGTTCACTCACTGTTTGTCTTTTGGTATTGCACCCCTTTCCCTGTGATTGTAAGCCGCCCTGAGTCCCCTCAGGGAGAAGGGCGGCCTATAAATCTTAATAAAATGTCTAAAAAAAAATGTCTAAATATATGAAAATTTGCTAAGCTTATCTCTCTATCCAACGAATCTGTGTATTTATCCCTCACTCTGACAGTGGGGCAAAACAATTTTATTTACACTTATTATCTAATTATAAATAGTGTTTCACAGAATGACAATTATCAGTATGAGCCAGTGACATGAAATTAAAGAACATATCACTCCATTCCAACTTTGCTTAATTAGTACAAACAGAATGTCATCCAATGTGAAAGTTATTCTTTCAATTTAAATTATTTTCCAAATGAATTAAAATGAATTGCTAGGTAGAACTGTTTTATATTCAGTGTGTAATCTCTTCAGGAAAAGGAAGCTTTGAGTTTGAAAGGGATGCAGAGTGGAATAGAAGTAATTTCAGCTTAATGGAAACTACTGAAATATTCAATGAAGTCAGATCAGGGAGTAATACTTGGAGCAGAGGACATGCATAATTTTTTTAACCCATTTTGGTAGGGTTACCAGGTTGCAACCTAGTGAACCCAAGTGTATATACAAAGAACAACACAAACTATCCTTCCTGATAATCACTCAGTCTGCTGCCCATATGTTGAAGCAGTAAACCTTAAGTTTGCCCATAGCATCTGGCAAGGAAAAATGAATACTTAAGAAAGCACAAAGAAAAAGAAAATATAATGGTAGCAACCTGCTGCTATTGTTATATGGTTATTATTGTGTTACATTCTATGTTGCCTTTATTTCTGTCTCCAGAAAATCAAGAAAATGATAATATGATACTAGCATATCTCTACACAGATCTATCTATTTTGCAAGCTGCATTGTCTATCAATCAGATTCCATGTGTAATTCTAGGTGTTGGCTTTCTCATTAAAATCTCATATGAATTAGGACTTTGTTACATATGAGACCATCATTCTATCATGATTTCTGCCCAACGAGTAAAATCTGGAAGAGTTGGCACAGTCCAGATTCCACTGTAAAACACTGAGCTTGAGGGCCAAAGGAGAGACACTGTATACCTCATCTGGAGAACAATATCCCTATGTGGTTGCATGGCCCGGAGGTTGCTTTTGCGTGCACGCCCTGGGATATGGTGTAATGATTTACTCCCTAGTTTATTCCTGGTTTTTTATATTATATTATGCTTCCCACTGTGCTATATATTATTGTCTGGTTTTCTTATTTTTGCTGCTTTTGCATTTTTAGAAGTAATGTAAGTCACATATAATTAGGTTGGTGATTGAAGCAATATACAAATTGATTTATTGATATTATTTTTTTAAAGTTGCTTATTTTCCTATCAATGAAAATAAGAACCAGATTCTATTTAATTTATATAGATACAAGAATATCAATGAGTTTAACATTAGAAAATTGCATATGCCCAATTATTACTTCTCCTTTTTTAAATTAAGGATCTATGAACAGGTTTTGTGAGAGGAATACTTTGATAGTGGTTAGGGTGCAGTACTGCAGGCCACTTCAGCTGGCTGTGATCTCTAGTTCAGCGGTTCAAATCTCACCGGCTCAAGGTCGACTCAGCCTTCCATCCTTCCGAGGTGGGTGAAATGTGGGGGCAAGTTGCTGACTCAATTTGCTAAAAAATTTATAAACCGCTTAGAGAGGGCTGAAAGCCCTATGAAGCGGTATATAAGTCTAATTAATAATAAATAAATAAATAAATAAATAAATAAATATATCAAGAATAATGACACAATTATTAACTATAAAATAGCAATAGCACTTAGACTTACATATTGCTTCACAGTACTTTACAGTCCTTTCCCAGAGGTTTACAGAGTCAGTATATTGCCCCCAACAATCTGGGTCCTCATTTTATTGACCTTGGAAGGATGAAAGGCTGAGTGAACCTTGAGCCGGTGAGATTTGAACTGCCAAACTGCTGGCAATTGGCAGTCAGTAGAAGTAGCCTGTAATACTGCATTCTAACCACTGCACCACTATGGCGCCCCTATAAAAGCTGGTGTCCTATTTCAGGAAGGGAGGTCATTTATCCATTTTCCCATTGAGAGAATATATGTGCACTGTAAAGGACTAGTAAATCTTCCTTATTGAGTTGTACATTTACATGCTATATCATGCATTTCTTTATCCAGTCTGAATATTACAGTGCTTTCTGGAAATAGGGGGAAGGACTACATTTTATATTGGAAGGGTCTTGGAAACTTTTCTAGATTTCCCCAGAAATTTGTTCTCTTTATAAATGATCTTTGCATTTAGTAAAGAAAATTAATGATTGATGGCTTCAGCTAAAGAGAGATGTCCATGGCTTATTCAGAAATGGAAGGCATGTACTGTATATTCAATAAAATCTTCTCAGAGATTTGCAATATGGTTTAAGCATCCTTTTTGACTAATAAAAAGAAGGAAAAAATCTTTGCAGCATTTGCAAAATAAAAGAACATATGCTGATTTTGTTTTCTTTGCATAGAAAGGAATGTAGCCAAACTGTTGGTGTCAGGAAAGCCTCAAAGAAACAGAAGGTTTGCCCTGAGTGCTCATTTGATTATTTGTTTTGAACAGAATTTAAAACTAGAAAGCAAGTGGGACTATTTCAGAATCAGTTCAACTGCTTTTGCCTCTTTGTTTTCATTTTTAAGTGTAAAAAGACTTTTCCTGCTTCTAGTCATCTGTTCTGTCTGGCAGTCTGGCACCTATTTAGATGATAACTAAGATAATGGAAGTTATAACAGAAAAGAAATAACAGAATAACAGAGTTAGAAGGGTTGTTAGAGATCTTCTAGTTCAATCTCCCGCTCCCACAGGAAACTCTATACCAGTGATGGTGAACCTTTTCGCCTCAGGTGCCATAAGCTTGTGTGTGTCACTATTGTGGTGCTCATGTACCCACCCCCATAACTTAATGCCCCACATGCTGTGCCTTCTGCACATGCATGTATGAACCCCCCTGCTGTTCCATGCATGTGTGCACGGCTTTATTAGAGCCTGGAGAGGTGAAATGGCCTCCACCCTGGAGGCCCACCTGGAGGCCAGAAATGGCCCCATTTTCTGACTTCCGGTGGGGCCTTTAGGTCTGTTTTTGCCCTCCCCAGGCTCCAGAGGCTTTTTAGTTCCAAAACTTCCAGTTTGCACATTGGGCAGTTTTTCACCCTCCTGAAGCCTCCAGAAGGCGAAAAACAGCCCAACATACAAACTGGAAGTCCATTCCCGAACTTCCAGTTTGCGCATTGGGTGGTTTTGTTGGGTGAAAAAACAGTCAAAAATCAAGGGCTGGAGCTGACAGGGCAATGTCTTGCGTGCACCACAGAAGTGGCTCCGTGTTCCACCTGTGGCACTCATGCCATAGGTTCGCTATCACGGCTCTATACCATTTCTGACAAGTGATCGTCTAGTCTCTTCTTAAAAGCCTACAGTGATGGAGGAACCACAATTTCTGAGGGAAAGCTATTGATTGACTAGTTGATTGTTCTCACTGACAGGAAATTTCTTCTTAGTTCTAGGTTGGATCTCTCCTTGATTTATTTCCAGCAATTGTTTCTTGTCTTGCCTTCAGGTGCTTTGGAAAATAGATTTGTAGAAAATTGACTTGGTCTCCTGATGGCAATTCTTGAAGTTTTCTTCATCAAAAGAGTCAATATTTGAGGAAGAAGGAGGGGCTTAGCAGTGAGAAGATGGAGTTTCAGGCTACTCCTGAAATTCCTCTATACTGAAGGATTTTTGGACGAGTTCTTTGAACTCTAGCTGTCCCGGAGAAGACAGTGAAGGTGAGGAGAGACCCAGGACCTCAGAGATACCCGCAAATCTCTGGGGGGGGGGTATTAACTCCTCGTGCCAATTCCTTTCTGGATTAGCTGCGTGCTAACTGAAACTGCAGGTTGCCCCTAAGAATGCTAGAAGTGATGTCATCTGGTAAGCTGATTTTATTATCCAAGAGAGACTGTTCGCGTTAAAAACTTAAGATAACTGAAACCAAAGAACAGGGAAATTTAGCGGCGAATTGGCTTTTTCTAATGGATTTATGGCTGGTGGTTACTTTACTTCTTAAATGCTTCAAGAAACTCCTCGACACCCTCCCCCCTCTGAATCTCCTTAAGTGGATCGTAAAATTTATTTTCTACTAATTAGCCCGTCACGATTCGACACTTTTATTACTTTACTACTCGGCTTTGTTTACAATCACAGCCTGTGAGAGGCTAAGAAGTCTGTGGGGGAAAAAAAAAAGAGTTTGCAATTTTTAACTGCGACACACATCATGGCGTCCCAAAATACCTCTAAGATTTCATTTCAGAGACTTTTTTCCGCATGTAGAGGACTCTTTGATTCTTATCAAAGACTGGAAAGAAAATTGGATCATCTGATTTTAAAATATGAAGCAAAAACTGAGATTGTTGAATGTTTAAATGCTCCTGAAATACAAACGGAAAATGTGAGAAATGGTGTCTGGTCTATCTCAGAGGAAGAAAGGAGGAGGGAAGCTATAAAGAAGACTCATTTAAAAAGACAGAGTGCAGGAGGAATGGAAAATCCACCCTTGAGAATTAAGTTAATTTGGAAAATTTTACAAGCCCAGGACAACATTATTATTATTTCGTCACAGACATTCAGAGTCCAAAGGTGCCAAAATATCTTTGTCTGGATTTGATTATGGAAACATTTGGTAAATTTATCCAACGCGTGGCAATTGGCTGGAGAGGATCCTGCTATTGGAGAGACACTGGCTGATAGATGGAATGGATAGTAATATATACAATTGGAACTGGCTGATAGAATGAAGAACACAATTGAAAACTAGTTAAACCTAATTGCTTTTTCTTGTAACAGATATAGTTGAATAATAATTGATATTGATAGTAATGTATATAATGTGGAGTTGATATGATAACTAACAATTGGAAGATTATACATAAAGAGTATTAACTACAATAATTATCACTATTAAAAACTAAATAAAATACATACAATCAAATGTTAATCAATACTGGGAAAATGTTATGATATATGATATAATTAAATATTATGGATGTCCAGCTAAAATAGGATATGAGGATTTGATGATAATAGAGGATTTTATAAATAAGTAAATGAATTGTTAGCATGTGTTATGGATTAATTATGTAATGCATAGCTAAGGATGAAGGATGTTTAAATAACCATAGGTAATTAAAACATAATGATGTTGATATGGTAAATATTCGAGTTAAGATATTTGAATTAATATGAGTTAATGGAAGAGAAGCACCAAAGCATGTTGTAACCAGTTGATATACTTCTTTTTTTTCTCATGATAGACACCTGTGTTTTGTTTCGTTTTCCTGCCTGGTCTCTTGTCGTTTTTGTCTTTTTTTGTATTATTTTTATTTTTTATTCTTTATTTTAATTTTTATCTTTTATCTGTCCTTTTTTTCCCCCCTTTTTTTTTTCCTCTCCCACCGGTGTGGGCAGGGATTGTTCAAGATTATTACTTTCATCAATATTGCTAAATAATAATTACAGTTAAATGAAAATGGATATATAATAATGTCTTAGTTAATATGAGTTATGTTGGTTGACTGTGGAGGAGATGTACCAAAACTTATCTGTAATTGATTGATATACTTTTTACAGATGTAAAGAAAGATGTGTATCTGCTTTAAACTAAAATTAAAAAACATTTATTTTAAAAAAAAGAGTCAATATTTGTACTGGTTCCTTCAGTTCTAAAATCTGCCTTACACTTAAAGCTGAAATGCTCACATTCCAATGTACGTTTACAAAATTCTTTCCAGTTGCTCAATGTATTTTCCTATATACTGAAAGACTTGGAATACTGGAAATTTAAATCTAAAACATCTAAAGAACATCATTTGGGAAGAGCTTGCCTAAACCTTTCTTTATATGATTTTGCAGCAGTTTGAAAGCAATTACAGATGCCTTTGATTATATAATATCAGCAGTGATATACAATGGAACTGACTTGTTTCTGGCTCAGATTCATTGTATTTGAAACCATGCCAAAGTTAGTATAGTATTTGTGTTATATACATTTGGGTGGGGGTTGTTTTTGAAGTGTGGAAGAGATGTGGAAGACAATGATTACAGTTGATAAATGAAATGATGGAGTATGAAGTTGAATGCAGTAGAATGGTTTTTGAAGTGGGGAAACAGAAAATATGAAGAATATTTAACTGCTTGCAAGATGAAAAGAATTAGTGAAACAGCAAGATAATGTTTGCTGATAATAGCTCTTCTGCCAAATTGTTTTTTAGGTGGCATGACAATTGTTTAGGTTGGAAGGCAATAATTGTGGGGGCATATTTTCTGTAGCTGTGGAGCTATTAGGACATTATCTGCCATTATACATAAAGGTCATAAAGATGGTTACTGGTGAGGAACCACTTTTCATAATTGTAGAGAACACAAAAAATGAGTTTGACAGAAAGATGCAAGAGTGGTTGCATGAACAAAAGTGTCTAAAGTGCCTTTTAAGCCTAGAACAGGAAGATAACATTTGGAAATACCTCAGGCATGCAGTTGCTGTCCTGAATCACTGTAGTTTAAAAAGGGAAGGTGTGCAGCACAATCAGTCTTACAAGCTTCTGTTAATGTAGCAGTTTCCAATAAAAGTAGATTTAGCCTTCTTGTGGAGTTGAATTTCTGGTCTGATCTATCTAATACAATCCAAAGTATATTTGGATATTCTAGAAAAAAGTCCTATATATAAGAAAGCAGAAAAGAAGAGAAGAAATAGGAATGTACAAGGCTTAACTGGAGGAGAGCAGCAGGTGGGAGATACCAGAGACCAAGTGTGCACCATTTGTGATGGGAGGATGGTGTCTGAGAAAGGTTATAAGAGGAATGAGTGATTTCTCTCCCCATGGAGTATGAGATGGAAGAGAGAGAAAAAGAACTACCCAGAGGTGAGAGTTAAGAGATAGACTGCTCATCCAGCAGGGAGCATGTAGTGCACTAATATGGGAAGCTGAGGAGTGGATTGATGTCTCTTGACATCAATAGTTTAGGTTAGTAGATGAGTAAATATGTTGGAGTAAAATAGTGTTCCAGATTATTTTAAGACCTTTTATGATAAAACAAACATTTTAAATAAACACCATCTTTATTTAAGCCTTGAAGAATGTCTTTGTAGTCCCCAAAACTGATCACAATAACAAGGTTAGAAACAAGAAACAGATGGAATCCCATCAAATAATTATAAAAATAAAAATTAGATGTTTTGACAAACAAATAGAGGTAAATTGTTGCCAAACTCATTGGGAATACAATGCATATATTATCCTGGATATCATTTGCTATTGTGTTCTTAGAGAACAGCAGTTGAAGTTGAACTTGCAGTCAATCAAGAAAGCAACATATGAAGTGTATTACCTTGAGACTTCATCTGGTGTTTTAAGTGAATTACTTATCAGCTTGTGTTAGTTTGGACCATCTGTTGATTATGTAATATAGATGAGCTTCTTGAATATATTTAGCTGCTTTACAATATTTATAATTCGTTTAAATTGTATGACATAGAAACATTTATTCTTAATGTGCTGGAGATAACGTAGAGATATACATACATACATGCATGCATGCATACATACATAATAAACCTACACAAGGATGAGTGGTTTATATGACATTTTCATTCTATTTTAATTGGTTAAGTCAACAAACTTTGCTGACATTCAGTGAAATTACCTCAAACCTTTCCAGTTTTATCTTATTAGATGATGACTTATCTACCTTGCATGATTCACTTCCTTCTTTAGAAAAAATAATCTCCATGGGTTATTAAAATACAATTTAGTCATACTCTTTATTATACCGTAAATACAATTTATAAATAATACATTATTTTTATGTGTTGGTACACTTACCATTATAATGCTGTTCTTTCAAAGAGGTCAGTGAAATATTCTCCTTTTCCTTTCCCTGGGTTTCCCGCTCCCTCTGTTTTGTGAAAGGATTCCAATGTTCTTTATAAGCCTTCTGTAAAGTGAAATTCCACAGGAAGGACAAATGACTCTTTCTATAGCCTTGTACTTGTTTCCCTTTGTCCTTTCCTTTGCCTCTGTCAACTTCAAATTGGACTACCTGAATGGGTATTGTGAAAATGAATAATAGGAAGTACTTCATATATCAAGAATGTCCTAGAAATCAAAAATAATAGTTCTTATTAGTCTTAGAAAGTTTATTTGATAACACTTTCTAAAGATATCAAGAACTGGCTGTATGTTTTATTTCTCTTATTTGTTTTCTCCCTCCAAAAAAAAGGTCATATAAGATTTATCCAAAGAGATCAAAACCACGGAAGCAATATGACAGTTTTTCTTAGGAATAATGCAGAAATGGGAAATTCAGCAGAAGGGACCTTGGCTGAAGTTTCTTCCTCAACACAGGGCGTGTTGTAAAAATACAGTACCTGTCATCCTGGCATTCTTTCTTGTTGCTTCTGTGAACAGATCACAATGGAAAACTCTATGCTTCCCAAGTAGACATGGACCCACTGTTTAATCATGTAGGTAATACCTGTGTAAATGAAACAGGCAGAATAGAGCCTCCCAAACTTTGTTTCTATCCTATAATTTCCTCTAATTTTATTACCATTACAGCACTTCCATTAGCAAGAGAGATGGAAAATACACAGCTTTAAATTGTCACATTTTTCGCAAATACCAGTAACTATTAAGAAGACACTATGATTTTGGTACTTCAGCAAGGCAACATATAACAGTAGCAGAGTTGAAAGGGATCTTGGAGGTCATTTAGTCCAACCCCCTGCTCACACAGGATACCTGTACTAGGTATTCGAACCGTCAAACTGCAGACCTTTCTGATTGACAAACTTGGTGTCTTAGCCACTCATCATCGCTTAAATGTCAGATAACCTGTAATGTTATAACTTCCAAATTGTTGGATGTGTGAGTATGTGCATACTCCATTGTAGTACAATAGGCATACAATTGTAACATATCTCTAATGCAAATACCCTGATTGATACAATTGAGCATTTGAATTTCAGCTTTCTGAAATAAAGATGGCTGAAAGATTATTTTTCCCAAAGGACAGGTCAATCTACCTTATTTGTTCTGCTTGAAAACCTGCAGTATGTAAGCCTTCAATACTTAACCAAGTCTTAATAAACTCACTCTTACATTTTCGTACATATGTGTAGGAATTCATTTACATTGATCCTCAATCTGGGAATTAATTGCTTGAACGGAAAATTCACCCTAATTTTGATCCAGATCCAGCACAGCTCATTTTATTGCACATGTTTATGTTCCCTGAAAAATTATAATTGTCTTAATGATTATTATAAAGGATCCTCCAACTTGATTTGGGATGGGATACATGGTTTGCCCTACTAAGAGGAAGCAATCATACTTACACACAGGGGTGGGTTCTGGCCAGCTTTACTGCCAGTTTGCTCGTGCACACACTGGATGTGCGCTGCACGCGCATGCACAATTCAATTAAAATTGTTCTATGCATGCACAGAACTAAAAAACAAGATGGTGGCAGTGACGGAGGGGACCAGGGAACTGGTTTGGCTGAACCGGTGCAGCTGGTCTGAACCAGTAGGAACCCATCTCTGCTTACATGGGAAGTAATATCCTCTGCCTCAAAGAAATATACATGTCTTTTACTTCATTTAGGGAGGTTATCTCCTCCCTCTAACTAATTTTCAGATCCAATTTCCCATCTAGCTATGATATGATAATATAACCTAGCAGTGGCTTTTTTTCAGGGCATATTACCTTGGTAGAATAATGAAAGGGAAATTAATCAAATAAATACCTTCATTTGATAAATACTGTGGGGCAGAATTGAAATGGTAGAGGAGAACAATGAACACTGAATGGTGGGACTCCAGAAACCTATATATGATATTTATATAATAAAGGATGAGGAGATCTCCCAGTCAAAATCTATTTCTGTAATTTTTAAAGCAGCTTTACTACTTCATGACAGCAATTATAATTGATTGCACTTTGGGGGAGGGCTGTGAGTTCTGTGACCCCCAAAGTCACATTTAATATGGTTGAATATTTTATGCTCTTTAAATCAAATGTGTCAGCTTATGAGGCACCTGTGGAAAAGCAATGCAGAAATTGCTTGGCAACAGAAATCTCTGAGGATAAAGTGAATTAGTGCTGCTTGGGTCTGCTTCTTGCCATGTACAGTGTATTATCCAAAGCTAAACAACTAAACATAGATTTGCTTGCTTGCTTATTTTATTACTTTTATTTTCTGCCCTTCCTCCAGGAGGCCAAGGTGGAGGATGCAGCATTTCTTCCTTCAATTTCTTCCTACAACAAAACCCTTTGAGGTAGGTTGGGTTAGAGTAGGTGAGTGGTCCTAAGTAATGCAGTGAACTTCCAGGGCTGAGGACTCACTTGACATTAGTTGTGCTCAGACCTTGTCCAGAAATCTGGCAGAATATTGCCTTATGGAATTGCTGGTCCATCACTTGCTTCAAATGGGGAAAACATGCAAAATCTAGTATTGTGGTTTGTTTAAAGCTAGAAATCCTTGGCCCTCTCCGAGCTTGTTTGCAGATATTATTCAACTAGGTAACATGATTAGTCGGGGCATGATGCTATACCTAATTGAGTATTGAACCCTCTGCAAGCAAACAGCCAAGCTCAGAATGCACCAAGAAATACATAGTTCAACTCTGAGCCACAGATATTCTCTTATACATTTAGGATTTTGAATTGGTGCTAGTCATCCAAATTCTTTGGGGGAAAATGAGATTTTCCTTATTTTTCTTCTGTGGACCACTTTTAAAAGACACTCTCAAGATTTCCCCACTTTGGAATCTAGTCCTTATTCAGAAAAAGATTCACCTACATTGCAAAGGCCATCTGTTTTTCTATCTCATTTTTCAGATTGTCCATTAAAAACAGAAGGTTATTGTTGACTTTTTCTGTTAAGAATCTTTTCAACCTACTGTGGTCTCCTTGACTGTTCATAGTTTATATTATGAAAAAGTCCACAAGAGAAACTCCTGAGAATTAATGAAAAAGTGGGAAGCCTGGGAGAATACAGATAAGCAGAAAAATAATTGTATTATGAAAGACAGAGCATTTTAAAACCCCAGAGACTATTTTGTAACTAAAATACAATTTTAGTTAAAACCAAAGAAGGCTCTGTATTAAAACCAAGAAGTCTCTCTGTCTCTCTCTGTCTCAGTCTCTGTCTCTCTCTGCCTCTGTCTCTATCTCTGTCTCTGCCTCTCTCTCTCTCTCTCATATCATATAGACTCTTCTCCAATGGTGATTTGTTTTCTAACAACTGAGTCTAGTGGGGAAACTATAAGATAACTGTTAGATAACTTAGGTTTTAGATAGAATTATCATCTAGTGAAACAAGAAATAATTACTATCAAATATCAAGTACCACTTTAATGTTGAGGTTTAATGTTTTCTTAAACTTTAAAATACTTACTTCATGAAAAACAGGAATAAATATGTTTTTATTCCTCTTATCCACTCAATGACGTTTCTTTTCCTAGATGAGTAAAGATCAATTTTAAACTAGTGCCTCAACATGAAGCAAATGCATCTCAACTACCTTTTGTTCAGAAGGGTAGTTCAGTTCTCTCAATGCAACTGAAGATGAAATAAAGAGCACAAAAATTGTTTGAAATATTCCCATTGAAGGGACAAGTTCATTTCCCTGTGGTTGTAAAGTTCTGACTCAATCTTGCTGAAGGAAATGAGTCATTTAAGTTTGAGTGCTTCAAAATGCATTTACCCTCTTAGTTTAAAAGCCTAAGTAACAAGATTCCATTTTGATTGCATTCTAAATAATGAAATTTAGCTTTAAGAAAGATGAAAATTACTGTAAAATGGTGCTGTACAGCTGTTTCTGTGCAGCTTTTTTTGGTCAAGTGGGACCCTTCTACGGATGGACTATTTCTGATGACATTTATTGCCTTTGGAGGGAAAGTGGGATATGAATAAAGAGGATATCAAAAAAAGACCAAGCAAAAGATGAGAGCAATTCTAAGAAAACTGCCAACAAGAATGGAGAGAAGAAAAATAATAGTCATTGGTGAGCCCCTTATTAGGACACTCATGATTCATTCAGTTAATTCAATTTCCTGAGTTTCCACAACACATTGAACCATAAACTTACCATGCAGGCTATGTTTTCAAAATGGTAAGATGTAATTTGATAATTTATAGTCCAGCACATCTTTCTAACTAAGATAGTATCTTTGGCTTCTAACACAGGCCACTCAGAAAATACAGCCTATAGTCTCAGATATTATGCCATGCAGGGAAGTAGAGAAATTACAGAGCCACAAAACTCATCTAATCAATCTCAAGAAAACCTTTTAACTGAAACAGGCTATAACATATACCAGGGGTGTCAAACTCAAGGCCCAGGGGCCAGATTCGGCCCATGGGGTGCTTAGAGCCAACTGCCCTGGAGACAGTGAAGGACTGGCCTGTGGTGCCTCTTCCAGCAAAATGGAGCTCGTGAGGGCTGCGAGTGGCCCTCACAAGTTCCATTTTTACTGACAGAGTGTTGTGGGAGACCATCACAGGTGAAAATGGACCTTGGAGCCCATTTTTGGTGGCAGAGCACTCGGGAAAAACTGTGATGACAGGCACTCCTGACATGAGTGATGTTGAGCTGGCCATGTCCACCCTGGCCACACATACCCAAGGGTCAAACACAACCCTGATGCGGCCCTCAGTGAAATCAAATTTGACACCCCTGACCTATACAAAAACATTTAACACAGATTTAATTTTAAATATATATATAGCCTAAATAAGAAAATTTATCAGTTTTCCAGGATTGTTGAGCTTCATAACATCCAGTTTACATGGGGAATTTTTAAGGTGAAGGTAGCTGCAGTCTAACAACATTGGTAGGACCATGGGGTCTTTGTCTCTTCCTTTGACCCTAAAGTATCTCAAGTTCCCTTTAGTCCATATGGAGTAAAAAGCAATCCAAAAAGTCTTCTTTCTTCTTTTGGTTTAATGTAAATTAGAGTAGTAATATTATACCTATGAGACCTTGAGGCCAATGTTCCCTCTAATTTTTTTTCAGTGTGTGCAGAAACATATGGTGTTTGAGCAGGACATTTTCATTGCTGAGCACCTGAATTTTTTTCACAGATGTCACCCAAGACAACAACAAAACCAGTGTTATTTGAAACTCAAAGTTATGTTTATTCAAAGAACCCGCTTAATTAAAAGTGTTATATAATAATTATTTATTTTTAATCCTTTCGAAAAGTTTTTGGTAAATTTTCAACATTAAACCCTAAACTCACATTCATCTCTCTTCAAATAATTACAAGTAAAAACAATTAAACAGAAGTGTAAGGAGGAGGGAAAAGAAAAAGAAGATAAAGGAAACATCAACTATTAAAGATAACTTGTTGGTATGGAATCACTTAAAGGGACTTCTGAATTATTTTAGATTTAAAGCAAGACCCCAGCTCAGCAAAAAAAAAATCAACTATGCTTCCCAGCATGCCTCTTGGTTAGAAGAGGTGAGTGCCCCCCCCCCGGTTCTTCTCCAGAAGTAAACGCTTGAGGGTGGGACTCCAGGAACTACATTTTCCAGCACATCATGTGGGTGTTCTGAGAGCCGAATCTAACTCAGGGAAGGCAGTGTGAAATGGAGATGAGGGAAGAGTGCGCAGGAGGCTTCAAAAATATTAGGGAAATGGGCCAAGAAAAATGAACAGTGGGGGAACAATAACAACAACGAGTTCAGCTAGGACATTCTAGGTTAGGATTTAAGATGGGTGAAAAAGGAAAACCATGCAGAGCAGCAGTTGTCCCCACATCACGCTGTGACATTAAAAATCACTGCACGGCAGTTGGAAACTGCTGTGCGGTGTTTTCTTGTCACATGCGCGGCTGCGCAGCCGCGCAGCTTAGAGGGAACATTGCTTGAGGCATGAATTTAAGCTTTTTCTCATAACAACCATTCTTAAGTATTTATTTGACAAATAACCAGTGAAATGTATACAAGATCCACTGATTTCATAAGAAGACTGAGCAATTATTGCTTAAACTCACTGAACTGATACTATTAGCATATAAATGGTAATTAGGACACCATATATTCAAAGTTAATAAATGGAACAAATTGAACTTTTGATGGCTACTTTTAATAATTAGGTTCTGAAGAATTAACATTTTTCTGTCAATTTTAGTGTAATAGTAATTATGTAAACTCCATCAATGATATGTATAAATTCAGTTGAATTGCATATATGTTAGTGATTTGTTTTATATAATTTAATTTGCATTTGTTGTTATAAAGATTGAGATACAGTACTTGGGAGTTCTGGCTATAAACTTTAAGATTTGGCTGAACTGCTTCCCTGTTTCTTTAAAATTCTTCAGGGATTTTTCCTACATTTGATACTTTCCAATTGTTTTTTACTTCAATTTCCATTGACTTCATTGGCTTGAGTTTATGGAAGATAAAAGTCAGCATAAATTGGAGGATTCAGGTGAGAAGGGCTTGGGCATTGAGCCTAGTTATGCTTGTGGAAAAGCATCAAATGAATAGATCGATTAGATTGAACCACAACTTTTCTAAGTTATGTAATGTTGTGTCATGCCATATGCCATTCTTGAAAGTTATTTATAATAGTGCAAAGGCACTTACTCTTGGTAATTCCTCTGTCCATATTCAGCTTTGCACCTAAATAAAATATCTATGATGAAAATAGAAACGTAATTGTTTTTTCATCCGAGCTTTAGGCAAGGTTTTCATGAATGACTAACAGAGCAGATGCTGCAAACAAGCTAGGAGCTTCTTTTTGCTGCCCTATTAAGAGCGGTGACTCATTTTGGCATGACGTCAAAGCTGTGAAAAGAAAAGAGAATTTAAAACCAAATATCATGGTCCAAAAATCTCAGCATCTGCTATAGCATGAGCAGAAGTTTGGCTGGTTGGAAAATTGGTGATGGAAAACTCCAGTCATCTCTTTCTGGTGTGAAGACATGAGTGACTCTTGTATTTTTCTCTGCGAGAACTCCCATAACAAGGTAAAAATTCATGAAATTAATAGCATACATTTAGTTTTTTAGTATTAATGTTTGGCAATGTGTTTCTGTAAATTTAAGGTTGTTTCCAGTTGACTTAAGCTAATGGTGCAGAATCTTAATCATACTTTTGAAGCCTGTTTTACTTCTTCACCTAATAGCTTTTCTATCAATATCCAGTACATTTCTCTAGTGCACAATATAAGGTTAGAGGAAAAATAAAATTCCCCCCCCCCTCAGATACGTTATGAGTTTTCAGGAATTGATTAGACAAAATACAGCGAGCAAGATCTTTCATATCAATCATTTTGATTTTCTTTTTTGCAGCAGAACAAAGAAGATATTACCTATTGATTCTTTCAGCAAAATATGAATTTACTTATTACTTTTATTAATCAAATTTATTTATTCACTCATCCTACACATACAGCTCAATAAAATCATAAAATAAATAATAATTACCTTAAACTATTATATAATTAGTAACAGAGCTAGAAAACCAGAAATAAAAAAGAAAAAAGAGGTGGAGACACGTTAATTATAATGGTGTCACTTCCTGAGTGCATTAATTACATCCAGCCAATACATATAAAGACAGAGCCAGTCTTCCCATCTTTTCTGAATTCTTCATTCATTGGAATGTTGCAAATTAATTTACAGCCTGTTTGATAATTCAGAGTGTATCTACTGACTACTGCAATGCGCTCTACATGGGGCAGCCCTTGAAGAGGGCTCTACAATGCGCTCTACATGGGGCAGCCCTTGAAGAGCATTCGGAGACTTCAGCTTGTCCAGAATGCAGCCGCGTGAGCAATTGTGGGTGCACCTCGGTACACCCACGTTACACCTATCCTCCGCGAGCTGCACTGGCTGCCTATTGGTCTCCGGATACACTTCAAGGTGCTATTCATCACTTATAAAGCCCTTCATGGTATTGGACCTGGGTACTTGAGAGACCGCCTGCTGCCAATCACCTCCCAAAGACCTATTAGATCCCACAGAGTAGGCCTCCTCCGAATTCCATCCGCCGGCCAATGCCGTTTGTCAACTACCTGGAGGAGGGCCTTCTCTGTGGCTGCTCCGGCCCTCTG
The DNA here is from genome assembly GCF_009769535.1 of Thamnophis elegans. Classification (NCBI taxonomy): domain Eukaryota; kingdom Metazoa; phylum Chordata; class Lepidosauria; order Squamata; family Natricidae; genus Thamnophis; species Thamnophis elegans. Next base: position 38,235,037 of record NC_045550.1, read on the forward strand.
GAATGACCTCCCCATGGAGATCCGGACCCTCACCACCCTTCAGGCTTTCTGCAAAGCCGTCAAAACCTGGCTGTTCCGACAGGCCTGGGGTTGGTGAGTTCCCACCCCCTCTCGAATTTGTGTGGCTGTTGGCAGCTTTTAAATTGTTTTTTTTTTAATTTTGTTTGTTTGCCTTTTGTTTTTGTCTGTATTATCCCTTTCCCTTTGGTTTGTTAGCCGCCCTGAGTCCCTTTGGGAATAGGGCAGCATACAAGTGCAATAAACCTTATAACCTTATAACCTTACCTATGTCTCTGCTCTAGTATTTCAGTGTTCTGTTCCTTCTTCTGTTGCAATATCATCTTAACATCTTAACAATCCCTATCTCTTCCATCCAGTCAGAGCTGAAGAAGCTTCTTGGATGAGAAGCAAAATGTCTTCAGAGAAAAAGCTAAAAGTTCATTGCCTCTTGAAAAAGCACCTTTGGGACATCCCTATCTCTGTTTTCAGAAATTTTGGATCATATTTTCCCTCTGAATGTCCAACCAAGTAGACAAGTCTGCATTGCATCATTTTCCTCCTCTCACTTTTCATTGATTTTGAATCAGCCTGGAACTTGCATCTCTTCAGCATTCAATCCCAATCATTTCTCCCTACTTTTCTCTGCCCAAATCCAACAGTAACAACTTCCTGTAGCTGCTTAGCTCTTTCAACTTGTCCAGCTGAGAGACTCTGTGTAATTGTGAAGCCCTATTTGGTGTTTTCTTTGCCTCCAGCTCTTTTCCCAGCCTCAGGTTTTCACCACAAATGCAGACTGTATACCATGGTGACTACATGACAGGCCGACAGTGTTTGCCTTCTCTATTATGTCTATGGGTGACTTTGTATAGATTGGAACATAGGAATCTCTCTTTATCAATTCAGATGTACCCATTCTACACAATGCAATCCTTTCCAAAATGCTGGCCTAGATGTTAGTTCAGTGGCTCTCAACCAATGATAAACAGTGAGACCTTTTTGGATATGATGGGACTCACCTTTCCAAATCTGTGCATGGAAGAAAAATTGAGAAAAGCAGGGAAGAAAGCAGAGCAGCCTGTTTCTGCTTGTTGTTGTTGTGTTGTTGTTGTTGTTGTTGTTGTTAAATGTCTAATATTGCGATAGATAGAAAGAACAGGGACACTTTCTTGCTAGAACTTCTGGAAAGCCACCTCAGCCTTACTGCCTTCTTTTAAAATGCATTAGAGGGAAATGCACAATGAAGGGACAGTGAGATTGGAGAGTGGCTATACAGACAAGTTCTGTTGACTATGATTTGGATAGTTTTTAGATTAGGGCTATTACTGAGATTTTCTTTTGTCTGAGAGATATGGATGTCGTTGCATTGTATTACTACAGAGTAGAGAAGACTGTGATTCTCTTTTGAGTGAAATACTAGTTAATGAAGTGCAACCACAAGCTTGAATTATACCTGTTGCAATATGAAATTATTCTTAACTCAGCAGCAAAAATTACAGAATTGTATTTATATACTTAATTGTATGTATTATATGTATTTAAACATACAATACGAATTTTAAAAATTAATACACGTGGGCTTTAGCTCCCAGAATTCTGAGAAATTAAAAACCATACACATTAAAGTTGACCAGGTTGAGAAACATTGGTCTAAGATCCAGTATTAGTCCTCTCCCAAATTCTAAAAAGTACCATACTGAGTATGCTGGTTTGCCCAATTTTTGGGTTAGCTGAAGATTCAGAAAATGACCGGTGCGGGTAGTAGGTTTAAGTTTAACTTTACTTTATTGTCATTGTACCTTGTACAATGAAATTAAATGCCCTCTTCAGTGTACATCATACATAATAAAACTATAAAAAAATAAAACAAAAGCAAACATCCTACACAATCTACACAACTGAATTCAAAACCCCTGATACTTCATTAATATTGCACTCTACATAGGATTCAATATAGTTACTGCCTTGGGATAGAGCCTGTTTTTCAGCCTATTTGCCCTTGTTTTTATTATCCTGTACCATCTGCCAAATGGCAATAGTTCAAAAAAAGGGTGCCCAGGATGGATCTTTAAGAACGTTTTGAACTTTCTTAAGGTAACAGGAACTATAAAACTCTTTCAAGGAGGGGACAGGACAACCAATCATCTTCTGGTGATTAATGGTGTTAACCCTCTGAAGCAATATCCTATCTGCCACTGGGCAATTAGCAAACCATACACAGGTGTAGTAAGTTAAGATATTTTCTATAGTGCAATGGTAGAAGATCACTAGCAATTTTTCATTAATTTCATATAAGAATTTAAGAAAATCAAAAGTATATGTTCCATTTTAAAAGCCTTTTAAACAGAACCAAAACTACCAAAAAACTAACAAAACAGAAGAACAAAACAATAGAAAGAAATGTAAAAAGCAATATAACAAGAATTGATTCTCATGTGTGTATATAAATGTATGAAATATTACACAACTACTTTAATACAAGACCAGATGTTTTAATCATCCATACATATGCATTTCTAAGCATTTTTTTTAAATAAACCACACGTAACTTTAGAACTTCAATCTACTGAATATTTGGAATCATAAATTGACATTTCCAATGTTAAAGGATTACAGAACTCTGTTAAGAGCATACAAATTATTTCCATTGTCTAGCAATTTCTATGTAATAGTTATGTAGTTCAAAAGAATGTAAAAAAACCAAATTAAACCTTGTCTCAAAAGAAAAATAAAAGATGGCCTTGGAGAAAGAATGAAGTGTTAATATTTAGCAAAAATGAATGTAGCCTAGGAAAAGACAAAGAAAAGGAAAAAAACCTTGACTCTCTTTGATATAAGGAAAGAAAAGATGCTGCAGTATTTTCAAGCTATTATACTATAGCCAATATCAATAGAGCTCCAGTATTTCTTGTAGTGTCTGTTTTCCGACCTCAAATGGCTGAAAGTAGAGGAACATGCTTCCTGAAAATTAACAGGAAGTGCCTACTTTGATGTTAGTATCCTTGTTCATTCATCTATAATCTTCTGTGAAGATTGAACTGGAAAAATCTGGTTTAGGGACTCCTCCCAAGCCAGGATCTAAAACAATAAGGATGTTTACAATAGTATGTATAATTTTTAACCAGAACTTACCATAGTTGCCAATACTTTGGTCTTAATTCCACTTTTATTTTTTTATAATGACTGTATAAAGTCTGGGCAACTAAACGGACTGTTTATTGACTGGATGCCCTTCTTGATGCCTACATTGAGTTCACAGCAGATATTTACTCTTTGCATGAGAGGGAGAAAAATATCTGTTGCTACATGGGATTCAGTGGTGGGGTTTCAAATTTTTTTAGAACCTCTTCTGTAGGTGTGGCCTGCTTTGTGGGAGTGGCTTGCTGGCCATGTGACCTGGTGGGAGTGGCTTGCGGGCCATGTGACTGGGAGTGGCTTGCCAGCCATGTGACTGGGTGGGTGTGGTCAACTTGTAAAATGTGATGAAACTCACTTAAAAACGCTCTTGCTTAGCAACCAAAATGTTGGCTCAGAAACTCTGGCATTTGAAGCACGCAAGTCTTAAAGCTGTCAAGTTACAAGACCCTTGCACCCTAACCCTTTAGGAAAAAAACCCCAGGGGTGTTCAAACTTGACAGCTTTAAGACTTGTGGACTTCAACTCCCAGAATTCCTCCTCTCACTCTTCATCTTGATGATGTTCGGATGGGTAGGGGGAGAGAGCTGGAACTGGTTCTAAACAGCACTGTAGGTTTATGGAACCTCTTCTATAGAAGAGGTTAGAACTGGCAGGAACCCACTCCTGGTGGGATTGAACTCACAACCTCCTGATTGTGAGGTGACAGCTCTAGCTCTAGGCCACCATGCCACTCTTTATCTTAATTCCATTGAGTTTGATATAAAAAATTGACAGAATAAATTACTTAGTTCCTTCAGATACATTTAATGTGATAATTGTAATCAATACTCACATTAGAGAGTATTGAAATATGTATAGGTAGTCCTTGACTTACAATCAATTGTTTAGTGACTATACAAAGTTAAAATGGCACTGAAAATGTGATTTACAACCAGTCCTCATGCTTACAGCCATTCCCACCTTCCCAGGGTCGCATGATCAACATTTGCACATTTGGCATGTTTATACAATAGTTGACGTGTCCTGGGATCATGTGATTGCCATTTGTTGGCTCCAAACAAGCAAAGTTAATTTTTTTTTAATGACCACATGATTCACTTAGCAGTGAACATTCTGGTCTCAGTTGTGATTGGCAAGTGATGTACTACTTGTAATATAGTTGCCAATAGTAAAACATCCCAAAGTAAATTAAGAATCTTTCTGATTATATGAAAACCAGAATAAAATAACTAAATATCTGACTTACAGTTATGATGATCAATGATATAAAATTATACACAACTAAATAAATGTTCCATTCAAATTTCTTTTTTATTCTTTGAAAAATAATTAACTAGGTTATTTGTTATATAAATAACAAAACAAACAACATTTCCCTTAGGCAGTACTTCACATAGAGTAATTTTGTAGCTCAAACTGAAAGATTGACAGAAAAGATTTGATAAAGCCAGATGTGTTTCTTTCAGTGGTTTTGCACACAGTTTATTTAATCATTCTTTACTGAATACATCACAGTGGCTGGTTACATTCAGCACCCTAAGCAAAAATCAGATTAATTCCATTAGGGATTAATGTGGAATGTGGATCCAATGAGAGCAATTATATCAGTTTATTGCCTTCACGCTCACGGTCAGAATCTGGACAGCACTGTATTTTAGAGAGCAATTATGGCTCATACAGCCTAGAGTGGTTGCTAATTGAAAAATATAGTAAAGGTTGAGATCTTTAGACACATGCAAAAATAGCTGCAAATATTATGTATAGTAGGATCTATTTGCTAAATAAAGGTCAAGAGAAATGCTTTTTCAATACTCTCTACTTAAAATTTTATTTTTAAAAAAGCTACTAATTTTTGTTACTGAAACTGTTGTCTTTAAAATGAGCCATTTAGTTTTGATGACCATAGGAATCTATTTTATATCAAAGCAAACTCTTCAGCAGACTTTATGACTTTGACTTTGTACAATATCTTTTTTCTGAACTTTCTAACTGGAGTTACTAGTGACTTAATTTGGAGACATTGTAAAACATTTATTCCAACATTGGGCTCCTTTCTATCTTCTAATTGTTAAACCTGGTCAAGGTTTTGTTTTTGTATTCAGCCTTATATTTTACACAACACATAAAAACACCTTCCAAATCTCCAATTATGTAATGAAAGATGAAATGAAATTTCATGTGAATAAACTTTTTTTATAAAACCCTCATTGTCTTTATTTCCAGAACAATTTTATTGCTACAATACAGACCTTAGATCTGACTATAACTTTTTATTCTCTAGCCCTAGCATATTTAAGTTTAGATGCTCAGACTAGATGGACAGCAGGATTTGTTAATAGATTAAATTCATGAATTCAACATAAAAAACTGGTTCAAGTAAAAGGACACAATAGCTACTGAACATATACTCTAAACCAGGGATGTTGAACAGAAGACCCATGGGCCAGATCTGGAAATAGCAAAGGACTGGCCCACAGTTCCTCTGGCAACCAAAACAGGGCACAAGTGGCATATGCAGCCCCCATGTGGCCTGTTTTCAGCCTGTTTTGGCCTGCAAAGTTCTGCAGGAGCTGTCCAGGCTGAAAACCGGCTGTGAAAATGCCCCATCTCCCCCTGGCCAGCCCACAGAGAACTACAATGCTGATAAGGCCCTTGAAGAAATCCAGTTTGACACCTCTACTCTTAACAAAGCTGTTCCAGGAAGCATCAGGAAAAGATAACAAAACTAAAGGAGTAAAAAAATATTCCCATGCCCTGCAAATTATATTTCTGTACTTCAAGTACAATGTTGTATAGGTTAGAAAGAATATAAAACTTGACACCAGTTTGCCTGTTGCAGCGTGAGATAATTCCTTTAAGGAAAGCTGTTTTCTTGCTACCTGGGAACTAATGAATTGCCTTCCCAATGGTGACGGGTAGATGCTTGGCCACAGCTAGTAAGAGGTCAGTGTTGCAGCTTCATAGAGAAGAGATAAGGATTCTTCCAGAATACATTTGCTTTCAAGCTAATATCAGTTGTGTAAGATTTTGAATATCCCTCCCCTTCCCTCCAACATTTGAATAAGCCTAGCCAAAAAACATTATTTACTTCAGGCAATTAGCAAGCATGTTGGTCCCATGGAGATGTATGCACCGGGAAACTGGGCATTTACAACTATTTTTCAAAGCAAAACAAATCAAGCCAAGCCCAGTATCCTTTTTTTTTTCTTTGATTCACCCTGCCTTTACTCTTTTGTTAATCCAACGAAATGTACATACCCAATGCTTCCACCTCTTTTCCCTACAACATCACATCTGTGAGACAGACTGAGAGAAAGTGAGTGGTCCCAAAGTAAAACTGTCACTCAAATAATAATGGGTCTATATATTGTTGTAAGCCAAGTTTCTTAACGAAGCTATTGAATAAGCTACAATTCCTTAGATCCACCCAGCATGCAAAGTGGTACATTAGATTTAAGTGGTATATTTAGGTAACAATGGCTATAGTTACATAACACGACATTGCCAAATCAAATCCATTAAGTCATTAGTGTATAATTTATGACAATATCCATATATTCCATAATTTTGGAAAGGACCAGGATCATACTGGGTGGGATGAGGATGCAGAATAGAAAGAGGCAATTCCCTCCCAATGGGTTTTGCAAAATTTTTGATGCAATGTCTCTTCTCTCTTTAAAACAATATTGTGCTATTTAAAAGCTTATGCTACACTGTATTTCCCATCTAAAATGTCAGGAAATAACAGACAGATTTTTGACATTTGGAGTGAGAAGGCACTTCAAAAAGTGATAGCAGGACCTCTGGAGTCTCAGCTTGTTCCCTATTGGCTTAAGGTGTGACCCAGGCTTCTGTGAAAGGCATTTTCAATCCCTTTCAAAGTCACTTATTTATCTTCCATTAGTGGATCTGAAATCCTATTTTGTCTTCTTCTAAAAAACATTTTTTGATGGTTGCCAATCTTTCCTCTCCACAAAGAAGATTATCAGGAAAGAGGCAGATTATCCTTGCAGAACTCTGAACAGCTACTTACAAATAACTTTGCTAAATTAGATTTAGCACCGCATAAAGCTACTTGTCAATTCTTGACCTAGCAAATCAAATAATATGCATTGTGTTTCATAGTATTTTTATCCTCTTGACAATTCTGTGAAATGGATCATGACTGAATGGAAATTTGAAATTGAATACTAATAATAAAATTCAATACTAATCTGATACTAGATAGATAGATAGATAGATAGATAGATAGATAGATAGATAAAAATAGATAATAAAAAATAAAAAATGAAAGAAAGAAAGAAAAAGAAAGAAAAGAGAAAACTCATATTGAGCTAATTAAATTGAATGACAATAACACCCAAAAAGCACTTCATAAAAAGCAGAGTAAAATTCTGACTTTTGTTACAACAGGATGTCAAATTATCTGGCTATAAAAGAGGGGTTATCTAAATTCATGGGTCAAATTATCAGTGACATTACTTCAAGTTGTCATGTTTTACGTCTAATGCTTAGAGGTATTTCTTGAAGAATAACTGTTGAGAAACCCAGAGAATGGAGTCACTGCCATATTCTGCTTGTGATTTTTTCATAGTCATTATTTGTTTTCATTTTCATTAACTGTTATGAAAACAGAATCCTGGACAAGATAATAGTTGAAATTGATACAGCAAACACATCTATCATCAAATACTGTATACATCTGATATTCTTGGCTATGACACATACATGTATGCACGTGAACCAGATAGAAAATGTACAAAATGTGATTAAATCTGTATCAATGCATAATTTTTTAAGAGACAAATTGTCAGTAATGTGGGAACTACATCCCACTAATATATTCTTATGTATATGGAAGGTTTCAGAAGAAAGGGATTTGAGAGGCCAATGATGGGAAGAGTGACGGCAGTGGTGGGATTCAGCCAGTTCGCACCTATTCGGGAGAACCGGTTGGTAACTTTCTAAGTAGTTCAGAGAACCGATTGTTGAAAGAAATCTCCTTTTGTTTTTTTCCACTTTACAGGGCTAATCCTGTAAGGAAGGCAGGAAGGAAACATTCTAGTGTTGTTTCTAACCTAATCTTTATTGACCTGCTTACAGAAACTGCCTCTCCGGTTAACCCTTTTTACATTGTAACAGTTAGGTGAAGCGCCCATCGACCTGAGTGACCTTGAGTTGGCCAAGCCCACCCAGTCACATGACCACCGAGCCCCACCTACCCAGATAGTCATTAGGGCAGAGAACTGGTTGTTAAATTATTTGAATCCCACCACTGAGTGAAGGCCAATAAACGTATGCTTGAAAGGATAATAGATGACTTCCTGTTTCCTCTTCTGATCAGTTCTATATGTGTTCAGTCAGCACTTCACTCTTTTCTTTCATTTTGTTTCCATTTTAAGAAAAATAAGTACCGACACTCATTCTTATAAATATTTATGTGTTGTGGGGAAGGGGGTATTTCTTGCTACACACGCACACACAGAGACACACATGCACACACAATACATACACCAGGACACCTTTTAAAAGGCATTTTGCCTCAGAGCACACATTTCTAAATGGACTGAATCCTAAAACACAGAGTTTTATGTGCCTCTTGAGGCATTTTTCTTAGCTAACAGCATCAATGTGAAAAAATATGTGGAATCACTGCCTTCTCATCCTGGGAGTAGTTGAATAGATGCAGATCAAATCTGTTTGCTTTGAAATACCAACTGAAGTTATTCTCCAGAAGTTCTGCAACCATGCAGAACTTCTTCTGCATGTCTTCTGACTCTGTTGTTATTCTTTTTTGTTATTGATTTAGCTGTATCTGTCCTCTCCAAAAAAACCAATTGAAAGACAAAACAGAAATTCAGAACATCCTTTTCTGCTGAAACCTTCATCCTGTTTTCTCTCTTTTCCTCCCTCTCCCTCTCCCTCTCCCTCCCTCGCTCCCCTCTCTCTCTGATCAGATGTTGCTAGTGGCATTACTAGGGATTTGTCATTTAATTTAATTTTTTACATAACCTTGGTCTCCTATGTTTCTCTTTTCTCAAACAAGTTATTTCTCATAATTAGAGGACTGTCGCCTTTAAAAATGAATCTTAGTAAACAGTTCTTATATCATGTGCATGACTGCATACCTACAGGAGTGCTCCTCATATGCTCAAGAATTTTGTAACAATTTGTTCAGTTTTGTATTTTCTAGGCTTTCACCATCAGAATCTGATGATAAACTGAGAGGCGTTGCTTTTCACTCTTCATTGTCCAGGGTTGAAGGGAGAAGTTCTTGGAAAATGTTTCTTTGTTTGTTTTGTTAAATTTATATGCCACCCATCTCTTCAGACTATAGTACTTGGTACACTCCAGCTAATTTGATTACAGTATTCAAAGAAGTTCAATCTGACTGATAGTTATATTCCATGACAACTTTTTATCATGGGAAACCTTAGAAAAATGGAGTCTCTAATAAGATGACATCCCCATCCCTCCCAAATCTATAAAAGGCCTTGATGCAGTAAATTGACTAATAATTCAAGGAAGCCTCTAGCCATTGTACAACTGCACTTATATGTTTGTAGGTCTACAGCTGTAAGGATAAAATTCAGCCATTCCAATTTATTGCTTCACTGAAGAAGCTCAAAGCCAGGATAAAAAATTATCTAAATTGGGATATAATTGCTCTCTTTCAGCTTGCAGAAATGCTGATTAAGGAATGCTTGGCAAAAATTTGTATTCAATCTTGTAAGAAATTGATTTACCTCAACACAAAGGACTATAATGTATTAAATTATCTACAGTCCAGGACATTTGCTGTCAAAACAAGTTAAAAATTAAATCTATCAACACCATATGTTTTGTAAAAGTATTATTATTAATATAGAAGAAATGATCACATAACAATTTTGTTTTTACAAAATTATATTGAATTGATCAGAAATTGGTCCAGAGTCATAAATATATCCTTCAAAGATTCTAGTATCAATTTCTTAGAAGTAAAAAAACCGATAGTAAGAGTTTCCATAAAACTTTCAATCTAGACAGCCAAGAAAGATTAAATTAAAATAAACTCATGTGAAGTATAATATACATGTGCTGCTATACTGACAGCATGTGGCTGACCTTCATCTTGACAGTTGCATAGATAACATATCACTTTTAGAATTTTGGGACATGTGTATTTTAAACAAAAGCTGGCACTTAAGAGATGTTATGCCATGTTACATGATCCCTTTAGCTGGTTCTGTTGCTTTGATTTAAAAGGCAGGCTTGCTCATATATTCTTCCATTGTCTGCAACAAAGAATAGTCAAGAAAAAAACTCAGTTATCAGAAGTTACACATAGAATTCATAATGTAAGAACAATCAACCATTCAAAACCAGATAACTGAAACTAATTTGCTAAGCTAAAAAAAATCACATTATTAATAGACTCATTCTGTTCTCACTAGCTTAATCTTCTCTAGACTAATTCTGAATGTTAAAATTATTCACTTTCAGTACAAAAGTAAAATAAGTAGTTTTGAAATCATGAATCTTATGAACATGAAACATTTTGTTAATAAAATCCATAATCTTTCAATCAAATAATTCTAATGTTTTCTTTCACCAAACTACAATCATGCTTGAGATAAATACATGTCCATCATCTGGCAAAAATTAAAATATAATTAAAAAAATGAATAAATTAAACACAAAATGAAAAAAAAAACGTTCAAAAGGCAGAATTGATGAACCATTAGGTTGTTTTCTGCTGTCAGTTTTCTGTTGTGGCCCAGAGGAGCCGTTGGAGCTGCCACCAGACTCCAACAGCGAGGGGCCCTATGAGTCGGCCCTGGAGGATATGAAGGACCCTGGACAGGGTTTCGACTCCGAGCAGGGCGCAGAGAGACTGGTTGGCCACCAGGTGGCGCCTGAGCCTTGGACCAGTAGGGAGGAGACAAGAGAGAGTGATCCAGAAGCCAGCAGTGAGTTGTTCCTGGATACACGCCATCGAAGAGCTACTCGGCGTCAGGAACAATTACGCAATTACAGGAGGTAATTGTGCTTAGCTGGTGGTCATTAGGCTCCTCTCCAGACTATAAAAAAGACTGCTTGTGACACGCCCCTCTTGTAGAAGTCAACGCATTGACTAAAGAGAACGTAACTAACTTGGCAGGCTGGATTGCTGCCAAGGTTTGTCTGACTTGCTGCCAAGGTCCTTATCTGTTTGTTTGCTTGGCTTTCAGCCACCGAGATTTTGGCTTCTTGCTATTAAAAGTACATTCCAGTTAAGCTTGTCTTAGCTTTCATTACTGGATGGAGGAGGGGGTCAGAACAGTTTTCTATGTTTCTATGCAGCCTGGCAACTTAAGCATTTTTTAAAACACTGAGAGTCTCAAGATACAATCTTGTCTCTGGATTAAAAATGGATTATCAGCATATTTAGCATTTAGTCAACAAAATTTGTTTGTTCTGACCTGGTTTGATCTGGGTTCGTTTTAGATGCTTCTATGGAAGCATTTAGTAATTTACTACCACAACAGTCATTCCCAATACTTTAAAAAAAATCTAGCATTACTTGTGAACAAATCAGTCTCAATGGTGTGCTTGTGTCCCATTGAGACTAATTTTACTATGTTACATATTCAGCTGAATTGCGGAACAAATGAGAAGATTGTTTCACACATTATACCTTGTTTTTCCATAACATTATAGGTACATGCTATTATGGATAAGTAGGGTATCTAAGTATTAAGTTATACAGCTGATAGTAATTATAATTATCATGTTGGGAAAAAGAGTCCTATCTCTCTTTAACAGATTGGAAAAAATAGTCCTGCCTCTTTTAATCCCTTTTTACTCAATTCTGGCCATGAAAGCAAGTATTTGAAAACACTCGATAAATTAAAGAGTAGGCTATGCATTTTAGTGTTTGAACTGACCATTAGGGATCCATTACAGAATTGTGTGTGTGTGTTGTACATTCCATATTGACACATATGATTGGCCTTTCTATGATCAATCAAGCACTTGTAGAACTTTTATTATTATTATTTGATTTTCTTGATTATCTAGCTGGCAACAGCAATAATTCTCTTGTTCCTTGGGCTTTTCTAAAGCCAGTCAAATATCTGGCATCTCTGCTTCCATATAGGACTGTCATCTGTTTTGGATGGTCCAAAGCATTATTTTTCTAGCATGTATAATTAAGTATATTGTGTGAATATTTGCTCATTCTGTGAAGTCTTTTCTGTTTAGTATTGATATGCAGTCTCACTTCTTTTAATCTTCCAGCCACTAGGTCTTTCTCCTGATTAGCTGGCCTTTGGTTAGACATTTTATAGATTCTTCTGTTGCTTGCCATATTTCTATGGATATTTCATCAACTCCCATAGCCTTCAAACTGGATAATAAATAACTGACCTAATTTCCAGTATTAGTGGTTTTTATAAATGTAGAGAATATCTTGTGGAGGCTGACACTTATAGTGTACAGACTTTCAGAATACCGCTTCCACCTTTGTTTGATCTTCTTTGAATGAATTCTCACCATCCATTGGCATTTTTAGCATGCCAAAATTCAAAGCTGGAACCTCCTTCTGAGTTAGGAAAACTTTTGAAAGATTATTTTTATTTTTCCATAGTTTTTGTTTTGTTTTCATCTTTACTGTTGTAATAATAAGTAGGACAATAATATTCTTTTAAAAGGAGAGAAAGGGAGGGATTTGTTTTCTTCTGTCTTCTGCCTTACCTCTTGTAACATATCACCATCTTCTATGGCTTTCACCGCAGATTTTTTGGATGTCTCTTGAACTTCCCCGCCCAGTAGAAATTCATCAAGTATAAAATATGCTTTCTCAAAATTGAAAATAATATCCAGTTCACATACCTGTTAAGGATTAGAGAAATAAATATTTAGAGTCTACTGAATATGTTAAATCAACTTACCTTCACTACCAGTTTGCAAATGTCAGTGTGCATGCTTCCGCACATGCGCAGGACCTTCACCGCATGCGCAGAACATAAAAAAGGGACATAATGACATCCAGGTGGGTGGGCAGAGCATCTTGCCACTGCCACTACTGGTTCACCCGAACCAGATAGAACCGGCTGATTTTCACCATTGTTCAGACCCATCAAAACTCTCTTTTGTTTATAAATGCATTTACAGGGAACAAAGGGTATATACAATTAAATGTACCTTGGTGGTTTCAAGTTGAAATAATTAGGGACTATGTGACATTTCAAGATCATTTTATGTCCCTAACTGTTGAGAGGCTGCAATCCTTGTCACACTTTTCTAGAAATAAAATCCTAGAGTTTGGTTTTATCAAAGGCCTTCTAAAGGAAATGCACTGCCTATTATTTCTGCCTTTTTTATAGACAAGCTGACCTTTCTTCAAATTCATTCATGGGTACTGTAACATGCTGGCATAATAAACCAAATGAAAAGGAAACATATTATGCAATGTATTTGTTTTAGCATGAATTGGAAGTGTATACAGAAATTAATTTCTGGAGGGAGAGAGCTTTAAACAAGTTAGCCCTTCAATATTCGGACATTATATATTGAGTGTTTATAGAGAAGAATATTGCATTAAGAACTGAGGTGCACAAAATAATCACATGTGTAAATGAGCAGTTCTCCCTTATCAAGGAAAAAGATAGGATACAATATACTTCCAGATACACAAGCAGGTTGATAAGAAGTGGTGTTCTTTTGAAGCCTTGGTTATATAGTCTTCCATAATGCTGTTACAGTGTGAAACTATTGGCTGTACAATATGCTATAAAAAGCTTTAATTTTTATGACAGGTGATTAGTCCACTGGCAATATACTATAAAATGACATCATTTTCTAAGATGGAAATACGAGGAAGGTCTTCACTTAGACTTCATCTTCTCCGTAATATTTTAGCATTTTTCCAGCAATAAAAAATGGAGAAGCCAGGTATATGAAACTGTCTTAGAAGATAAAGCAATAACTAATATTTAATAATTATCTATATGTTTTTCTGCAGATATTTGCTAGCAAGATGTTTACCAGCTGTATTATGAACTAGTTGAAGTTCCTAAATAATTTTCAAGTTGCCTCAGAAATTACACATTCCAATAGTCTATTCTTAAGAGCATGAAAAATTATTGCAACCAGGTGCAGTATTCTCTTACTAGAAAGGCAGGCTTATGAATTTCATTTGGTCAAATATACTCTATACTACTGACATTATGAAACCTTGGATAAAAAAAAAGTTCACATATAATCCTTCAGGGAACAAATGATTGTCCATTAATTTTAACTTGATTTTTATAGATTTTATGTGAGATATCTTTTTGCTATACTGTCCTGACCAGTGGACAACTAATAAGTCTTAGAAATATATAATTAAAATATAATAAATTGCAAATAAGCTAAACTATCTCTCCAAACAGACAGATTGTGCACCAAAAGTATTTCTATCTTGTCAAAACCTCAGAATTAAAACAATTTCAAAGTACTCAGTGTTTCTATGCCTCCATACCTAAAGGTAAAAGGTAAAGGTTCCCTATCCACATCTGATTCTAGGGGGCGGTGCTCATCCTTGTTTCAAAGCTGAAGAGCCAGCGCTGTCAGAAGACATCTTCGTGGTCATGTGGCCGGCATGACTAAACGCTTAAGGCACATGGAATGCTGTTACCTTCCTACCAATGTGGTCCCTATTTTTCTACTTGCATTTTTACATGCTTTCAAACTGCTAGATTGGCAGAAGCTGGGACAAGTAATGGGACTTACTCGGTTGCACAGTACTATGGATTCGAACCGCTGACTGCCGACCTTCTGATCAACAAGTCAGCATTTTAGACACTGAGTCACCATGTCCCTGCCTGCATAGCTACTTTCCACTAAAGAAAAAAAATCATAGCATGACTGGATTCACTTATAGGCTTGTGGAATAAATCCTGATTGGTTAGATTTTAGCCATATTTTAAATCACAAACCACAATTTGCCAAGAACAATCATGTTAAACTTGTTATCAGAATAGATTGAAAGAAAGTTATTTATGGAGCAAGAATAAAGAAATAAGCTTACGTTGCCAAAATATCTGTCCAATAGCTCTACATAACGATGGACAACTTCTAGGGTCAGGAGTTCATTATCTTCTTCTTCTACTGCACAACAGAAATACAAACTAGCATACCTAAATTATAAAATGAGGAGAAATAAACATGACCATTAGTATATATTAAATTATCAGTTTTGTTCTTTCTTCAATTTGCCTTGCACAGTACATCATAACATAATTTGTCTTAAAAGCATTCTGAAAAGTGTTTATCAGTGATTATGAAAACAAGAGGTGCCATATCAGTTTTGTAGATATGAAGTAAGTCTAGAACTCAGCACAATAATCTGTCAAAATATCTCACCTTTTTCTCTAAGATCTGAGGTATACCAACCTATTTTTTTACTTTTTAACATAGCTCCATATATCTTAATGCTTTATGAATATCAGTCCCAAATAATATTTTAAATATTTTCATATCGGTATAGTTTTTAGGAAAACAATTTACTTCATTAAAAGAAAGGGAAATTATCTCTTTAAAAAAAATCCCACATTCATATCCCAGTACGCTTTTATTCGGCTCTTTCAAGGTCATGATGAAAATTACATGCTG
Organism: Thamnophis elegans; assembly: GCF_009769535.1. NCBI lineage: Eukaryota > Metazoa > Chordata > Lepidosauria > Squamata > Natricidae > Thamnophis > Thamnophis elegans. Next base: position 38,250,790 of record NC_045550.1, read on the forward strand.
TTTTCTGATCTTGAATAAATGGACTGCTTTAAGGTAAGTTAGAGCAATCCATGTTTATCGATGTCATATATGTGGGTATATGCATAATTTTGTATGTATGTATGTATGTATTTATTTTGTCATGTTGATGTACTGTATATTAGTGGTGGAGACCCTTTGAGAGCTGTATGCAATGAAATTACATTTTAATGTATGCCATTTAGTCTACATTCAAAGTGACAATAAAGTTATTCTAAGTTTAAGTCTAAATATCTTCCTAATTAGCCCAGAGTTTGCTCTTGAGTATTCCATGGGGCAGTTCCAGGACATCCTGAGATTTTATCGCACAAGTTTAACAGCAGAATTTACTAGGAAAGTACAAATTAAAAACCATGAAATAATAGTATAGGCATATATATATATATATATAAGACAGAGGTGGTATTCAGCCAGTTCTGACAAGTTCTAGAGAACCGGCAGCGGAAATTTGGAATAGTTCAGAGAACTGGCAAATAGGCTGATCATCCCATCTGATCTTCTTTTGTTGGCCTGAACAGGAGAACAGAGCTGGAAAGCAGGTTAGTGAAGTGGGGAGGGAATGGGGATTTTGCAGTAACTTTCCACCAGGAGTGGGGAGGGAATGGGAATTTTGCAATATCCTTCCGCTGCCATGCTCACACAAAGCCACACCATTCCTACAAAGCCACGCCCACAGAACTGGTAGTAAAAAAAATTGAATCCCACCATTGACATAAGAGAAAAAACTGTCACACATAAAAGCCCTCGAATGATTTTTCATCATATCAGCAAGGGTTAAGGTTGGAAATAAAATGTCTGCTGGCCAGGTCATTGTTTCTCAGTCTCAGCAACTTCAGCTTCCAGAATTCCGCAACCAGCTCTTCAACCACAGTTGAAGTCCATGCATCTTAAGCATGTTGCTGTTGAGAAACACTGTACAAGGTTGTTTGGGTATTGTCACTGACTTGAAAAGGTTATCCAACCCTTCCTTCAGCTAACAGGAATCCCTGAATGTCGATTTTTCTTCAGTATGCTGATACAGTTCCTTTAAATTTTCTCTTTCCACAAGAAACAATAAATTTTTAAAGAAGATGAAACTGAACTCATGTGGTTGTTCTTCAGTCTAGTGAATTGCTATTTATCAGCACTCTAGACTTGACTTACAGAGCATGTACTTCCCTTTTTATCATACATGGAAATGACCTGCAGTATATAAAAAGATGATTTATAAAACTTCCCACACCTTTTGTAAACAAGTTTGAGATCTTTCCAGTCAACAAAGCTGCTCATTTTTTGATTCCGAGCCAGAATAATCTGCACAATTTCTCGGGTGATTTTTTTCTTTTCCTTTTCAGGAAGTGTAATAAACCATTTCTGAAGTCTTAATTTCCCTTGTCGGCTGAACAGCAGGATAAAATGTATCTAGAATAAAAAAAAACAAGTTGCTTATAGGGACAGAAGTGTAGAAAGTGCCACAAGTTTTTCTTTTCTTCTAAAGTCAGCTTGTTACCAGGGCAGATATATCCACGGAGAATCTTGCTTGTTACTAATCAAAAGTGTAAAAAAAAAGGGCGGGTATATTTTGCTACTTACCCTCTTTTCCCTGGCATGATAGTCTTCAAATATCTATATCTTCAACATCTACAATTTCTATCTGAGATGGTCAGCCCTTTTACTGCCGCTGTGACCTTTGAAAAAAGAACTGAGCTTCCAAAGAAAAGCGATGGAAGGAATGACAGCACAACACTGCCGTGTGTATTATCATAACATCGATGTGCAAATATGCAGTAAAGGCAAAGCATCAACAATCAAATTAAACAAAAATATATACAAAATATCAGACCTAAAGCAAGTACAAAACACATTTTACCTATGTTTGAATTCTAAACTAATTTAGCTTCTGTAAACTTTAACCAAATCCAACTAGCTGTCTTCAACATTTGAATAAAATAAAGGTGTAACCTGATAGCAGGGTTTCATTTACTTTTGGTTGTTTCCACTTTGAGTCACATAGAAAACCTTTCAAAAGATCTTTTTAATTTTCTAGCATTTTCTGCCATAAATTGGACTTCTGCCATGACAATGAATTGATATCAAATAACCCCACTGAAAAACGCACACACCAATGCAATGTAAACTAGTTGCTAACAAAATACACATTTTGCTAGTTCCAATGAACCCTTTGCCAACTTGCAAACTCAATATTTTAAAATCTATCATTCATCATCTAGGTAAACTATTAAAAACCACAAGTTTGGGGGTTCAAGAGGGTCTGAACATCATTTCATTCTTCACGAGATGAAGAATGCTATTTCTATCATTAATATTAGAACACCTTCCCTTAAATCTGTTTTTTTAAAATGATGCCTGCCATTATGATATTGTAATGTGAAAAATTCTTCCAATTTATTTGAATTCCCATTTTAATCCCCCTCTCTCCAACTAGATGGTAACCCTATAAGCAGATTGCCCAATTGCAAGCTTATAATTATAAAACCTTTTTGATTCAGTGGCTGAGCTTCAGTTCACCCAATATATTTCACAACTTCATGAAAACAGTACTTGCCACTCTAAGTTTAGCACCCTTGTCACTAAGTTTTATGTATTTTATATTTATAGAGTAGAAGTGTTGAGTTATAAATAATTATTTAGTACATAAGTGGATGCAACTACATTGAAAAATGACAAAATTAGAGCCAGTCCTTGAATCATGGAACCAAAGAATTGATTAGGATAGCTATGTATTGATTTGGCCTTCTAGAAGCCAAATCAATACTAGATCCTGAAGATGAAAGTCAAATACTTTCGCCACCTAATGAGAAGGAAGGACTCACTGGAGAAGAACCTAAACCTGGGAAAGATTGAGGGCAAAAGAAGAAGGGAGAAGACAGAGAATGAGGTGATTGGATGGAGTCACCAAAGCAGTAGGCATGAGCTTAAATAGACTCCAGAGAATGGTAGAAGACAGGAAGGCCTGGAGAAATATTGTCCACGGGGTCATGATGGGTCAGACATGACTTTGCAACTAACAATAACAACAGTGTATTGATTTATTGTAAGTTTTTCCCAATGTGTGGATTACTTTAATTCTAATTTTTCTTTCTCCTTGACATAGGTGAAGCTGAAAAGATGAAGATATCATTTATGGATTCAGTAATAATTTGGATCTATAAATGGATGATGAATCTCAATGAGATAAACTATTGAGTCATAATTCCCAGATATCGAAATTGAATCATTACCAGATATCAGTGCTATGAAACAGCAAGAGCTGATTAAGGTAGTGCTTGATCCAGTTTGTCTGTTAGTGGCCAGAAGTGCCTTTCACCAGTTATGACTGGCTTGAGCTACATGTGATTTGGGTTAAGATGTCTGATGTTATTAGTGCTTCCTCAAGTACATTCCCAGCTTTATTATTACAGAATACTGTTCTTATGGATGTCTCTGAAAATGACCTGGGGCTTTCAACCAAGTCAGTGTAGGTATTAGATGTTTAGCAGTTACAGCCAGGTGAAATTACACTAATGATGAGATCACTTATTTGGTTTCAGGCTAATTCAAAATGGGCTTTAACCCTGAAAATATTAACTAGATAACACCAAAGGATGTTTTTTCTATGTATCAGACCCATAAATATCCTAATTCTGCTAGGGAGCCCTTCTCAAACATTTTAGTGTCAGCAAGGGAAGAAAACTTTATCTGCCATGGTGCTAGATAATTTTGTTTCTATCCTTATTTTTATGGATGATTTTTTTCTCGATATTTTATTTATGTATTTATTTTTCATGTTATAGAAACTTCTTTCCCTAACCTATGGATCCTTTAAATAATGTGAGTTCAACTTTCAGATAATTAGCGTGACAATTGCTAAGAATTCTAGAAACTGAAATCCACATATCTGAAAGATGTATGTATGAAAGCTTATATATCATTTAGAACATATTAATTCTTCAGATTTCTGGATACCTTCAAGTCTGTCTTTAGGACACTGCCCCATTATTTTAGAATAAAAAACAGTTATATTTTTAAAAATAATTTAACAACAGCAACAATAACATTCATATTTCACATATAGTGATCTTATATTTTCACAAGGGGCAATTGACAAAAAATGGAGAATTGGAATCAGTAAATCTGTTTTCAAGAACTGACCTGCATTCCCCCCATGATGCTATGATTCTTTCCCTATGCCTATTAAGCCAATTAAAAATAGAGGAAGTATCATCTGAATTTCTGTGGCTTACAACAATTCTTCCTATCTCATTTCTTTTAGCATTTACTAGGTGAGCATAAAATATAACTAAATGAGATTTTTTTAATCAACAAACAAGTAAAACTTTAGTAATTTTATCCTTGCCTTGTGTTCTGGGCCTCGTTTTACTGGTTTTGAAACAAGGTGTGTTATTGGTTTAAGTAGTGAGTCATTTTAGGGCTCTCCCATTTCAACAAGACCTTTTAGTGCCTGAGTGATAATATTGTTCAGTTTGTATATATCAAGGGCCAATATGAAAGTTCAAAGATGTAATTGGAGAACAGACTGTGCCTTTCTCTCTCTGTCTTTCTATGGCAATGACATAATCAAGAGAGAGACTGTAACCCTCTGATCAATTGATTTGGGCTCTTGTACCTCAATGAGGTTTCTGGCCAATAGATTTAGATTATCAGCATTAAAAGAGAACTGATTATGGGCAACATTTTGATGCTATACATAGATAAAAGAAAAGACACAATTAATGCTATAATAGCTATAATAAAACTATAACTACAATAGCTTTTAAAAAGTAGATTTTCTTTTTCCCCTCCCAGTCACTACATATTTCATAGCACTTTTAAGCATTTTTAAAAGAATAAAAATTTTGTATAATTGTTCTGTTTGTTGACAGATGAGATCCTATTTGTTTTATGCTCTGATAAAAATAGCTCATAATGTTGAGATGCCCCTCGTTTGGAAAAAGGCCACATGACAAAAAGAAAAGCATGTGTTATATTGCTCATTTGTGTGGTAAGTACTATCAATTGAGTTGAGAGCACAAATGAAATTTCATTTTCTCTCCTTGTGGCTGTCAGTGAAATTCAATTTACAAAATCCAGCTGATATACCCAACCTTCATTTAAATATAAATACGAAGGTGGTATTCGTGTCAATCCAGTTTTTAAAATGTTTGTAACATCCTTGCTGTTTAAATATCAAGTTTGCCAAGCTTCTGTTTTTCGGTGTCAATTGTAGCCAATATTTTGAATTATAATGAAGACTTTTGAGTTAGATGCAACTGAAAACAAGAATGCAAACTACCTTGAAAGTAAAGGAAGGGGGATAAGAAAGAAAACCAGCAATTTAATGAAACCATAATTGACACAAAGATGAATATTAATTTATGATAAGTTTAACTGTAGAGGATTCATTTTGGTAAAAAAAAGATCTGCTTTTTCTAAAATAGAACATAATATTGTGTCTACTGGCCTTATTATTTTTACAAAAGCGAACAAAAAAGCATTCATGGCAACCAAGAATTGCATGATTACCAAGAACTACAGAATCAGAATGGAGTTGATATGCCTTCTTCAAAGTATTTTTCCTAGTAAGAAATGCTGGATACTTCACAATTTTTGAGGGACAAAGAATTGTTATATCAGCAGGACATTTGTCATAAACAATAACCCTTTCTTTGATTGGCTTCTTTCAAACTCTTCAAGGGTTCTTGTGTAGATTAGAAGAAGATAACAAGGAACAGAGAAGAGGGGGGACATAATACATGACTCAGCATCATTCTCTCTATCCATTCTAGTTAGAGATCTCTTGCTTCTATTAGAAGATTATCCTACCAGTAACTCAGTTTCTCTGTATGGAAAATAAAAAGGAATGTGACTATTTGATTTTGCATTGACCTTTCTCTAGCCTTCTGAATTACCGAATTACTCACAAGGCTTTCAAAGAGTTCAGATTCAGTTCAAAATTGTTTTCAATTTTGAGTCTGAAAACAATGGAATCTCTTCAAAGGACCTCAGATCAATTTGTGTTTCTTTGTACAAAGCAGGTTTAGTTAATAAATCAAGCTATGATACCAGGAAACAAGATAAATGTATATCATGTGCATGGTACAGCAAATTATACACAGAAGGTACAAATTTGGGTTCATAAATGTATGAAAAAGAATTGACAGAAGCATAAGTGAAGGAAAGAAAAACTGGAACAGAGACAAAAATTTCACCTTGATGGGATAGGATACGAGCAGTTGGCAGGAAGAAAGGGAGACACAGACGAAAAACTAAATAGAAGAACGTCAACATTAGAAACTCTTGAACCTCTAAAAGGGGTATCTAACCCAGTGGTTTCCAACATGGGGCCCCTGCCCCATGGGGGGGGGGAGGGAGCAATTTGAACCTTGTTTAAACCAAGTAAATGGCCTTTTAGGATTCCTCTGCGTGAGTAGAGTTCACTTTTTGAGTAAAGTATGAATTATATGTCACCTTAGGGGGGGGGGTGGCACCAGGATTTTAGAGATGGTTAAGTGGAGCATGGCCAAAAAAAGATTGGAAACCACTGATTTAACCCTTCACAGATTTAAGTAAGTGATCACTGGGAGGAATATGGAGAGGCAAATTTGTCTTGTTTAAATTTCAGAATACTGCATTTTGAAGGAAGTAATGAAATTATAATGTGCCTTCAACAATATTTTTTCCTTTTTTTGCTGCTAGAGTTGCCATGCTATATTTTATATCTGAGAAGATGCTAAGTAGAACAGTGCCTCCTTAATACACAGATAAGCATTATCCATACCAAAATTAGCTGATCTTTGTTGCCAGGTTCTCCCACTATTTTTGACTGATTAAGTAATCCATGTGGAGTCCTTGGTGCTTTTAGAGCTTAGTTTTCTTGCAGACTTGCTCACAATGATGATTTACCTAGTGAAACCTTATCAAACACCTGCAAGAAAATCACCAAACTCAGAGAGCACCAGGGACCCAACCATCTAACCCCAAGCTACAACTATTCTTTCATTAAGTAATCCATTTTAAAAAGATAGGTTCACTAATAAAATAATAAGTATTAAAAGTTTTTAAGGAAAGTGCTTTAAACAAAAGCAACCCCAGAATCAAAGAAGAGGAAGAACTATACTATTGATAAGACTAATGAGTAGGAAAGGAAAAAATAACTTTTCTGCAAACATATGTTCTTATAGATGGATAGAAAACTCTTGATGGGCACAAGAGAAAGAATTCAGATAATCAGCTGTTTCATATGATAAATGGGATCAAATAATAGAAGACGCAAATCTAGGGATTTCCTTTGGATTATTACATCTAGGAGCATCAAGCCTTGCTTCTTTTATTCAGCTAGCATTAGCTGTGCCTCCTTACCCACAGATATGGCATGCTGTTTATTCTGTTAGCCTTCTACAGAGATTATATGTCCCCTGGAGTTAAGGACTTTGAAATCTAGTCAATTTGAATTTGTTTTAATAATCAAAAGGCAGACTGTGATATGCAAAAGGAGAAATAACATGCCTAATAGCCTGTGGTGAATCAAAAAAATTTTTTTTCTCCAGCCTTTCCCTGAAATTCTGTATTCCAAAATATTTTACTTTCAAATTATAACACGCTTTGAAGAAATGTTCCAGAAGTGTTAACTTGCAGCCATAATCTTTCCAATATCCCCCAATGCATGTTGTCGCCAATCATATCAGGAGGGGATCAGGTTGAGGAAAATTGCTATGGGTTTCAATTGGGAGAAAAAGCAAACACTTTCAGGCAGAACCTGGCCAGTTCCTGATTAAAATAAAAAAACTAATCTACAGGGTTTTATCTGATTCATCAAGACAACTCTTGTATTCTTAGTTTAGAAGGAAAAACACTTAATAGATGAAATATTTGCTTAGGTGCCAGATGCTATGTGGGACACTAATAAATAAATCTAAGTAAATCTTAAGTCAGCAGTTCCCTTTCTTAAAAACTCATTCTCACACATATAATTAGAACTGAAAAATTGGCTCTGGTGAAACTGCTTTTTTCCCCCAGATTTAATTGCCACACTGAAAAAATCAGCAAGCTGGTTGAGCAGGCCTCTCCCTGGATCCAGTATAGGTGGCTCCTATTCACAGCTTTTATTGTTCATTGGAAAGAACTGAAACACTTTTGACAGATATCCTTTGAACAATGTGTAAGTGCCATTCATTTCTTCCCAAGCTTTAAATCTGAGTAATGTTTTGTTCAACTCATTTATTTTTGTGTATATAACTTTCAAATACGTTTTTGTCCTCCTCCCCCAAAAATGACCAAAGAAGAATAAAATTATTAAGGCTATGCAGAAAATGAAATTTGAAGAGAAAAATATAAAATGAGATGCATGTGTCTTTTACAGCTTACAGCCGCTGTGTCTTTTCCTAGGCTCTTTTGTTTGTTCTTCATAACCGCTGTAACATCTCAGAAAAAGACAGAGTTGGGCTTTTTAATTGTACAAAGTATGTGAACCCTACTGTATATAACAAGTTCAATACACAAAAGTAAGGTGACCAGACGTCCCGATTTCAGCGGGACAGTCACGCTTTATAACAATTTGTCCCGTGTCCCGGGCCATTTTTAAAAAGTCCCGATTTTCTGGCTTCATGTTGAAAGCCCAGTGGATTTGCTTAAGAAATTCTAACGGGGGCAAGACAAAAGACACCCTGTCTAACCTCTCTCTCTCTGTCTCAGTACTTTCATTGAAGATATAATTAAAACATTAAAGCAAGAAAACGGACCCCCCGCGCCCCTTTTACCTCATTTTATAAGAAAAAATGACCAAGTAGAGCTCCAGGAAATACTTGGCTAGAGAAGCCACGAGTGTTACTTCCTGGATTTTCTGGAGGGGAGGGGCACAGAGGTTGGAGGTCTCCTCGTGTGGAAAAAATAGTGGCAAAGTTTCTTTGAAAAATATTTCCCTGACTAATTTCACCATTTAAATTTGCTCAGTTCTTTGTATTAACATCTACATCATTCTGGATTGACTTGGAATGCTCACTTGTGCCTGCTGGTAAGTGAGCTGGGTTTTTTTCTTTTATTTTTTAATGTATTTTGAAATAATATTTTATTTATTGTGCATAGGATTTTTTAAAATAGTGTTATTCTGTGTGGATTCTTTTTTTTAATTGTCTTAGACTATTTAAAAAAAGATTCTATCCAAAATAAATTGAAGTGAAACCATTTTTAAAAATTCTATGCACAATACTTTGAAATGTTTTACTTCCATTTATTCTGTGTGGATTCTTTTTTTTAATTGTCTTAGACTATTTAAAAAAAGATTCTATCCAAAATACAAAATACCAGTTGCAGTTATTCACTTAAGAAATGTGGCAAGAAAAGTGGTATAGTGACTAAAGTTACAATGGCATTGAAAAAAGTGACTGATGACCCTTTTTCACACTTAGCGACCATTTTCACACTTAGCGGCCGTTGCAGCATCCTCATGGTCACGCGATCAAAATTTTGATGTTTGGCAACAGATTCGTATTTACGATGGTTTCAGTGTCCTGGGGTCATTTTAATTGCCTTTTGACAAAGTCAAATGGGGAAACCAGATTCACTTATGTTACTAACTTATCAGCTGCAGTTATTCACTTAAGAACTGTGGCAAGAAAGGTGGTATAGTGACCAAAGTTACAATGGCATTGAAAAAAGTGACTGATGACCATTTTTCACACTTAGCGACCATTTTTCACACTTAGCGACCGTTGCAGCATCCTCATGGTCAAGCGATCAAAATTTTGATGTTTGGCAACAGATTCGTATTTATGACGGTTTCAGTGTCTTGGGGTCATATAATCACCTTTTGACAAAGTCAAATGGGGAAACCAGATTCACTTATGCTACTAACTTATTAACTGCAGTTATTCACTTAAGAACTGTGGCAAGAAAAGTGGTATAATGGGCTTAGTGACCAAAGTTACAATGGCATTGAAAAAAAGTGACTGATGACCATTTTTCACACTTAGCGACCGTTGCAGCATCCTCATGGTCACATGAATCAAAATTTGGATGTTTGGCAACAGTTACAATTTATATTTGTAAATTGTAGTTATGTTGAAATAAAAAAATATTACAATACTATTTTTGCGTTGTATGAAAAATTTTGTTGCTTCATATAAAATTTTTAATCAAGCCCCCCCTTCCCCCCCCCCGGTCAAAGGTGTCCCTCTTTACCAATCTGAAAATCTGGTCACCTTACACAAAAGGGCAAATAAAAACATTTACAACATCCAAATCAAAGGTCAAAATCCATCATTTCCTGTCCTTGAGGCAAACCTGCTCCAATTGAGTAGACTTAGCTGAAGAGTTGAACTAAATTTAATCAAGAGTTGGACTAAGAGCTGAGACCATTGGCCAGAGTTGAGCTTAGAATGTAGTCAATCATCCTAATCACTTGGTCACCTCTTAATTTGCTCAACATTCCTTTCCCCCCCTTCTCTCTCCTTGACTGCTTTCATACTTATCAACTTTCCTATCCCCATTCTGGGGAAGCAAAATGAACCTTTGCTTCACTATTACCAAACAAACATCATAAAATCTGTTAAGGAAGTACAAATTCCTGGACTTCTTCATATATGAATTCCATAACACAAAACTCTAGCAAAAGTATAGAATGAACAGGAGAACTATGTCAAGGCAAGCCTCACCTGCTGGAAAAAAAATCCTCCTTCCCCTTGTGGTAGGGTCAGAGCTGACATTTTAAGGGCATTTTGAGTATCTCAAACCATTGCTTATTGACATTCTCCTCTTCACAAGTGGATGATAGCATCAAGTTCAACCCCCAACTCAGTGAAGAATCCATTACAGCCTGTATGACAGATGTTCAAACAATCTGTATTCAAAAATTTCCAATGAAGAAAAACTAGCACAATCTGTATCAATCTATTCCACTAACCAAGAGCTTGTAAATCGAGTAATCTGTAGCCTGAATATACTTCCTTGTATTCTGGTTCTGTCCACTGGGTCAATAGAAAATAAATCCCATGATCTTCCAAATGACAGCCCTTCACACAGCTGAAAACTATTATCTTTCTTTGGGCATCTCTTCTATATGTTAAACATATCTATAATCTGTTTTTTATATATATAGTTTGGTTTTCAGATGAATCACCATTGTGATACTACTCTTCTAAATTTGCTCCCATTTATAATTGTTCTTTTTATTTATATTCCACCTTTATTATTTTTCCAAACATAAGGCAGTGAACATATCAAAAACACCCTCCTCCTCCTGTTTTTCCCACAACAATACCTGTGAGGTGAGATGGAGTGAGAGAGAGTGACTGGCCCAGGGGTGGGTTTCAGTCGGTGTTACTGCTGGTTCGTTCATGCACACAGCTCACGCGCACACATGCACAATTCAATGGAAATTGTTCTGTGCATGCGCAGAACTAAAAAAAATGGTGGTGGTGACAGCGGCAACCCAGGCTGGCATACCACTACTTGTTCGCTGAACCGGATTGAACTGGTAGGAACCCACTGGACTGTCATCCAGCTGGCCTTCATGTCTAAGGCGAGTCTTAAATTCACAGTCTCTTGCTTTCTAGCCCGGTGCCTTAACCACTAGACCAAACTTATTTGTAACCAGAGCAGGACTCAGTATTCCAAGTAGGATCTAATCATGGAAGAGTAGAGTTGGGACAGTTATTTCCCATGACGTGAACATTAGGTCTTTCAAATGTACCTTAAAGTGTCATTTGCCTTTGTAGCAGCTATTTCACCCTGGTGATACACATTGAATTTGTGATCAACAAGAATCAGATTCTTTTCACATACCGTAAATTGCTGCGAAGTCTCCCCATCTCTTTTGCCTATCCAGTTGCAGAAGTTTATGTTTCTCAACTAAGTTCCCTCTTATTTATTTCAGCACACTTGTCTAGTTTTTTTTTTTGTTTCTAATTCCTTCTCTCCTCTTAATTATTAACCATCCTACCTTTAAGTCTACTTAGCATTTATTTAGCTTCCTCATCCAAGAGACTGATAAAAATGTAACAAGACACAAGACAGAGCTCTGTGGAACCCCACAACTAAGAGGAAACCATTAGGATCATTCTTAGAGTGTGGTCATTCAGCCAGCTGCAAATCTTCTAACAATAGTGTCATTTGGCTCTTATTTATCATTTTTTGAAAGCCAGACTATTTGAAAGTCTTGGTATATTATGTCTGCAGCATACCAATCATCTATTATACTAACAACATTTTCAAAAGAGGAGATAAATTTAGATTGAATGACATCAAAAACAGAGTTGGGTTGGGTTCACAGAATACAGTGAACCACAGACAATGGTGGTTTTTTTTAGCCTAGTTGTGAACCCAGCCACAACCTTGTAACAGGTATTTTTTACATTCTTGATTTTCCCCCTCCCTAATGCTAGAGTTGATGAATGGCTTAGCTAAATACCTGCTCATCACTTGCTGACTCAAAGTAGAGTTAATCTTTCCCATACCTACTGTACTTCTAAACTTTTGATGTCCTTTCTATATAACTTTCATAATCTGCAACCAACTCACCAACCAATCCACCAATTCTGGCTTTGTGCCATGAATGATGCAGCTCAGCCAATCCAGTAAATTTAATGTAGTATGATTTAGCTTAGCTAAATATAGTATTTGCACTTAGCAAATACTGCCAGTGGTTGATTTAAGAAATTAAAACCAAAGGAGGTCGGCTACGATTTCTTTTCCCACCCACCCCCCTCCTTCCAGCCTGATATTGACTAAGCAACAAGCAAGGAGAGACTTTTCAAAGATAAGCGACTTATCTTTGCCCCGTCCTTCTCTTCTATTGATTTTTGCTGCAGGGCGCAGAATGGGAATTGAATTAACCTTCGCGCTACGAAGAAGCAGGAACAGGAAGGGCAATGAAAAGCAATCGGAGCGGCCAATGGGAGAATCAAGTTCCCTAAAATGTGTCTTATTCCTCCCATGCGATCCATCGCTACCCCAGCCCAGCGAGCCCACTCGAACGGAACAGCCCCTAGAACTTGCTGAGTTTGCGGGACGTTAAAGGTAAGCCTCGAGCCCTACCCGCCCGCCGCTCCGTTCGGAAGGTTGCGGCTTCACCTGACTTCAACAGGTGAGATCCTTCCTCTGTCCACAGAGTTCCCGCGCAGGTTCTCTTCCCTCCCTCTCCCGCCAGTCGCTCCCCACCACTCACCATGGCTGCCGCAGACCCGCTTCCCCGGAGGTTCGTTCCCCCCCGCCCGCCCGATGCGGGTCTCCCCCCTCCCCCCGGCGCCACAGGTGAATTTCCAGTCGCTCGCTCCGCTTTCCCATCATGCCCTAAACTGAAAGTTCTTGACTCCTCCTCCCCTCCTCCGCCTGGCCTCCCGTGCAACTCGGGCAACCGCCCCAAGGGCACTTCGGGGGCACGCGGGAGAGGGCGCTCTCCCGAATCGGTGAATGGAAAATTTACGAGCGACGCCTGCCTGCCGCCGTTCGCAAGCCGAGTTTCCCCGAAAGAATCCCAAAGTGCCCGTGGGGCCGGTTTTCACTTTCTCTCTCTCAGGGCGCTGTACAGAGGAACGTAAATGTAAGGACGTCCTCGGACCGGAGGAACTTATAGGCTCCATTTAGCTCCAGGGTGTGGATAAGCCTTGTAAGAGAGAAATGCGAGGGCAAGTACCTTGCGGATGACTGACCAGCTCCAGACATTGGGAAGATGTCTTTTCCTGATACGAATGCACATTTGCTTTAACGTTTAAAGACTGATACCTGAGTTTCTTGTTGGTAGTTTGTTTGTTTATTTATTTATTTAGCTTGTCACTCATGTCACAAGATAACAGGAATAAGAATAAACATGAATAAGAACACAGGAAATGGGTTCAAATAAATGGAGACGGTAGGACAGGGACTACGCTTATGCACAACCCTACTGACCTCTTAGGAATGGGGTGAGGTCAACAGTAGAAAGTTTAAGGTTAAAGTTATGGGGGCTTGAGAATGTAACAAGAGTCAGGTAGAGCATTCCAGGCGTTGACCACTCTGTTGCTGAAGTCATATTTTCTGCAATTGAGTTTGGTGAGGTTTACCTTGAGTTTACATACACGGGTTCTAGCTTCATAAAAGAGCCGGGTGACTTCCTGGAGGCAATAGGGATCAACAGCTATTTGATTTTAGGGCTTTGTGAACGTTTCTGAAGGTAATCTGCTGGACTGGTGGGCGTCCTTGTGCTGTTGGCTGGCCATATCACAGCAGACTTTGATCCTGGTGGGACAAGGGCCCAATCCAGCAATATAGGTTATAGTCAAAAAAGTTCGGAAGGCAAATTCCAGAGATGGGGCCTTTTTTTTAAGGGGAGATGAGTATTTCTGGAAGCAGGTTCAGAGAAAAAGAGACGGGTACATAACTGGGAAATTTCTACCTGCAATACTACAAATATTTGGATTATTTCAAAAGTCCAGATTTTGCCAATAAAGAATTATAATATATTCTGGACACTTGAATATTGTTGGTTTAAATCTGAAATTTAATTATTAAATGATAGGAGTAAGGAATCTAGCAATTACAATTATAAGCAGTTACATAAGCAGGGATGGTATTCAGCAGGTTCTAATCAGTTCTGGAGAACTGGTAGCGGAAATTTTGAGTAGTTTGGAAGAACTGGCAAATACCACTTCTGGCTGGCTCTGCCCCATCTATTCCCTGCCTCCCAAGTCTCAGCTGATCTGGAGGAAATTGAGATTTTACAGTATCCTTCGCCTGCCATACCCACCAAGCCATGCCCACCAAGCCACACTATGCCCACTAAGACACACCCACAGAACCAATAGTAAAAAAATTTGAATCCCACCACTGATTACAATTCTTGTAGTCCCTTGATAATTACCTTTACTGGCTGAAGTGACAGAAACTGAAATATATTTATATTTTATTTTGTGAGGATAAACATATATTTTGTGAGGATAAACATCCTAAGTGAATGACTCTATTATATTTATTACTGTTGCGATTGGGAGTCTAGTTACAGTGTATTCTAAAAACATATTACCAAATGCAAAAAGGTCTGTTATGACTCTATGTAACATAAAAAGTCAGTGGTTTGCCAGTTCAGTTTGTGTGTGGTTTTAGCATAATTCTTCTGATAAGTGCAAAATAGCAACTATATTTTATTTGGGCTTATGCCATGTGGCCAAGCCTGTTAAGGTAAAAGGCTTTGCTTTAAATTAAATGTTATGCTTTTAAAGCCATGCCACAAACTGGTCATAAATCCAGATATTCTAGTTGAACTGGATTTCCTTCTTGAAAGTGTTCTTTTTCATTCCTTTCATTTTAAAAATAGCTGAAACTATACCGCATTACTAAGCAACCTTTTGGCTGGTGGGCATGTTTGAAACTTTTGAGAGGTTAAATAAAATAGCTGCTACTTAATACAAAGCACACAAGCTTGTCAGATTACTCCATTTCACAGAATGTGCACAGCTATCTTAGCTTATCTCCCCACCCCTCTCTGCATACTTTTCAGTTAGTTGCACCCATTTTCAGACAAAGCTTGGAATTTCAACCACCAGCTTTATTTTTGTTTTAGAATGCCTGTGATAACTCTGGGGCCCAAATTCATTCTGAAAAATAAAAAGGAGCTGGTGCTTTCTGACAGTCAAATTTTCTATTTACTTAGACTCATAATCAAAAAGTTGAAGGGGGGAGGGTCATTCAGTCCATAATTCCAACCACTCCTTACATACCATGTAGTAATCTAAAAGGAAGTATCTATTAGGGAACTGCACCTAATGGGGGAAATACTTTGCTTATATCCTGAAACAAAATCATAGCTATAGATTCTGCTGTTTTTAGTCTGTTTGGTTACTTTGAGTTTTGCAGAACTCAAACATGGAATGTTTGCTGATATAGGTTTGGAATGGGAAAAAAAAATCTTGCCATGGATAATTTGGAGTTCCCTCAACATCTCCCAGTGAAGCATCCCATTACTTTCCCTCCCACCTTCCCAGCTGTCATCACTGTCCATGCTCCAGCAGGGCAACTCCCATGAATCCACCCCCATCTTCCAAAAGCCTTCTCTTTCCACCCTGTCCTTGTTGTTGTTACTTGGGAAGTCTTGTCCAACCCATTGCAACCCCATGAACAACGTTCGTCCAGGCCTTCCTATCCTCTATCATCCTCTGGAGTCCATTTAAGCTCACGCCTACTGCTTCAGTTACTCCATCCAGCCACTTCATTCTCTGTTGCCCCTTCTTCTTTTGCCCTCAGTCTTTCCCATCATTAGGCTCTTCTCCAGTGAGTCCTTCCTTCTCATTAAGTGGCCAAAGTACTTGAGTTTCATCTTGAGGATCTGGCCTTCTAAAGAGCAGTCAGGGTTGATCTCCTCTATGACTGACCGGTTTGATCGTCTTGCAGTCCAAGGATAGGGCCACTATCAAAGGCCCAATAGACCTTATCCTCTGAACAGCTGCCTTGATCTACCCAGGGCCTTTCCTTCAGTCACTTATATTCTTTACATTTTTCCCTTTCTTCTCCTCAAACCATTTTTATCTGGAAGAAAATAGGATTTAGGATTTAGGATTTAGGATTTTATTAGTATTTATAGGCCGCCCTTTTCCCTGAGGGGACTCAGGGCGGCTTACATAAAATAAGGAAGGGAGGGTACAGACAATAGACGCAAACAATACATAAAAGTAAAATAGTAAGCAACATTCATTCATCATTCGGGTGGGGACAGATTATCTTTATCCCCAGGCCTGATGGGCTAGCCAGGTCTTAAGAGCTGCGCGGAAGGTCTGGACGGTGGTGAGGGTACGGATCTCCACGGGGAGATCGTTCCAAAGGGTCGGAGCTACTACTGAAAAGGCTTAAATAGTCCCATTTAATCCCAAAACAAATGAAAATGCTTGTTTCAATTTGTATAAAAACTCCCACCTACTCCTATTCAGCTGTTCATTTAGAGAATGAGTCAGTTTAAATTAGGATGAATGCAGTCTAAAGCACAGGACTGCATATGGTCTCACAAAGCCTTAGGGGGACTTCTGACAATTCCTCCAAAGTTCTTGTGAGATCAGATTAGGGTAGATAGGAAAACTGTGAAAGGTATGGTAAAAATAGGAATGAAGAACTATTGCAAATTCCCTGTTTGAAGGAATATCATCTAGCTGTTTTGTCTCTGGTTGGTAATCTTATAAATCTAACAAATGTTTATTATAATGGTTGTGTGCTTTTAGACTTGTCACGTTTCAATTTGTATGTCTCCCAAGTTCTTCTTTGTGGCTGCCATTTATTATGTCCCCTATAGATTTTTCTTCCTCATCAGCTCCTTTTTTTCATTGTTATATGGAACCTCCAGCATACATATACTTGCTATTCCTATTGCCTAGCATCCCAGTACATCCCAGTATGCCAGATGTCAGCCAATAGCTTGAAGGGCTTGATTTCTGCCATTGCTTAATCATACAACTTTCAAGTCTCATCCAAATTCCAGAGTAACACAAGTTCCTTAAATTAGGAAATTTTTATAATTTCTGAATTTCTTCCATTCAATTTCAATTTTTTTCATTACTCATTCGCTAGAACACATGATGCACATACTGTACAGTGAAAAGTCTCCAATGTTGCTTCTAAATAAATAAGCAAAATTTACAGGAAATATTTTTATTATATAATAGTCAAATATTTTTTTTTCATTTTTTAAGACAAAAAAGAGAACGGACAGTAATAACAGTTTCTCAGATAATGAAAGATACAATGTTTCACGAGAATACGGTCATCAGACAAAAATACATTAGTCCTTCTGGTTCCCCCATAAAGAAAGGATTCGGGGAGGGGGAGAGGAGAAACATAGTAAATAAGTCAAATCTGAATGATTGCACACTTAAAGTACAGGACCAATTTTGTTACCATGTACAACATGATTCTTATTCTATTCTTATTCTTAAACGCACAAAAGCATTTTATTTCCAAAGCAAGCAGTAGAGTTTACAGGTCTATATATCAGAAGAACTTCAACATTGGATATAGAAACAATATAGTGTTTTGCCAACATTTCTTTGTGTATCTATTTGAACCATCCACTTTAATATTAATAATATTTGCTATCTACCTATATCAAACCAGGAAAAATATTCTTCAGTCCTGGAACAAATTTGGCAAAATGATGGATCATTTTGAGTGAACCTGCCAAATCTTTCAAGGTATTTTTTGTGCAATTTGTACAGTAAGTGAAAACAGTAGGTGGCCTTCTCTATGTAAAAATATTGACACCTGAGAATATTGTTCTCTGGCGACAGCAGGCTATCCCAAGTTTAAGGGGATATTAAGAGGGTTGGGGAGGAAAACTACAAATGCTTTTGTGTAAGGTGATGCTTTTCTTAACCCAGATGTATGTTTCATTGTTGGTAGGACACTGAGGTGAAATTATTAATTCTGGTTTAACTCAAACAAGTTAAACTCCTTTTTATACAACATAATAAGGCAGGTAAGTAAATACTCTAACCACACTAACAAAACCATTTTTTTTAATGATTTACCTTATTTTATAGTGATATTGCTGAAATGTTTGGTTCTTCCTTTCTTTTTTATCTCTGTTCCTCCCTGAAAATTAGTTTCATATAAGAGGTTTAGAAGCAATAATTCCATAACAATAGCATTGATTATACCCATTTTATGACTTTCCAACACTGATCCCTCAGGTTATATAATCCACAGGTTATATAATTCCCTTCCTCATATGTATTGCCCTAAGGAAGACTTTTTTAACGGATTCTTTGAGGCTTACATTTTAACATGATGGTATAGCTTCATGATTAATCTAAAACAACTTTCCTTGAGAAAGATGGAGTGTCATTTTTTCTTCACTTACTTTTAAATATCCCCTAAAAAAAGTGTCTGATTACACTATTTGCATACAAAAAAATTGTTTTAATTGGAAGGTAGTTTGAACAGTTTATCTGTGCAGCACTTTGAAATGAATGTTTCCCATCGGTTTTAATTAGCAATTATTTAACTTCATTGATGTTGATGATTCTACATCAGATTTTATAAAGCTACGTTTAGTCACACAATTTAACCTTCAACATGAAAAGAGCAGCAACCTGAAATTTCTCTTTAAAATTCTGTACTATAACAAGGTACTTTCATTTTTAAAAGTAATGACAAATTTTAATGTACACATCCCCCTATTATTTTACTTACTTACTTATTTACTTATTTATCTATTTATTAAATTTACCTATTCCTACCATTTTTACTTGCAGCAGTCCACATGCAAGCTTTTCTGGTACAATGCTAGTTATTGCTGAAATTGAATTAAAAATCTGATTTGGAACTGCCTTTAGAGAAACTTGATACCTTTACCTCACAAATTGGGCTTCTGTTCAACAAACCTTTACTGTCCATTTCACCAAGTCTCAACTGTACCATTTTACTACATACAAAAAGTACGATTCCAATCCCTCATTTAGCTTCAGCCATTATTGAAACCACTTTTAGTGTTTTGCCAAGGATCTACCCACCCACTCCTCAGTAGACAATTTAAAACTGGAACAACATTAAATGTAACAGAGAAACAAAACAGTCCAAAACACTCCTATTGCAACGCTGCTGGGAAATAATTTTTTCCCCTCCTGCTAGCAAAGTTATATTCAAAGTCTGTGAGCCATTATTCACAGTGACTATTCATAAGACAAAACTAGTCTACAGGGACAGTTTACAAAGAATACGTTACTGCTATTTTGAACATGTTTTGTTGTCACTACAGTATACTGTACTCATTTTAACCCTTAGCCACAGTACAATATAATTTCAGCAGAGAAAGCACACTGAATGCTACAAGTAAATCAAGCTATGAGTGGTCTTCCTAGGCCGGATATTTTGTGGTTATGTAAATCTTCCTATTGTTCATTCCACAGGCCATCAACTTGTATCTGGTGCCTTCCATCATTCCTCATAAGCTCTAAACAAGGATTCTGTCCCACAAAACAAAAATGTCCATCTTAGGAAAATGATATTCTCAAAGTCAAGCGGCCGGCATGTGTGGCAGGGATATGAGAGGGAATATATCCATTTGATGCATACAGTATACTATTCTGAAAAACGCAGATCAACGGGAAGTATATCCAGTTGCAAGGCTACAACCGACTACTGGTGTCAGGTCCCAAATCTGAAAAATGAGATATAAAAAAAGACACATGATCCACATCCTGAAGAAGCATTTTTAAAATTTCTAAATGTTAATTATATATTTGCATGGTGATAGCTACATTATGTAAGCGTAGTCAAGGCAACTTTGCCACTTCGAAACTTTTAAATCTTACTTTCTCTCATGTGTAGACTTCTAGAAGGGAGTCGAGGTAGTACATTATAGTAGAATAAAATAGGAAATAGAACATTTCAGCAAATATGCAATGTATATAGCCAAACTATGATTAATAAAGAAAAATGCAATCTGTTGCAGAATCCAAACTGGGTTGGTCACCGGGACCAGAAGTTTAATTTTCAGAGCTTTTAAACTCTTGCTGGAGCCCATCCTCAGGGAACTTCTCTTACCAGAATATGTGAGCTCCACCACAAGTACAAAAACTTAGAAGACTAAACCTCTGATTCTAGTTGCAGGATTCAACTCAGATTGGATCCTGCAACATTATCCTGGAATACATATATTTGCCTTCATTTGTAAGACAATCTGTACTGACTCTGATTGTGGAACATAAATTCAAATCTCAATCCCAGGTTGCGTAGAAAATGTGGTGTTTCATAGCATAAAAGCATAAAATGCTATGTCTTAAAACAGCTCTGTTTTCCCCAATGTTCATAAAATATCTAAATAGGGAAAGAAGATAGAGTAAATGAGAAAAATATGGAACAATCCGCCCATCTATAATCCTGACATTCCCCAACACCATAAAATTGATGGTGACAGCAGACAGGAGAATCACTAATGCTCATCAGCTTCACCATACTGCCACATAAATGCAGTCCCTCCCCAATTGCCAACAAGATGTGTTTCAATGAATCTTTCTCTACTTCCTCCCCTATTTATAAAAGCTTGGAAGAAAGACTTTTAATTATTAGAAATTTAATATCATTTACCAAATGCAGGCAGGTAGTTCATATTATAAAAAATATATAACAACCATATTCACCTACTACCAAAAAAAAGTAAAAAGTCCATGTTTTACTGCACTGTTTTAAGAGTATATATAAGCAATAAAATTCATAGACTGCTACATTTAGTTAATATTTAAAGCTTTTATTTCCTTTCTTTCTTGTTTTTTAAAGTAATATCTAAGCAATGGTTCTAGGAACCCAATAAACTTGCATTATCTTCCGTTTTATTCTTTTAATAAAGATTTAATTCAACTATGGTTTTGAGAGCGCAAGTGTCCCTTCCAACCTCTTCCTGGCAAATTTCTCAAAACAGACAATCAACGTTTTTTTCTGAAACATGTTCCCATTCACGAAAAATGAGCTTATCTTCAATCCATGTATGTAAAAAAGTATCTGTTCTATTGAAAGTGAGGGGGAAAAAATGCTCCAGGAGAAATAAATATACATCCTGGGTAGTGAGAAGGAAAATTATTTTCCTTTTTTTCAGATTAAATCTGGTTATTTTCAGAAAACAGAAAGGAAGTACAAATAAAGTTGGGATAGAAACTGCTGATTCATGGAATTGTTACTTGGTTAAAGACGGGTAAATGTTTACTTGCTGTAGTTGTGCTAGGTTTTAAGATTCCTGATTTCAGTTTTCTCAACTTGATTTAATTGTACTATGGTACTTCCCAAATTATTTACTGATCCCTACTTCCTTGGGCTCTTCCCATGATCTTATATTGTTGCTGTGTAAATCCTTTTGAGTCTAGAGAGTTTAGCATTTTTATTCCTTGTAACATTAATGGCTTTTGATATGATTACCTTAAGCCGAACAGAAACAGTTTCCTTTTTTAATTTTTATTAAAATTGATTTTGAGGATTTTTAGGGACACATTCTGAAAATCACAGGATCAAAACTCAGGTTCAGAGTTTATTTTGCTACTGCTGTGGTTATTTTTCTGCCACGTCAGTAAGGTGCTCAGGTTTGGGATCCATATTGGCCCCATATATCATAGTCTACTAGAAGTAAATCATAGGGGCTTTTTTACTCTTCATTATTATTTTTAAGAAGGGAAAACAGGTTACTTCAGAAAAGTCAATATACTTTAATCATGATCTTGACAGATAGGAAAGTTATTATGAATAAATTAATATTTAAAAGAGAACATGTTAGTCAAGGGTAATTGGTTATGATGCAAACAATCCCTGAACTTCCCTATTTAACCTGGCATAGCTACTTGCTGTTTCTGGATCTAGCAGTTTTGCTCCTCTTTTGTGCTTCTTAAGATTTTCTCCCCCCCCCCCCCAAAAAAAAAATACTCTAATGGAATTGAATCACAATAGACATTTGATTTGATTTATCATAATCAAATAAAGTGCATTATTCTTTTTCTTTTTACGACCCTGAAAATCCTTTTATCAGAATAGATTCGTAGCAACTGAATAGACCTGATATTTACTGGCTAGATGCCCTTCCTGATGCCTATGTGGAGTTAACAGTACATATGTACTCTGTACCCTGATAAAGAAACATCTGTTGCTGCCTAGGATTGAACTGTCAGCATCCCGAGTGTGAGCGAGTATCGTCATGTCTAGGCCACCATGCCACTCAATGAGTGCATTCTTAACGTATACAAATATATACCGGTACTTAATCTATACAAATGTTGTAAAATGAGATTTTACAATTGTTTTCTTCCAGTGTGTAGCCTGAAAGTGGTTGGATTTAGAAATGACCAAATAAACCTGGCTTCAACTTGAGAACATAGGTAACCTTCTAACCTAAATATAAAGATTATTTTCCCTCTTTCCTTCCTTTGATTTGTTCTTCTTAAAAATTAAGATAAAGAACACTGGAGGACGATAAAGCACAGCTAATATGAAATGTATTTTATGTAATTATCAAAATAATAGCTCACCTTTACTACACGATCACTTCCACATGTCACCATAAGTCCTCTTGAAATATCCATGGACATATAGCATATGTTGTGTTTTCCTTCATGAAAAGTTGCCAAAGAAGTGCGACTGGAAGAGAGAGAAAGGTGAATTTAAGTAACAGCAACCTTTCAGATCTATTTAATTCAAGGGGGAAAAGACAGCAATATAAAAACACTTATAAAGTAAGGCTTCTTAAAAGCAAATATGACCAATTTAATCATTTGAATTATTTTACTATACATCAAATTTAGAAACTGCCCAGCTCCCTCATATTATATTTGAAAAAGCAGCCAGTTAACTAAAGATCATGTTGAATCTGAATTATGCAAGCATGTAATAAAGGATTTAGAAAAATAACAATCAAATCTGAACATTAAGATACTAACAAATCTACATGCCATGCCATTTATATTTGCTGAAGACTCTGTTCCAACATTTCCAATATTGTGCACAATCATACACAAACAAATATACACACAGAGGCAAGAACTAATTTAAAACATCATAAGTTATAATGCAAACACAGAAGATCTATCTAATTAACACTGATTTTTCTGTTTCAGGAATGGCTGCTTCTGACCTGCTGCTTTAGGAAATAGATATCATTCGATATTCTGCTAAGGGAGAACAGTTAATCCAGCAAATGCCCTAAGCAATGGGAAAGAATTAAAGCGGGTATGTTCTTCGCTTAAATTGGACAGATATTAAAATTCTAACAAATTAAGAATGTTATGACAGGAAAGCATAGTGTTTTCCATACTGCAAGAAAAAAATGGTTAGTTAACATACTCCCCTCCCAGCACTGTTTTTAACCTTTAATTTAAGAGGTACTTTCCTACTACTGCAAGGTTTCTATATCTGAATTATTTTATGCATCCATTAGTTGATACAAAATAATACTAATTCAACGAACTTCATTATTTTCTGGGAAGAATGGGAAAAAGAGATCACTTGTATTTTATGAGAAGGTGATGAGTTATAAAAATTGTTGACACTTGCTGTGATAAAGGAGGGAGTCTTTTCTTTATATATTTCTTTTATTTTTATTTACCATATTTTTAATTTTTCTTTTCAATTTTCCTGCACTTTAATTTTTTTTTCTCAGTTTATATTAGTATATATGTGTGTGTGTGTGTGTGTGTGTGTGTGTGCGCGCACACACACATACATACATATACACATACTTTAAAAAACAACCCTCATTATTTTCCGAGCAGTGTGATTAGGAAAAACAAGGATATCTGCAATCAACGGTAAAAATAAAAATCCGACTACTTTGGAAGTGGCAAAACATTCCTTTTTTGGACATAAACTATGTCGAAAATTACAGCAACAGGTATGAAGGAACTCAGGAAACAAAATGCAAATGGCAAAGCTAACAATGGAAGACAAAATTTGCCTGAAGGCTGTTTAGTGGGAAACGGGTATACATATTCAACTGTCACGTAACGTACTTCCCTTGATTATGATAACAGGTCCGATGACCTTACCTCCAAGATAATGTGTGACAAAACATTTCAGAATTTGACTTGAAACTATAGATGACTGGATCAAGGGGAAGTAAACTATAGAGTATTGTCTCAAGGGAGAAACCAGACCACTTAATGACATCTCAAGGCTATTTACTTATAGGCTGACAATGAGGCAACATGTATTGAGACAGTATGACTCACTAAGGAATTCAAACTGGTCTTTGGGAAAGTCTGTACAGAGCAGTTTCACTTGGGCAATTAAGGTCCAACTACTACCTAGACCAAAGGAAGGTTGGCAGCTGAAGAAACAGAATGCAGAAGTGAAACTGAAATATTAGACATGAAAAATAGAACAAACAGAGCAAGAGTGTTTTATAAGTCATTCCTCCCTCAGATTGATAATGGTGCACCAGAACAAAGAAGAACACAAGGACTTTGCTTCTATATTGATTGATTGATTGATTGATTGATTGACTGACTGATTTTATACCATCAAGTCAGGATTGGCTTTTAGTAGCCATATAAGTTTTCTCCTCGATCCGTGATGGCGAACCTGTGGCACACAGAGCCCTCTCTGTGGGCACACGCATCTGTCGCCAGCTGCTCTTCCAGTTTCCGGTGGGTGCATGTGAGTCAGCCAGCTAGTCTTCGCGCATACTGGAGTGCCAGAAACCAGCTGGCTGGTGCACATGCGTGCGTCGGCCACCTGGTCTTCAGGTTTCTGGCTCTCTGGTGTGCATAAAGACCAGCTGGCCAGCGGGCGCATGCACATCGGCCAACTGGTCTTCGGGTTTTCGGCGCTCCACGCACATGTGCACTCTGGTTTGGGCACTCGCTGCCAAAAAGGTTCACCATCACTACCCTAGATCATTCTATGTAATTTGTAAAAAAAAAAATTAAAACATTGCTGTATAAAAACTACCATCCAATATCCTGGCTGGCTAGCCAAAGATGATATGAGCAAAAGTATTACTAGAGATTCTAGAGCTTCCAATTATTTGGTTAAAGCTAGCATGAAGCCAGCCAGGTGACATTGAACGAGTCACTTTCTTTCAGTCTGAGGTAATAACAAACCATTTCTGAAAAACCTTTCCTAAAGAACTGCAGGGATATGTCCAGGCCACCTCTGCGAATTAGACATAATTATACAGAAGGGGGAAAAAGAGAGGTAGAAAATAAGCCAATGGAAAACCAATTATGAAATGTTGCTACAAAAACTGCATGGACATGTCCAAACAGTTGCCAGAGTCAAACCTAACTTTAAAACAAGTTAAAAACAAATCATAATTTTGCCTAGTAATTTATTAAACCTACATTAAACTCTAGACCCAAATCACTGAAAGTTAACAGGCTGGAAGCAAGGCACACAGCCACCAGCCATGAAAGAATGGCAAGTCATATCTAAATATAAACTAGGTGTAGATTTCATGAGAAATCATTAAAGGGCTCAAGGATTTGGAACTACACCTAGGATAGTCAAGGCAAAGTAAATAGCACGTACATCTTGACTGATGAATGAGCACGCCAAGCTTCTTGACTCATCATCTGTTTATTTAACAAATGATAATCTGGGAACTGATATTTATAATGAGTGCTTCTGCAATTTCAATGATGCCATGAACCTGGATCATTTCTCTCTTTCTGTTCTGTCCCCTATTTATTTCTTCTCTGCTATTTTCCTCCTAGATTAGACACTTGCCAGAAAAAGAAGAAGCTTGAAAGAGGTTTTAACAGATAATTTATAAAGAGCTTGTGAAAAATATCTCCCTCCTGATATAGAAAATGCTTGTTTTATCAATACAAATACGTCTTATCAGTACAAATACCTCAACGCATGAAAGGATAAAAAAGCAAGACCGAAACAATGAAAGCTGTAATTTTGATTTGGACTGGAATGTAAGACTCACATTGAAAAAAATGCAGTGTATGTGACAATAAAAGTACTGGAAGAACTACATTTAATGAAAGGTGAATTCCTTTACCTTTTTCTTGAGCTACCGTGTTTCCCCGAAAATACGACATGTCCTCATAATACAGCCATGCCACATTTTTCTGGTGGGCAAAAATATAACCACCACCACCCTCGCATATAAGCCCCCTGGACAACCTCCCACCTCCGGCCAGGCAGAGAGCCGTTCACCAACTTAGCAGTATCCCGAAGGTGCCAAGCTGTGGGAACCTGGGGGGAGGGAAAGGAGATCGCATTGCTTGGCACCTTCGGGATACCGCTAGGTTGGTGAGCAGCACTGTGCCCAGCTGAAGAGGGGGGCTGTTGGGCAGCTTCTCTCTTGCGAGCGGGCTCCCAAAGAGTCGGACACAGCCTCATGGGCGAATGGCTGTGTTGCACTGTCGCTCCCATGCTCACGAGCAGTTACCTGGCAAACCCCCTTTGCAGCTGGGCCCAGCGGTAGCAATAGTAGCAATAGCAGTTAGACTTATATACCGCTTCATAGGGCTTTCAGCTCTCTCTAAGCGGTTTACAGAGTCAGCATATTGCCCCCAACAACAATCCGGGTCCTCATTTTACCTACCTCGGAAGGATGGAAGGCTGAGTCAACCCTGAGCCGGTGAGATTTGAACTGCCAAATTGCCGAACTAGCAGTCAGCTGAAGTAGCCTGCAGTACTGCACTCTAACCACTGCGCCACCTCGGTATTCACTGACCTAGGGTTATCGCCAAGCCACGTGAGCATCTGTTCGTCGCCGCCCGGATCCCACAGCTTGGCGCCTTCCAAATGCCAGTGAATGGCGCTCTGCACGGCTGGAGAGGGGGGGGTTGCGCGAGCGGCTGTTCCGCTCTCGCTTACCCACCTCCCAGCCTCACGATATGTGTCCAGCTTTCATTATGGAGCCAGGGCACCTCCGCCACCATCCCAGCCTGGCTTTTTCTGCAGCTTCCAACCCGAGTTTTTCGGCAGTGGCTGCTCTGGGCGCATGCTCTATGGTTGTACTCTCTGCAGGCAGCTGGCCCACAACCATAGAGCGTGCGCCCAGAGCGGCTACTGCCGAAAAACTCGGGTTGGAAGCCACGAAAAAAGCCAGGCTGGGATGGCGGCGGAGGAGGTGTCCTGGCTCTATAATGAGAGCTGGGCCATTCATCACGAGGCTGGGAGGTGGGTGAGCAAAGCGGAACAGCCACTCGCACAACCCCACCCCCTCTCCAGCCGTGCAGAGCACCATTCACTGGCCTTTGGAAGAAGCCAAGCCACGGGAGGCGGAGAACAGGCGCTCACATGGCTTGGCGATATCCCTAGGTCAGTGAATGGCGCTGTGCCCAGCTGCAAAGGGGTTTGCCGGATGGCTGCTCATGAGCGTGGTCATTTCATGGCTGTTGTGTTGTGCTGCTGTGACAGCACAACACAACAATTTCACCCATGAGGCTGTGCCTGGCTCTTTGGGAGCCCGCTCGCAAGAGAGCAGCCGCCCAGCAACCCCAAAACAATAAACCCTCCCCCCTTAATAAAGCCCAAGCCATATTTTGTAGGTAAAAAGAAAATAAGACCCTGTCGTATTTTTGGAAAACACAGTACTACTGCAAAACAGCTATTTAAATGGTAAAACACCTTTGTAAAAATGGAAAGAACAATAGTTTGGATTTATGCATGTTCATCCAAAGCAAACTTCAATGCAATTAATGGAATTCTGAAAAATATGTACATATAACTTCAAAATAATGATGAAGATTAAACATTTGAAACTCAGTGAAGTAGAAATTATCATTTTATGATATGAATTTGATAAATTTCTCACCCTTCACTTTTGCTGAAAGGAAATGACAGAAATTACTTTTTAAAATACAAATTTTGTTTCTAACAATCCCTGCATTAGATTTGATATATTGTCAAATTTTGGATCTGTCCCTAGAAACTAAGATCTAATTGGATCAGCTGCCTTTTTCTAGAAAAAAAGCCACTTCTTCATTTTTCTACAGAATTTGAATTGATTAATGAACTGTAAACAGTTTGAGCTGCTGGTTGTTATTTATAAGCTGTTACGTGGTTTGGGACATAGACAACCTCAGATCACCTATTCATAATGTTTTTTGCCTGTTCAGTAAGAACTGGAGAATGGGTTATAACCCAAAGGACTTTCATTTATAGAGACTGTGGGACAAGACTTTTCAATTACATCTTCCATTCTTTGGGAAACCACCCCATCCATCTCCTTGTTATAACTGGTTGTCTTCCTATTAACTGTCTAGAAAGCCATTAAAACCTGACTTTTATTATTACAAACAGCTTTGGATCAGAAATTGTGAATCGAGTTGACTCTTTCTATAGTATATTTGGCGTACGGTTATTTCTCTAGGACTATGTTTACAAATAAATAATAGTTCTTGGAACGAAATTAAGAAAATCTATTTTTCCTTTGTTGTATTATAATAATATTGGATATATTACTAGAAATGCACTAGCAGATAGTAAAACATAACTGTGCAACCAATTTTATTTCCTAAATATGTTAACTTTAAAGAAAACAAATAAAAAAAACCCTTATGAAAGGAAGGATATATCTATAGTTCTTATCTAACATATGTACTATTTTGGCCTCAAATCTCAGACTTAAAACTAAAGGGCAGTAAGTCATAGTCTTCTAAGCTATAGTACTCACTCTTCATCTTTGATAGACTCAAAACAAGAGTCACAAACCCGGACTTGGAATTCAAAGCCCATTATGGGATAGCTGGAGCGTTTCGTGCTGCATTTGCCACATACTGCTTGACCACATTTCCTACAGTGATGCTGGATAATGGAAATGAAAATGAGAAGCAATCAGAAATATATTTCAAAATAAGCCAAATATTAAAGAGGAAGCAATAAAATTTTCATGTTTTCAGCCAAATGAGTTCAAATGTGGAGTCAGTGAACTTTCTCTACTATCTCGGTAGGCCTATCCTGGTTAATCTCCTAAAGACAGCAAGCTAAATCTATCCCAGATAAAAATCTCAGTTAATACGCAATGAACATTATAGATTTGTACATAACCTAATCTAGATAAATCTAATGCAGACCACTAATTTGTGCTCAGATGCATAAATAAATTTATTATATTCCTGAGTATAATTTTTAGTGCTTTTACTAGCATGATGAAGCCCTACCTGTTGGGAATTCTGAATACATTTGGTGAATTTTAGGTTGGAGAAAGGTTAACTTAAAATCCAGAAGAACTATGTTGCTCTGAAAGGCCATGAAAGATGAGAAGGAAGTATGCATGGGAGTCAAGAACTATTTCAAAAAGATACATTCTAATTATTAACTTCTTTAGCTTTCAGTTAGAAATAAAACACAGCTGGCTTCTTACCTGCCTCAGACCAAGAGTCTTTGTATCCCACATCTGCTTTATATTCCAGAAAAATGGCTGTTCACATTTCTGACAAGAATCACTTTCTAACCACTGTGGGGCCTGGAAACAAGAGTTGAGAGAAATACTTAAATATGTAATTCTGAAAAAAATAAAAAAGAACTCCCTGGCTTTAAAAATGTAAATGGAATTAAAGTATACCTTTTTTATTTAGACACAATTAGAAATAGATAAAACGTACAGTTCACAGATAAAGGCTATTACAGCAGTGTCCTTGAAACTCAGAGTGCTTTATAAAATTTGCTTCCTCTCAGATCTAATTAGAGGAATATAGCCTTAAATGGTGCACATGAGGTCACTAAAGCTGCCTCTCAGATGCCTCCTACACTTAACTTGTTATGACGCAGTTTTCACTTCACCACATTAGTGAGAAATATGCTTTTGCTACACTTCAACAATTAACTTCCTGTAGGGGGTTAAGGGCTTTTGTATTTTTCAGGGTTTGGATGATTAAGAAAAAGTACTGGGTAACTGAAAAGCTGAGGTTTTCTGCAACCAAACCATTATGCCTTCTACTTTCACTGATAATTTGACATTACATATGACTTGTTCTCATTCTGAAGTACCATCAGTGTTATTTAATCAATTAACAACTGCCTTGGTCAAAAGGGCTGAACAATTGAAATTATAGGTGCAGCCAGCAAGTATTTTTGAATGCCTGATAATCTAACTAATTTTATTCAAAGATGTAAGATTCCAGAAATTTCATCAAATATAGACAATGCTTTTAAGGGAATTAATTTGAATAAAATATGCTAGTCTGAAATAAGGTTCCTTCCAATTTTTGGTTACCATATACTAATACGATGGTGGTCTCACTGTAACAGCATCTTCACTACTATTCTGGCCTTGGAGGCTAATGTGAGGGCACTGTAACTTTTAATATTTTTTCTTGATTAAATCTTTATTTAATATAGAAAATCAAGGTTATTTCCAGATACCAACATTTCTCAAATGTTTCTATTAATGGGAAGATAACAAATATTGTACATTTTATTTCTTACAGTACACAATCTACGTATTGACCTACATGCTAGATATTTGAGGTACTAAGAGATATGTTGATGTTATACTTCATTACGATCTCAATTTTATCTTTTATCTTTAAATTTAAAAGGTTTGTTAAACATAAAAGCTTCTTAAAAGGCAATGATCTGGCAACGGCAACTAGGACAAGGTGATTCCAATTCCAAAGGACACTATACTTGAGTCTTTTGCCTCATTCCCACTTTATTTTCCAAAATATCACTACAGTATGCTCTCCTGTTTAATTGCTAAATTTGATTAATTAGTTGTGAGCTAACAGAATATAGGACTGTTATAATTAGTAGACATTAGCTTTTCATCTGTCCTTTTGATATAAACAAATAACAATGTTTAGTTTTGTTCCTACCTCTTCTCTACTAATATCCATATTCCAGACTGTGATCCCTCCATCTGCTGAACAAGAAACCAGTTGTCGTGTGAGCTGGATGTAACAGAGGGCCTGCACCTTGTCACTGTAAAAAAAACAAAATAATTATCTAGATAATTTATTAAATATTCATATTTGTATGTTTGACTTGAAACCATTCAAATCTTGTGGGGTTTGGGGGGAGAGGATATTTGCTAAGAACATTTTCAAACTACCATGGTTTTTTAAAATATTGTTATTAATTTGCATATAATACCTGAATGTCAGTTTTATATTGCATGGATTGTAGCTTTACATGTACAACTGTCTTTCCAAACATATTGCTACCCAAAATAGCAGACTATAAACTCCGGGATCCCCAGTCAAAACGGTCAAGAGTTATGGAAAGTGTAGTCTAACATACTTGGAAAAAGCCAGTTTAAAAATTGGTATTGCTGTCATCTTTCCAGATATTTAAGGGCTAACTATAAACAGGTAGTAAAGGACAGAATAGATTTGAGGAATACATTTTTGTAACTCTTGGTGCATATTTCAGCTGCTGAATTATTTTACTGATCCAGTGAAGCAAATATTGGCTCAAATTCTGCAATTTTTGATAAAGTATTTTGATCTTTTAATATTTTTGCCTTCCTCAGCAAGACAGAATCATTCTTTTTCCTGCTGTTTAATGGAGATGATGTTTATTCATACATGAGGAAAAATATTAAGTGGATGTATATCTTAAATGTTTGTTAATGTACTGTTACATTTGCAAAAATGAAGTATTTAATATATGGTGATAATGTGTTTTGTAAAAGAAGGGTTTTGCATAAACAGAATTCCAAAATTTAGTTTTTTGGGGGAGCATGGGGATGTCATTAACACTGCACTGTTCCTTAATGATAGAAGAGTCTAATGAAGCAAGAACCTCTACTGACACTTGGGAAATTAACAAATAATAAAAAGTCTTTGTCACGTATCATCTACCAGCAAATGTCTTAATTGCAGAAAAAATCTACTGCAATCTTCTGGATCACTGCAACTTATCTGCATATATTTCATGCTTTTCTATCAGCAGGCTATGTGTCTGCAATAAGGTGTAAGATACAACTAGGTAAAATTGAGAAACAAACAGAAAGATCTAAAAGCATCAGATTTCAAATCTTTACCTCAAACTTCATGGGCTTTTGAAGCTTTCAAAACAGCATACTACAATAGCATATTTAGAAACAGCACTATACACAATTCTTAGTTGATTTGTGGCTGACAGAAAGAGAACCAAATAAAACCCTTCATCCCTATATGACTAACACTAAAGGCTAATCAGAATCAATACGCTAGGAAACAAAATTGCTACATACTGATGACCTTGAAGAAGCAGGGTCCGACCTCTTCTTCCACCAATGTCCCACATAATTATGCTGTTATCAGATGCTCCGGAGAAGAGTAATCGCTGAACAGGATCCCACCACAAAGAAGAAATACTTCCTATATACATATGGGGTGAGGGTGGAGAGAGGCGAAGGGTAAAATGTTGACAACGTACACTTGCTGGATGAACTTATAAAAACAGAAATCCTTTGGCAATCTGTCTTTTAAAGGGACACTTTTATCGTAGCAAAATGAAACAGCTGAAAGGAAAATGTGACAGACCACAAAGTGGATAATTTTTTTTCTCCTCCTGATTAAAAAAAATGGTCTATGTTGAAATTGCATTTTTACCTTGGGGACATTTTTAAAATGAATTCTTCTCAGAAAACAGAGATCTCAATCTTCTTCAGCTGCTAAACTTAAGCTATTTTAGTACCTTTGAATTACAAATTAAAGATAGTCATGGGAAAAATTGTTTACTTCCTGGTAAAATGAGAATTACTGAAAATTCTATAGTTAAAAACATTATAGAATGTTTTTAATATTATAGACTTTCAGAAATGCTCATTTGTGGCAACATGCATATCCAACACCCCCCCCCCCCAACTAAAATACAGGAGGAGACCTCACAAAGGTACAGTTTTCTCTCAATCCATTTCAACTGGATTGAAATTGTAGAAGTTGAAGTGTGTCTTCATATGCAAGATCAATGCTTACCTTATCAAAGCTTCATTCCTTCCCCTATCTTTTTTTTAATGTTAGACAATGAACCAAGTGCTGTGTTGGTTAAAGAGCCAAATTAAAATAAAGAAAAACTCAACATTAAAATCCTTAGTGTTAATTAAATTATCCGATTTAGAATGAACTCATTCAGAAGACATTTCAATTTGCTCTAATCGATTCTACAGAATTGTTATGAGAATTAATAACTAGAGACTCATATAAACTATCTTATACCTTATGGGGGGGAAAACAAACACACAAACAAACGTTTCAATTAATACATTTTACCAAACTGGGTGTCTATAAGCCAATTAAAAGTATATTCATCTATAAAAGCATTATGATATACAGTATATGGGAAAACTCGGAAACTGGGAAGAGGATTTCTTATATTAAGGGAGCATTACATTTTCTAAATGATGATGTTAAAGCTATATTAGTGGTTATGCTAGCATTCCACATGACTCTCAACTCAAAAATATATAATAGATACCAGGGATTTTGAAAATTATTATATGATTTTGGTTGCACATCTAGAGTTTAACTGAAATAAGGGCCTGGACATAAGTGCACCTGGAAACTCCAAATAAAGCACTGTCAATTCTTTAGAGGAAAAGCAGTCGGTGCAGCAACACAGAATGGGATAGTTGTGCCCCAACATTTGACACCAGAAGCTGTATCTGAATAGCATTTTATCGGTAGATTGCCTTAGTCAAGTCTTCTGCAACCTCTGTGTACTAAGTGGTGGCTTCATCCCAACTGAGCAGAAAAAGTTAACTGTCCTAAGAAGGTACATGTCAGTGTGTGGCAATAAAGATGATTAACATTAGATGAACAAAAGAAAACAATAGAAAGGATGTTAAAGGAGAGATAGGGAAGAAATCCTTTTAAGAATGCCAAAGATTTTCTGACTCCTTTGTAAATCTCTTCCTCTGTTATGTGATAGTCTTAATAATATTCTCCAGAAATTAGCAAATCTCTTTATTTAGAATTTAATAATACAGTAAAAATTGGGTGAATTCAATGCTGAAACTGCTGACTAGCTGACATAGGAAATTAATACATCAGTTATCATGAAAACTGGCTGAGACTCAACTCTTGAAAGTCTGACATCTAGTGTTTATATAGTTCAAACACAAGAATAGTTTGAATGAACTGATAATTAACTGGAAGAGATGTAACATTCATTGCAGGAATCCAAAGTAAAGAATCCTAGACAGATGCTATCTAGCTTCATTTGAATATATCCCACCACTTCTCCTAACAGGTATTCTGTCCTCAAACTGCTCCTACTGTAAATATATTTTTTCTGACATTCAACCAAAATTTGCCTTCCCGTAATTTAAACCATTATTTTGTGTTCTATACTCTGAATTAATGGAAAACAGTCTTGGCTTTCTTTGTACATTTAACATTTATTTCAAATGAACATTTGAAATGTTCAGTTCAAATATAGTTTATATTTCTGGTAGAATATTAATATTCCTGTTATAAATTTAGTTTTGTAAATTTTTGAGCGGTTGTATTAATAATCATATAGCTCCCAACATTACTTAGAATCATGTGATTTCTTAACTCCAGCTCGCATAGCCCCTGTAAGGATCTTTCATGTCATTAAACTTTTTTTTTCATTTCTGGAATTGTTCATTTCTGGATGAACAATTGCATAAAGGCACGGGCTCTACTTGCATCTTAGAACTGCAGCTTCAAGGAAAACTTTGCTAGCCCACTAAAATGTACATCTTATAAAAGAAGTCACCACAGACTGATAAGTGAATGGTTGAAAGATCCAAGTCTCTGATTGTGAGAAACATAAGTAAATATTCTAAGGCTGGATTTACATACAGAGACAAACATCGTTGAAAATAAACCGTAATTGGCTGGACACTCCTAAGTGGGTTAGCAAGGATTTTAAAAAATGTAGAGCTGCAAGAGGAAGCTTAGTTAGGTTAGCAAAGATAAAATGGAGTTAACTGAATAAAAATTAATATGGGAATTGTTTTGAGGAAAAAACAATGTTTTTCAATTACATATGAATAATATTTTTTATCTGAGATAAGCATCAGATATTTTGGATCAATAACATGGTAATGAATTGTATAAAGAAAAACATTGTCTTTACAAAGAAGATGGAAGTTCACAGGGTTGTGTGTTTTTACTATGGATTTGCAATGGATGAAATCACACAGCAGGCTTCGTTACAGTGTCATCAGTATGGGAATAAACATCTAATATTGTTTCTACCTACTACATTCAGGGAAGCTAATGAAAAAATATAGACAATTTTAGGAAAGTTAAATTTAATTCAGGCATGATAATAGTACTGTAGGTAGAAAGCCAACAAACATGTGACCAGTTCTGGTTGGGATTATGCCGCCTCTAAAAGAATTTCCTAGTTGAATCTCTTCCTGAATTTGATTTGTATGAGAACATCAATATTAGAAATGAGTTTGGTATTCTGTTTCAGTTTAAATGATAATGGTAATATGACTGCAACTGGATTCAGATCTATCTCCATCATGTATCCATTTATTACATGCAGGCTTCATTACTGCTAACATAGGATTGCTTGTAAAAATTGGTCAAGACACAGTGGCATCTTGTCATGTCAAGTTTTGCCACGTTTTAAAAGAGTGTTTGAAATTGCCTGAAATTTAGTAGCGGGAGATGCTACTAAAAATGATAGTATGTGCTAAATGTAGTGAAGATCAGAAAATGGGTGATAAAGGGGAAATAAGATACAATACACTCAAAGTTGCAAGCACATTCAGGATGATTTTAGAATATATAATGGCAAAAAATAATAATGAATAATGTAATTTGAGTAGTCTTGACAGATATGAAGTGAATAGTCCATGTCTCAAGTTTAGAAGGATATCCAAAGGGTGAAAGGTAATCAAAATATTAGTCAACATTTAAGAAATGTATTTGAAGAATTTTTTAACAATTACTGGATAAAAATAATATAGGATAAACACATTAAAAAGTAGACACAATGGTATCTAAAAGGATCCAATGTGAGTTGGTCACTAGAACCAGAGGTTTAGTCTTCTGAGCATTCGGATTCATGCTGGAGCCTATCGTCAAGGAACTTCCCTCTACTGTTCTGGTAATTCTCTGAACTCTTCTCGTAGAGGAAGTTACCAGAAGATGGGGTCTAGCATGAGTCTGAAAGTTGGAAGACTTAATCTCTGGTCCCAATGACCGACTCGGGTTGGATCCTGAAACATTATTCTGGCATACTTATATTTGCCATCATTTGAAAGAAAATTCATTTCAAAGTTGTAATTCAAAATTAATTGCCTAAATTGAAAAACAAGTGCATAAAATCTAGTAAGACATTTTTAAAGACTCAAGATTGTATGCCTAAAACAGGAGATCTATTTCATTGGTTTGTTTTATGCAAACATGTAAAACATTTTAATATCAAAGTGTTTATGTATATTAGGATTTTACTGATGTTGTTCAATAAAACACTCATTTTAGACTTGGTTAGATTATTTATTGCTTTTAAAATATTTTTAAAAAAACTTATCAAACATTAACATATTTAAATTAAAATTTCAAGCTATATTTTCTCATGGCGGCCCACTAGAACTAACAATTTTAATAATTACTATGATGAAATACTGCAGTTTTTAAAGAGTTTTATAGTCTTTCATGTTTAAGTACCGGAATGATAGTTAACCATTTGGAATGAACATTTGATATTATAAAGAGGCAACTGCCTTGATCAGCATGAGCTATGCCATCCACATATTAGATGGCGAAACTATGGCCACCATTATTCATCTTTGATAATCTTTCTTGAATATTAGAATGCATATTATGGACCGAATGCGACAGTTGATCCAAACCTATACCAAACGTACTGGATATAGGGGTTATGACTGCCAAATACTATTTTTTTTTTGAATCAGCCTCCATTAACTTAAACAAAATTTCAAGCTGAGGCAATAATTGACTGAGAGAGTATAGCGGATATCTCACTCCAACATTAAGGATCAGTTGCATCTCTAGTATTTCATTTTATGTAAAAAAGAAAGATTTGAGCCTCATTCAATTGAAAAACAAGTTACCTTCATGACCCTTGAGAGTTGTGATCACTGAACTCGTGCTCTGTTCTAACTTCAACAAAGTAATCTGTCCAGAGTAGTCTCCAATAAAGGCATGCTGGGTTTCAAAGTCATATCTTAATACAATCCCAAGTCAAGGAATATGTTTTCAAGTCTCAGTAGTTCCAGCAGAAGCAAAAGACTGACCATAAAAAGTAATCCATTTTAATTTCTTGAAAGTAGTTAGTAACCTGTAACCAGACTTGTTCATTTAGAATCCCAGATAAGAATTAGCGAGTCTACTTTTATTTTGCAATAAATAAATAAATAAAATATTATGGATGTCTAAAAATCACTGTCAGTTATCGCGTCTAAAACATGCATATTTTTCATTGATAGAATTTATTTTCATAGACCCAGCTTAATGTTCCCCTGTAAACAAGACAGAAGAAGGACAAAGAGAGAAATATAAAATTGCACTCATGTACTGTAGATAATAGCAGTCCCTCTATACAGGAGGTGGAATGTTATCAAAAACAGCATGATGAGAATTGAAAGAAGTGAGCATACAGCTACCCTAAGTGGGGGCAGATGAGACTGAGGAGAAACCGTTTCAGAGAACAGAAATTACACTAAGAAATGTCTTTCTTGTCAGCTAAAATCCATATTTACTGATTATGTAATTAAATCTATACATTTATTTTGTTACCATCTCTTGTACAGTCATCTTTTTTCCCAGTCTATAAATCTAATAAACTTTGGTGAAAAAGCAATCTCCTATCATATGAAAAATTTATTTTCTCACACTAACCCTATTCTTATTAAAAAAGAAAAAAATTAAAAACTTTTTGGCTCCCCAAACAAGGATTACAGGCCGATCAATATATTTAATGAATCAAAATAAATCCAAATAAATTGGATAGATCATAATATGACTTTACAAAAGTATGCTTTTGACATCATTCTGAAAAATAATGTCTGGCTATGAACTATTTCAGGTAATGCAAAAAGGACTCACAGGCTGAGATATCATAGAGAAAAGGCAATTATTATATTATTATGCTAAACTTATGCATATATATATATATATATAATATATACAACTGAAATAACTAATTAAAATAAATACAGCAACTATGTAGTACTCAGCAAACAGGTTCCCAACTTTCTTCATTAGATGTTATATTATTTAGTTATTTCAAGGAAAGGCTCTTCTTTGTCTTCCAAAATCATTTTCTTCAGCTCTTTTCTGCAACAGCTAGGGCTGAGAAAGGAAGATAAAGATGACTGAGTAGAATCAGCAACAGCTGTTCCCTGCTCTTATCAATCCATTTATTTAAATAAAATGGATGTTGAAATAGTACGAAATGTTTGCTAAGTCAATAGAAAGCATTCTTCTACTCAAATCATTTGAGAAAAGGTATAACCTACCACCTATCGAAAGTCTATTTGGCATAAGTGGCAAATAATGTACGAGTCTCAAATTCCAAATTCCTTATGCTAATATATTCCAAGTAACATTTTATAATATTTTTACAATTACAGTAATAGCAAAAACTTTTAAGGTGATTACCGATAGTTTCTTGATAGAACTTGAGAGAACACCATGAAATACAAATGCGGCAAAATATTAAGATTGGTTAAACAAAGTTTAAGAAATTGCATATCTGCTGTGATACAGCTACTTTGAAGGATACTGTAGGCAAGATGCCCAGGAAGTGAAGTAGTGTCTTCCCAACATATTTCCACTTCTGGTACACATCCAGCTGACAGATTTATCATGGCCAGTGCTAATCACCCATTCTGCTTCCAAGCAAAAAGTAATTGCTGACACTCTGTTCTGGTGTGCTGTACAGACAGACAAGAAATTACAACACAGAGACAAAAATATTTATACATGAAATGGAATGCACATTATTAAGCCTAGATTTGTTTCTCTTTCTTTAGTATTCGCCAGACATTAATTCATTTAATTTTTCACCTCACTACTTATTTCCTTCAAATGGAAATGAAACATTACCTTTCATTAATGCAGGGTAATGAGAATTCCTAAGTGTAATTACACCACATTGTAAAATTAAACCAAGAAGAGAGAAAAACATTATGAAAAAGAGACACATTATAACATTAGTTTGAAATCAGAAAAGTCTTGTTTTGGAAAAAAGGCAACAAATTTTAATATAAAAGCTGTCACATTATTTTAAAATAAGGGTTATTTCAACGCCACATTCTTATCTATGGCTTAGTTGCAAACAGGATTGTCTTACTTTGTGTTGGCATTTCAGTTAAGAGCTGCTTATGAATGGAGCAACATATTGTTTTAATATTTTTGGTTTCCTCTGTGAGTGCCTGTGTGTGCACACAACATGCACATACTACTACTACTACCAACATCACCACCATCACCACCACTACTACTTGTAGGGAAAACAAAGTAATGTTCTAGAATTCATTTCTTTTCAAATGAAGCCAAATGAGAATTGCATGAATTCTGCCCTGACACATGTTTAGGATATTATGCTGTGCAGGTTTGGTACAGGAAAGAAAATAGAATAAGAGAATTGAGGGGTCCTTGGTGCTCTCTAAGCTTGACTGTTTACTTGCAGCCATTTCATTATCGTAACTAGATAACACCAACCCTGGTTACAAAAATTCTCCTTCATAAGAATATGAGAATTGTTTACCGGATT
Organism: Thamnophis elegans; assembly: GCF_009769535.1. Classification (NCBI taxonomy): domain Eukaryota; kingdom Metazoa; phylum Chordata; class Lepidosauria; order Squamata; family Natricidae; genus Thamnophis; species Thamnophis elegans. The sequence goes on from NC_045550.1 coordinate 38,290,828, forward strand.
ATAAAAGTTACAATTGTTCTCTTTAGGTTCTACAGTTATAGTTCGTATCATTCAACCAATGTCGGTTCATATATATGCTTATTACTTATTTATGAATCCATGTGACTTAAAATTAAGTCAATATTCCATATAATTACAGAAGGCTACTCGTATCTGCAGGGATACTTCATTATCTCATTACCTGATAAGTCTTGACAAAATTCATCTTATTAAAGTCTTCTGAGATGTGAAATTCCTGAAATCATAAACAAACAGTAAGATATATGATCTAGAAATCCTGTTGATGCCTGAAAAAAATACCTTCACAACCAAAAACAAACAGAAATGTGGGAACCACTGCCTCCTACTGAATGATTAACAGCCTCTGTTAGCTTGCAATTAAAATGTCAAGGTTTGGACTACTTTCATTTAGGAAACAGAGATGAGCTTGGCTACTGTGATAAAAACTTGTTCTGAGTGGATCTTCTGTTAGAATTTCTTGGATGTTCTTTCGAAAGACGACTACAGTGTGTCTTATGGTATCTGGATGCTATGGTTCTACTCTCTAAATATGTTTGAAAGGCCTTCATATAAAAATAGCAATATTTCATTCTTTTTTATTTTGAGAATGAAATACTCTACCCTTTTATAAAGAAAAGTCTCACTGCAATCAATGAAATTATTCCAGCCAGGAGTGCATAAGCTTTTACTATAAAGATGTTTCATGTGGCTTTAAAAAACTGGCACAGGAAAAAGCTATTAAAACAAACAAAATTTGCTTAGGAAATATTTTATCCATTGAAATTGTGACTTCATAATGAGGAATAGTTGAACATTTTTGTTCTTCAATTAATATGGGATCTATTCCTACAAATTTCCAAAGCATGTCTAAAATAATATGCTGAAACTTCACTTTTTAAAAAAAAAACATCTGTGCAGAAGAAATGACTACCTGTTAGGCTAAGTTACAACTTTTTGCTTGTTTTAAATATATCAGCTTTGCTCTGTAGATGTATTCAACTCAGAGCTTTGGAGTACAATTACCTTGTCTATATTCTGATTTCCCATACAGACTTATTTCATATTTTTTCTAATCACAAATGTTAGTTTCACCATGAAAATCAGGAAATACCTCAAAGGTATAGAGAAAAGTAATGATAAATGCTGATAAAAACTGTGTTTTTATCCTGGTCTGAAATACTAACATTTCCTTTTTTCCCTTCTGCAAAGTCAATTTTAAGGTTTTTGTAAATATGACTGATTTTCATAGCTTACCAAATTAAAACAAATGCTAGATAAGCAGCAGATACACCTTATATTTCTCACCAGAAAATGAGCTAAAAATTTAATTTGTATACCGTTTCATTAAAAATACTTGCAATGGAAAGAAGCTTTTGTACTTCTGTTCCTAAAGAGATGGGTGCCCAATTGGAAAGAATTCTAATCTAACTCTTTTCACGATAGCCTCCTGCAGCACAATAACTGACACGTGAGAAATAACACTGCTCTCTATAGGACAGATTTGACATAAAGTGGTTACAAAACTAAGTAGGGTTGCACGTGGTTAGTGTTGAGATGGGAAAACGCAAATATCAGGCTGTAAACTCAATTATGAAATTAAGAAAATATCCTGGCAGGCCTTACGATTGTTACAATATTAACATACAGTGGGGCAAAAAAGTATTTAGTCAGCCACCAATTGTGCAAGTTCTCCCACTTAAAAAGATGAGAGAGGCCTGTAATTGACATCATAGGTAGACCTCAACTATGAAAGACAAAATGGGAAAACAAATCCAGACAATCACATTGTCTGATTTGGAATTTTTTTACAAATTATGGTGAAAAATAAGTATTTGGTCAATATCAAAAGTTCATCTCAATACTTTGTTATACCGTATTTATCGGCGTATAACACGCAGTTTTAAAACTAAAATTGCAAGCTTAAACCCTGCCTGCGTGTTATACGCCGATACTGCGTGTTATACGCCGGGTCCACTGTTCCCTCTAAGGTGTGCGGCCGCGCGGCCGCGCACATGGCAAGAAACCCCCGCGCAGAGGTTTCTAACTCCCGCGCAGAGGTTTCTTTCAAAGCAAACGTGGGGAAGTCCTTTGCAGGCAGCTAGAACTGGCTGCCTGCAAAGGACCTCCCCAAACTTGTTTCAGCGGCAGCTCTCAGCCTGGCGGCAGCGTCACACAGACTGTGGAAGGAGGGGGAGGAGGAGGGAACCAAAGAGAGCTTTTACCGAGTCTGCGCCCCACAGCCAGGACCGTCCTGGCGCCTCCAGCCACGTTTCTTCCTGCAAAGCCCTTCGGGCAACCCGAGAGTTCCGCTTGACGCCAGAAGGGCTTTGCAGGAAGAAACGCGGCGTTTCTTCCTGCAAAGCCCTTCTGGCGCCAAAAGGAACTCTCGGGTTGCCCGAAGGGCTTTGCGGGGAAGAACGCGGCTTGAGGCGCAAGGACGGTCCTGGCTGTGGGGCGCAGACTCGGTAAAAGCCTCTCTTTGGTTCCCTCCTCTTCCCCCTCCTCCTCCTCCTCCTCCTCCTTCTTTCTGGAGCCCCTTCCTCAAAGATTTGGTACCAAAGCAATGGCGGTGAGGAAGTTGTGTCTTTTGGATTTTGCACTGTTGTCTTTTCAATGGTTCTCAGACTGGTTGAACCTTTAGCAGCTGGGGTGATATTCTTTACTGTTAAGGTTACAATTGGATGTGTTGGACAAATCTTAAAAGATGAAACTTTTATTAAAACGTTTGACTTAACTAAAAACGTCTTCCTTTTTCTTCTTCTTAAATATGATTTATTTATTTATTTTTACTTCAGAAGTTTGATGACCGTTGTACAAACTAATCCAACCTAAATGTAGAGGAGGAGAAGAAGGGGGGGGGGATTTAAAAAGAGCAGAGGGAAAAAGAAAAGAAAGCATGAAGAAAACATAAAGAAAGGGATGGGAGGGAGGGAAGGAAGGAAGGCACTTTATGTTGAGGAGTTAATGTTATAATTCATGTTCTAATGTTATAAATTTTAATCCAACATTAAGTTCCGAGCTTCCAAGTCATTTATTTTTAATGAAAAAATTTTTACTCAAATTTTTGTGTTAAAATGGGGGATGCGTGTTATACGCCGATAAATACGGTATATCCTTTGTTGGCAATGACAGAGGTCAAACGTTTTCTGTAAGTCTTCACAAGGTTGGCACACACTGTTGCTGGTATGTTAGCCCATTCCTCCATGTAGATCTCTTCTAGAGCAGTGATGTTTTGGGGCTATCGCTGGGCAACACTTTCAACTCCCTCCAAAGGTTTTCTATGAGGTTGAACTCTGGAGATGGCTAGGCCACTCCAGGACCTTGAAATGCTTCTTACGAAGCCACTCTTCGTTGCCCGGGCGGTGTGTTTGGGATCATTGTCATGCTGAAAGACCCATCCAAGTTTCATCTTCAATGCCCTTGCTGATGGAAGGAGGTTTGCACTTAAAATCTCATGATACACAGCCCCATTCATTCTTTCCTGTACATGGATCAGTCGTCCTGGTCCCTTTGCAGAGAAACAGCCCCAAAGCATGACGTTGCCACCCCCATGCTTCACAGTAGGTATGGTGTTCTCTGGATGCAACTCAGCATTCTCTCTCCTCCAAACACGACAAGTTGTGTTTCTACCAAACAGCTCTATTTTGGTTTCATCTGACCATATGACATTCTCCCAATCCTCCTCTGGATCATCCAAATGCTCTCTAGCAAACTTCAGAGGGCCCGGACATGTACTGGCTTAACCAGGGGGACATGTCTGGTACTACAGGATCTGAGTCTCTGGCGGCGTAGTGTGTTACTGATGGTAGCCTTTGTTACGTTGGTCCCAGCAATATGCACGTAATTCACTAGGTCCCCCTGTGTGGTTCTGGGATTTTTGCTCACTGTTCTTGTGATCATTTTGACCCCACGGGGTGAGATCTTGCGTGGAGCCCCAGATCGAGGGAGATTATCAATGGTCTTGTGTGTCTTCCATTTTCTAATTATTGCTCCCACAGTTGATTTCTTCACACCAAGCTGCTTCCTATTGCAGACTCAGTCTTCCCAGCCTGGTGCAGGTCTACAATTTTGTTTCTGGTGTCCTTCGACAGCTCTTTGGTCTTCACCATAGTGGAGTTTGGAGTGTGACTGTTTTGAGGTTGTGGACAGGTGTCTTTAATACTGCTAACAAGTTCAAACAAGTGCCATTAATACAGGTAATGAGTGGAGGACAGAGGAGACTCTTAAAGAAGAAGTTACAGGTCTGTATGAGCCAGAAATCTTGCTTGTTTGTAGGTGACCAAATACTTATTTTCCACCATAATTTGCAAAAAAAATTCTTTCCAAATCAGACAATGTGATTGTCTGGATTGTTTTCTCATTTTGTCTCTCATAGTTGGGGTCTACCTACGATGTCAATTGCATGCCTCTCTCATCTTTTTAAGTGGGAGAACTTGCACAATTGGTAAATTGACTAAATAGTTTTTTGCCACACTGTATAGATTTGAATATGAAATTACTAAAAGTTGCATTCACCTCAAAGAAAACTACTTGCTAGATTTTACTGGAAAACGTCACAGATGTTTCATTAAACAGAAAATCAAGTAGAGACTATATAAATTAGCCCTAAATCTAATGATACAAAATCAGCACACTATTCCATAATGTGTTATTGCGGGAATCTCAAAAAATGTTTTTGAACAATGATTACCAAAGTTCATTTGTGCACATTTGCATTGAAAGCTTAGGATTGATGAATACTGGATATTGATGTGCAATGTGAATATTTTAGCAACATTTAAATGTACAGTCAATTAAAAATGAATGCTTACCATAATGGCTCCGTTATCTTGGCCTACAAATATTCGTCTGCTGTCATGATGATAAGCCATAGCTGAACAAGGAGCTGCCCAAAGAAATGTTGATTTGTAAAGTCAGTATTATACTGAATTGAATTTCTGTCTATCAAAGCAATAGCAAAGAAATGATTTTACATAACCAAATGTGACATCATAAAAATTCTGATTCTAATTCATTAGAGACAGATATCAACTTAATTGCATATAAGTGCACTTACATGACATTGTATGGTAGATGCTGGGCCAATACTGTCCACTGTCTCTCTTCAGCCATACTCTAATCGTCCTGTAAATATAAATATGGGGGGAAATATTAGGAAAATTATTATCCTAATAATCAGTCTATTTGATTTCCCCCCAAAAAAATCTGCAGTAGGACAAACTATTCTAATACCAAATTGTTTTGACTTCTGAATGTGTATAGTTACTAAAATGTAACACTTCTTTTTTTAAAACAATTTTTATTTATTTTTGAACAAAGACAAACAAACATAAAAATAAAAAAGCTATCTTCCATTACAAATTGTAGAAAGTGTGTCAGTTGGTTACAGTATTTCCATGCATCTTTTCCATAGTCATCACCTGCTTTTCATATCAAATCACATATTTTGAATTCACATATATTCATGTATATCACTATTATTATATTTCAACCTTAATTTGACTATAATTGTTTTTACATCCTTTATATATAATATTCAAAATCTAGAATAGGATTATATGATAACATTCTATTAAATCATCCTAAATCATCCAATCACAATACATCTTTATAACATATTCTAGATAAAGCTTTTAAACCTCCTCTCATATTCTCCATGTGTTGTTTATGTAAAATTTCATATTATCAAACTAATATATCTATACGTATTGTTATCATTATTAATCATTATTTAACTATTGTCATTTCATTTTATACATACTGCTAGTAAACTAAATTTAGCTTAGTTTTTATTATACATTTTCATTGCATCAACCTGTATCTTTCCAGTAATAGTGCAGTCTTATATCTCTTGCCATTTGTAGCATTAATATTCTAGTTACTTTTTTAAATAAATCTTGTATGAACTTCTCTTCCTTTTGTATCTCAAAATAGCTCGAAACCCAGCATCTGTTCTTTCCATCAGCTTATCTTTGGTTATCACCTTCAGGAAAACTGTAAAGACCTAGCTGTTCCAGCAGGCCTGGAGCTGTTGACCTCATTGTTGAGGTCCAGCCCCGGTTAGAATGAATGCATGTGGTTTTGTGTTTTTAAACTGTCTTTTTTCTTATTTTTTTATTTCTTTTTTTCTTCTTTTGTAAGCCACCCGGAGTCCTTCGGGATTGGGCGGCACATAAATCTTAATAATAAATAAATAAATAAAATCACTGGTGCTTCTGTCAAGATTTCTCTCCTTATCTCCGTCAACTTTTCTCTCTTTTTTCTTCTTCTGTGCTTTGAAGTCTCGGGTAGAGTTACAATCCATCTATCTCCCCTTTCCATATTCCGCTCTTGCCATTACCAATCACACTCACTTTGTTGTCAGTATCCACAGATTTCTTATCTCTTTGCTCATTTTTGTGCTCTTCCTGCTATCACTCTCAGTAAACAAACTGAAAGAACCTTGAATCTCAAGTGATCAAAAAGAAAGAAGAAAAAACAATGTATCCAGCCACCAGCCTCTAAGTGGCAGTGAAACTGCTTTTCCTCCTGTTGTTACAACTCTCTTTATAATCCTTATTATCTTCTTTATGTTCCAAGCTCAAGAAAAAAAACCCTAAATGGAGATCAAAAACAATCCAATCAAGCATTATAAAAAGAAGGAAAAATTAATTCATAGGTGTAAGCAAAAGTGAAAAAGAAGACAAAATTAATCCATTCAGTTTAAAGAATAGGGAGCCTTTGCAAAAATTCCATCCATGAAAAAAAAATTAGAAACAGGATAACTCACTAGGTTTAATGTAGATTAATTTTACTGCTTACAGTCTTCTATCTTCAATTTTAATTTAATTTAAGTTTTTTGGGGTAGTCTCTTTTTCTAATAATAAAATTTCCTCATCAATTCAACACACTTTCTCTTTTCACTTTCTTCCCGTTCCGGAACTGTCCCAACTTCAGCAGCTTCATTAGCTGTGTTTCTGTCGCCAGAAAAAAAGGCTATTCCTGGATCTTTCAGGGACTTTGCGGTGTCCCTGAGATCAGCAGGAGGTGCCGCCCCCAATCACCGTCTCTGCAGGACGGTTTAGATCCAAATGGACCATCCAGCAGCAGAAATATCGAATGTGAAGTCGGAGCACCAAGATCGCATGTCGTGCTGTGGCGACGTCAGCCCTTTCCCCTGAAATGTAACACTTCTTATAGTAAGAGAGAACATGGCAAACGCTAAATCCCACATTCTTAGTAATTTAAATTGATATAGATCACATAAGCAATTGAAAGACTAATATAATTAAAAGACATCCATATAATACAAAATAATACATGACATATTGAATGCAATGGGGCAAGAGAGATAAATGGTATTTTTGCAATCAATTCTTGCTTACATCAAGAAATTCTACTCTAGCTAGCAGTTGTCCATCAAATATATTTATTTATGATGTTATCTCAAAGTTTGGGCAGATAACAGGGTTGTAGAACATTTGAGCTGCCACTTCTGTTTCTCTAGTAAAAGGGCACAGACAGATACAATTCCAAATATTTGACGTCAGTGTTTGGCAATTGTGATTCTCTAAATGTTGATTTGATTTCCCAATAGCGTCAACCAGCATGAACAATGTTGAGGAATGCTGTGAGCTATAGTCTATTGTCTTCTGGAATGCTACAGGTTTACTCCCCCCCCCCCCCCGCACTGCTTTCACTACATTCAGAAACTAAAAGTATCAAAGCAATAATAAAAACAAAGTTCACTTGACAGCAAAGGCTAAGTCACAAAGATCGTTTCGGAAGATAAACTTCTAGGCTTGTAAATAGATGAACTAGTAGTTAACCTACTGAGAGTTTACACATAGTGATTAATTACACCTCAGCATTCAGCTGACAAATGAAATGATATATACATGTTGGGAGGGGGACCCTTAAGTTGTGTTATACCTCACAGTGCTTGACCTGTTTCTGTAGTACCTAACAATGCACATTAATAATAAAACCAATTTAATCTTTCCCTGGTTTCAATTCATATTTGAAGTAAGAACTGAGAATAAAAAAGAAACAGCAATGGAGCAGCATAGTTCATCCACATTGAAAAAAATACATATTATTCCCCTAGCTTCAGTGTAATTAATACAACTGATGTAGTATTCCCTGAAGGCTCTTGTAAACTACTAACTATTAACCCTTTGGTCTGAGAAACAAGATCATTATCCAATTATTTAAGAACTCTGCAGGATAATTTCTCTATAATACCTAATACTCTATTAGCTACTTAACAATTGTAACTTTATTGTGAATATCAAATGCATATAAAGAACCATTCAAAGAAACATCTAAAGAACAATTTTACAGATCATGTAAACTCAAAGTATTCTGCATACAAATTAAACAAGTTACTGAGTTTTAATAGCTATCCAAACCAGTTTCAATAGATATTGTTATAAGATACCTATATCTTACAGAAGAGGCAGTCAAACATTCCAAGAAAACATGTCTGTTTATAATACTGCCCCTACTAAAACAAAATAAGGTTTTGCTTAAATAAACCCAGCTGTGCAATAAAATCATGGTTGATAAAAAAATATTAAATATCCTTTTGTTATGTGGAGTTCTAATAAAATAGAACTTTTCTGATTTAAGAATCAGAAATAAGGAATATAACTATTAGATAATTATAAATTATTAAGGGAACTCCAGTTAGTATCATTCTAAGTATTATGAATAGCTTTGTAAGTATATTTTCATCACAGAGTTTGCCACACTCTGCAGTAATCTGGAAAATATTACTCCAGACAACATGGTTATTTCTTAGTATTTTCTTCCTACTGTTAATGTTAAAGGGACAAAAAAATACAAGAAAAAAAATGTATAGGGAATGTTTTCAACGTTTTAGAGAAAGGTTTTCCTTGACACACTATCAAAATGCACCCTTCTGCAATACAGATGTTTTTCGAACTTTTGTTGCAAATTGTATTACAAACATACTTCAGTGGCAAAGCAATAACTAACTCCAAACTTCCTCTCCCTCTTCCCATCCTATAGATCAGGACAGTGGGTGAAATTCAATTTTTTTTACTACCAGTTCTGTGGGTGTGGCTTGGTGGGTGTGGCAGGGGAAGGATACTGCAAAATCTCCATTCCCACCCCACTCTGAGGCCAGCCAGAGGTGGTATTTGCCAGTTGTCCGAACTACTCAAATTTTCTCCTACTGATTCTCCAGAACCTGCTGAATTTCATCCCTTGGATCAGGGGTCCCCAAACTTGGCAACTTTAAGACTTGGGGACTTCAACTCCCATTTAGGAAGTTGAAGTCCACAAGTTTTAAAGTTGCCAAGTTTGAAGACCTCTGCTATAGATGCAAGCACAAAGACCACACTTTATTACTCCCATCAAGTAAGTAACACTGTCAGGGGGATAGTAAGAGTTACAGTCCAACTCCCCCCACCTTTGGGGATGATGGCAAAGAAGCAACTCTTATTAGTTCGCTCCCACTTATCACTGGAACCCATCAGACCAGCATTGCTCTGTGCTTCCAACTCTGCGCGAACAATGAAATACGGCTGTGTGAACGTGTTTTCAATTGCTGTGGAAAAGAAACCGCCCTTGTTTGCTTTTTCCTCTTGCCCTAAATATTTATATATGCCCGGTAAACCCCGATTCCCCCCAGTCAGTGGGAGGGAATGATGGGGCTGGTAGTCCACCCACATGGGAAGGAAGCAAGGGCTCACCCCCGTAGGGGGTGTGTCGCATGCCGCTTCGCAGGAAAGGGAAGGTCCCTTCGGAGCAAAGACCCGAAACAGCTCAGGGGTCTTAAACAATTGCACTGAGTTGTGGTTTCTTCTTGTTGTTTTGGTTATCCCGAGCGCAGCGCGCCTTTCCCGCCCGTTCCTCGGAGAGGGAAAAGAAGCGGTGGCCGACTCCGCGCGACCCTCTCCGGGGAAGCGTCTTTCCTCCGCCGCCGTCGCTTCCCCACCTGTCCTCGCTGGCCGTAATGATGCCGTCCTCTTTGGGGATCGCGAGCGCGGCGGTGACGGCGTCCTGATGCCCCTCGATCTTGCTCAGCAGCACCGGCCGGCTGCTCTGAGGCCGCGAGTGAATCTCGGCCGCCATCTCGCCCAGCAGGCCGCGGTCGGCCAAGTCCAAGCAGCCGCCCAGAAGAGAGAGCGAGCGAGAGAGCTTGGCCCTAATCGTGGGAATAGCGGCGCCCCCAGAAAGCCTCAGCGGCCAGCCATTTTCCGTAATGACCGAAGTAGCGCCGCCCCCGGAAGTAGTCGGAGTTGGGAGGGGAAGGCGAGATTGACCGGGGTAGCGGCGGCAACGCGGGGCCGCTGGGTGGGGAAATAAGATGGGTGGGGAAGGCCGGCGCGGCCGGAAGGTCGCTCATTTGAAGAGTTGTGGGCGGAACTTCGCAATCGGGTTACAGACATGAGAAGTATATAGATCAAATGTCTTTAGGTATGGGGTGGGTGGCTGACAAGACCTTTTGTGTAAAATACCTTGAAGATGTGTGGACTTCAACTCCCAGAATTCCCCAGCCAGCTCAAGCCTACAAAAGACGAAAAGTCTTTTACTGGTGATACTTAGGAGTAAAACCCCAGAAAAGTCTGGTATTTACTAACAAAAGTGACAAGTAATTGAAGGACTTTAATGCACAGCTCTTCAGGCTGTGCCACCTCTCGGTTGGATTGCTGCAAAGTGCTCTACATGGGGCTGCCAACCAGAAAAAAAACTGGTCCAGAATGCAGTGGCAAGGATAGCAATGGGTGTGTCACATGTGCATGTGTTTCTGCTACCTTGGTTGCTTTTGACTGCAATTCAAGGAGTTGGTTTTCACTTATAAAGCCATGCATAGCAAAAGGCCTGATACTTAAGCCACTGTATGTCCTCATATGTCCTCCATGGTGCTGGAGAAGACTCCTGTGAGTCCCTTGGACTGCAAGACGATCAAACCAGTCAGTTCTAGAGGAGATCAACCCTGACTGCTCTTGAGAAGGCCAGATCCTGAAGAAACTCAAGCAGTTTGGCCACCAAATGAGAAGGAAGGACTCACTGGAGAAGAGCCTAATGCTGGGAAAAATTGAGGGCAAAAGAAGAAAGGGACAACAGAGAATGAGGTGGCTGGATGGAGTCACTGAAGCAGTGGGGAGTTAAATGGCCTCCAGAGGATGGTAGAGGACAGAAAGGCCTGAAGGAATATTGTCCATGGGGTCACAAACTTTTCCTGAGAACTTTTCCTAATCACCCCTAATTTAAATATGATAGGTTTTTTTAAATATTTTTTTTATTACATAAACAACACATACACACAACAATGAAAAAACAAAGAAAAAAGAAAAAAAATACAATCATCACATACAGCATGTCGTTTGGTTACAGGTGTTTTAACATTTATCATTCTTCTACATTTATTATCTGTACTAATCTATCCTAACTATATTTCCCCCCACACACACACTTTGTATCTCTCTGTTAGTTATATATACATATAGCCCAGGTTCAAATCCCAGTAAGGGTGTGGCTAGCTGATGAGAGCTAAATAGCTTGAAATAGATCTATACTAGTCTCCCTTTATTTATTTATCAGCACAAATAAAAAAAAAAACACACAAATATAACAAAGGCAACAGTAAAAATATTGGGTTTCTGTCGTGATGGACTCTTGTGACGAGCCGAAGGACAGATGATGGAAGCAGTTAGCTTCCTCCCATAATTGGGGCTTACCAGGGGTTGTAAAAATCTAATATATATATTTAATACACACAATAAAAAAGACAAAAAAAGAAAAAAAAACACAAAAAGAAAAAAAAACCCATCACATACAGCATGCCGTTTGGTTACAGGTGTTTTAACATCCATATTCTCGGATAATATTTACCATCTCAGACTTTTCATCTAGTATAACTAAATACCTCACTTTCATTCTACAATATATATTCAGTTACCATTAATATTATTTTTCCCCAGAAAATATGCTTATATTCATTATCCTTGTACGTCGTACTTTCAAACAGAGGTCTTATTCCTTCATTTTTCAACAAAGTATTCTAAATAGTCACTACATATATATACCAATTTTCAATTATTCCCTTATTAAAATTATTTATCAACAACAAGATATCATTATAGTACGTTCTTAACATTATACGTTATATCACCAGTCCTCTGTTAAGTATACATAAAATCATTATTATCCTTAGCCTTTTTAAAGCAAAAAGTTCTAAAATATTCAATTCATAGATATATTAATTTTTCATTGTATCATTAATTTATTTCACAGCATAATTGTGTTATCATTTAACTTCTTCAATTAAAGCATGAGTAAATCATTTTTCATTTCCAAGTTTTTTCCCCTAGCCACTGATAAAACAAGTCCCATATCTTATAAAATTGCTCGTCCTCTTGTTCTCTAATTTCAAGTGTCAATTTACTCATTTCAGCCACAATCCATTATTTTTCGGATAACTTCTTCCTGTTTTGGTATTGTTTCATTTTTCCAGTTTTTTGCAACTACGATTCTGGCTGCTGTTAACACATTTACAATCAGATATTTTAAGTCTTTGTTATAGATTTCTGGTATGATCCCCAATAAAAAGACCTCTGATTTAAAGTCTATTTGTTTGTGTGTCATTTTCTCCAGCCACATGTGGATTTTAGTCCAGTATCTTTTAGCTTCAATGCAAGTCTACCACATGTGGTAATAAGAGCCCGGTATCTGATGACATTTCCAACACTTTTCTGATTTATATGATAGGTTTGAATTACTGAAACTTATTGTATTTCTATTGGTGCACTTTAATGTAATGTGGGCCTTTAATAAAAACCATCATTAGGTATAGATTTTTTTTTTAATGTGCTGTCATTTTTATATATATATATTGCAAAGCAGTTGGAAGTTGAAGAACTGCACTTGGGAAAGGAAGATGCTGAACAATGCATGAAAGTGAGCCTGTTACCAGATAGGAAAATATATTTTTCTTTGCTGACTAGCAGTTGCATTCATATCTAAGTAGGGAAAGAGGGCATGATTTCATCAAAAGTTTTATTGTAGAATGGGAGGGCAAAATAATATATGTCTTTGAAGTTACAGGACAAACCCTTTCCATGTTTACTGAGTCAGCTAGGAGCAGAAAGGCCTTTGAGCCGAACCTAGCTCTCCCAAGGAAATTTACACAGTGGAACTTCTCTAAATCCTTTCAAGGAAAAAAATGTCATTTTAAAATCTAGTCCCCAAAAAGTAGTAGAAGAAAACTGGATAAAGAGTGGCAATATTATTCTGGGACATGTATATATTTGCTTTCATTTATGAAAATCAATATTTTCCTGAGACTATTTTGCATAGGAATTAGCATTGTACTATTGTATTTGTATTGTATAAAGATTAGATTTTTTTTTTAGTCCAAGGGAAAGGTTAGCTGTGTAGTTCTTTCAGGTGGTGGAAGTAAGGTGATAATGAGAAAAACTCAAAACAATGTATACACAGGTTCCCGAGTTGTCTTCAACTAATTATTGCCAAATTTACTTCAGCAAGATAGTTATATTTCGCCTTATTAAAGCCAGCTATTATCAATACAGGAGATCCATGACATCACTAATAGATCCCCATTCCTTGTTTATTTGTGAAATGACGGGATAATTCATTTAGCCTTTAATCAAATTGTCTTTTCTTTTGATTGTATTTTATTTATTTCTGGGGCAGAAGTGTTTTATGTTTGAGACAGCCGTTCAAATATTTGAAAAGTAGTAAAACATACTGCCTTTCCTTCATTATGTTTTCCACTGTTTTCAGTCAGAATACTTGTACATAAAAAATAGCATTTAATATCAAATACAATATTTCAGTGCTAACTTTTCCTGTGTATTATAGCAAGCTCAAGTACAGCAAATATTTATCTTTTTTATATAGACATCAACTTTTTTCTCTGTTTGTAATTATTTGTAATGGTGTGCAATTAATTCAATACAGATAGTCCTCAACTTATCACAATTGAGTCCAACATTTCTAAGCAAGATAGTTGTTAAATGAATTATGCCCCATTTTACAACCTTTCTTCCTGTGGCTGTTAAGTGAATCACAGCAGTTGTTAAGTTAATAACATAGTTATTAAGTGAATCTAGCTTCTCATTGACTCGGCTTGTCAAAAGATTGCAAAAGGTGATCAGATAACATTGCAACTGTTATTAGTATGAAGCAGTTGCCAAGGATCTGAATTTTGATCACGTGACCATGAGGATGCTATAACAATTATAGTTATGAAAAATGTCATAACTCACTTGTTTCAGTGCCACTGTAACTTTGATCAGTCACTAAACAAATGGTTGTAAATACTGGATTACCTGGAGTAGAAATGACAATATAGTGCAACGTAAATTTATTCGCATTGTTAGAGTAGGGATCTGTCCACAAGATGGTGCTGAAGCTGTATTTTGGCTTTACAGTACTGTATGAAAACAAGTTATTCAAACTAGGACATTTGTGCCCTATTGAAGAAATGGTTTTTAAACTTTATAAGCAGGAGGCAATCATTTTCAAACATATGCAATAAAAAAGGTGCTTTTAGCAAAAAAAGTAAAAGAAACAAGTCAGGCTCTTTTTTTATTAAAACACTTTTTTGTTGTTAAAGGCAATAGAAATGAATAATGCAAAACAGATAGTTTTAGAATACCACATTGTAAATTAATGACCTTGATACTGATACGTCATAACACTTCTTAAATAGCTTCTGTTAAATCCAAATACTAATGTAAATTATTAGCCTAAACAATGAAAGGATGATATATAAAATTTAAGCATTAATTAATACAACTATTCCCCTATTTCTTTTTTTGAAGACAATGTAATTGGCCATATTGGAATAATGAAATGGCATATAAAATCCTTTTGACCAATTTTATTACTAGATACATTTTTGTGGAATCTTTGAACTTGGCTGTTATCTTGCCAATGTTTCATTACGAAACTTGGTAACATCATCAGTAAGGGAGTAGGATTTGCATTCATGTTATATACTAATATAACAGCACTGGCCAGCTGGTCTTTGTGCACGTGAAGAACAGCTGACCTGAGCGCTTGGGAGTGCTAGAAAATGGAAAAGCAGCCGCCTGGTGTGCAAGCGCGCATGAAGACCAGCTGGCCACTTCTGGCACCTGTGCCATAGGTTTGCCATCATTGTACTAATGGCTTGCTCTGTTGTTGGTTGAAGGAGAGTTAGCAGTTCCTTGATTGGACTGTTATTTACGATTAGCTTGTTTGTCTGGAGTCGATAGTAGTTTAGTAGTTTCCTTTATTTGTATGCCGCCCTTTTCCCTGGGGGGACTCAGGGCGGCTCACAATTCAAAAAGGGGGGGGGAGACAAACAGTAGACAATACAACATGTTAAAAAAGAGCACAACAGTCACACAGTTCGGGCGGGGCTACAATCTTAACCCCAGGCCAGCCGGGACAGCCAGATCTTTAAAGCGGCGCGGAAGGACTGGAGGGTGGTGAGGGTCCGAATCTCCATGGGGAGTTCGTTCCAAAGGGTCGGAGCAGCCACCGAGAAGGCTCTCCTCCGGGTAGTTGCCAGTCTGCACTGGCTGGAAGATGGAATTCGGA
Organism: Thamnophis elegans; assembly: GCF_009769535.1. NCBI lineage: Eukaryota > Metazoa > Chordata > Lepidosauria > Squamata > Natricidae > Thamnophis > Thamnophis elegans. Next base: position 38,306,389 of record NC_045550.1, read on the forward strand.
GGAGGCCTAATCGATGCGATCGTATCGGTCTGGTGGAGGTAATTGGCAGTAGGCGGTCTCTCAAGTACCCAGGCCCACTACCATGAAGGGCTTTATAGGTGATAAGTAGCACCTTGAAGCGCACCCGGAGATCAACAGGTAGCCAGTGCAGCTCGCGGAGGATAGGTGTTACGTGGGTGAAGCGAGGTGCACCCACAATCGCTCGCGCGGCCGCATTCTGGACTAGCTGAAGTCGCCGAATGCTCTTCAAGGGCAGCCCCATGTAGAGCACATTGCAGTATTCCAGCCTAGAGGTCACAAGGGCACGAGTGACTGTTGTGAGGGCCTCCCGGTTCAGGTAGGGACGCAACTGGTGTACCAGGCGAACCTGGGCAAATGCCCCCCTGGTCACAGCTGACAAATGATGTTTGAAGGTCAGCTGTGGGTCCAGGAGGACTCCCAAGTTGCGAACCCTGTCTGAGGGGCGTATAATTTGACCCCCCAGCCTGAGAGATGGAACACTTAATTGGAGTATTGTTTGCTTCTTGATTGTTGGTCTGGTGTTAATTTGGCATTAAACTCTGTTCATGTGGGTGTTGATTTCTGGTGAGGTGTTTAGGGTTTTTTTTGTTTCTCTTTTGATTGTCTAATTTGAATGTTATATAGAGATTGTTTATTTCTGTGTGTCTGCTGATGGCTGAATTGTCTGAATGTAGATTTGATATATTTTTGTTTTTAGAACTTGCCCAATTAATTGCTCAAGATTAAAGCAAACTCCACTTTAAATTCTCCTAAGAATCATTGGGTGAAAAAAATGATGACCTAAGGCGAGTGTACCACAAGATATTACCTCTTTCTGGGTATTCTTTATTTTTGCACACTTGAAAAAAGCACCAAGCTTTGGTGTTCTTTTTTTACATTTCTTTTATATAACATACTAGAACGCACATCAGCCTCTGGTAAAATTTATTGGCAAAGATATGCAAGCATTCAAAAAATCAAAAGCAGACTAGTACATTTTCAGAGTTGCCAGGAATAACAATACTGAGCCTTCCAAGACAAATATTCTGCAACTCAAGTTGTAGTTTGTTCTCAAATTAATAAAACTACACAGCTGTTCCTCACACTCTTCTATGTGTTCGTAGAAATAGTTAGCATTTTAATCAAGTAAAATTTAACTTTAATGTACAATTCTCACTTTCAAAAGTAACTGGAATTGTTTCAGCAATTATAATGTTGTAGACAATATTTGGTTTCCAGGTTCCATTTCACAAATACTTTTATTGCCAAACCTTACCCCAGAGTGTAAATAAACTCCATCAATTACTACACTGAACATAGACATAAAATAGGATCAAGGAAAATATTGAAAGTAACCGTCTAATTTTTTATCATGTCACAATTTGCTAATTTGTATGCCTTCTGATCCAACATTTGTTTAATCAGTATTAGGAAAAGTGTGAAGCATCAATAAAGACAATCAGAAACATATTAAATACTTTATGTAAACAAGCATATGGCATGGTAATCTGTACCATCAGCTTCATCTCTACGGTTGAAGATCTTGATTTCTACAGGATTGGCTCCTCAAGTAGAATTATCCTTCCCTGTTTATGTGCTCCCCATTTTACTCAGATGGTTTAGGATATGGGCTCGCTTTTCCCTTGGTTGCTCTAACCCTATGGAAAAATTGGGATTGCCCTCTCCTTGTATTATAAGAGATGAAAAGCATTACAGTATCTTTCTTGGGAATCTAGATAATACTTTGATAAGAACTGTAGCTGCTACATTTGGTCTATAGTGATTATATAGAATTTTTGTATATGGTAATTTTAAGGTAACAGTTTTATGATCTATTCGATATTGTGAATCATTTAGAGTCTTGCAATAGAGAGACATACAAATATTGTTAAATAAAATAAAGTTACACTGAACATATTTTTTTTAATGCTATAGATAAAACTTACCAATTTAACACAGGGAGTTTTCAAATGTTTTCAGGCAATAGAACAGTCATTAAGCTCTACTGGTAGAAAATTGGCAGAATGTATTTTTTAAAAAAATTCATTTTGTTTCAATTGAGTTCCTAGAAAATACCAGGGTTCTTGTTACCTTCCCATTGATGTGGTACCTATTAATCTACTCGCGGTTGCATGCTATCAAATGGCTAGGTGGGTAGGAACTGGGAACAGCATAGGAACTCACTTTGTTGTGTGGCACTAGAAGCTTGAACCTGGGCTGTCAGTTTCCAATTGACAAGTTCAGCGTCTTTGACCACTGACCCATCATATCCTTCTTGTCCAATACAATACAATGAATTACTAACATCCAGACAGAATGGAACATTTTGAAATTTTACTTAACAGTATTCCAAAATGCAGGTCGTTCCTTACAGGAATTATTTCATCACATGGAAATTTTATCTTAGCAACAGTTTACCTTCAACTTTCTGAACTGTGAGTAATTGTTTTCCTCCAATATTATTTTGACTCTTGCACTAGATTCACCTTTTCATTATGATTTTATTTTCCTTTGTACAAAAAATATAAAATTTAAATCTACAGAAAGTGTATACTAGCAATGACAAGTTTACATTACACCAATGCAAAGGCATTAATTGGCACATTAGTTGTTTAAATCTTAGCAACATGCACAATCTAAAATTAAAAAAATGCTAAAGCTTTCAATTGCTTTCTAATGGCAAATGCCTCATCCAGCTACTGAATTGTAGTAGTAGAAAGGCATAAGCCAACCAAAATCAGACTTGTCTCTTTAATTTCAACTGGGTTTAAAGACAATATGAAATAGAACAACAAATTTTCAAAAGTTGTTAACACAGAGAGCTAATCAGTAGTTTTAAGGAACTTTACAATGTTTTCAAAAAGGCATTTTATTCTTCCATAAAGAATTCCAGCTACTTAAAGTTCTTTTTCAAAAACTAGATGACCAACATTTCCAAAGCTAGTTCATAGCTGAAAAACCGGGTACAAAAATATTTAAACAGTACAAAGGCATCAATCTTTAGTTTTCTTCAGAAGGAAAGAATCTCTTCCTTTACTCAAGGTTTGGTGATTTGTCCCATAAACAAAACAGCACCTAAACAAGAAATATTATTGCAGAAATTGTATTAATTCACATATACAAAATATTATTACAAAACATTAAGACAAAGTTTTCATCTAAACAGTAATTTCTAAAGTTACTGATTAATATATAAATAGTAGATGGCAGTTAGCAGTTACATTTTCATAGGTCTACAAAGTGTTTGAAATGTTACGATTTGACTGTAAGCAGATTCAAATAGCATTAGCAATAGCACTTAGATTTAAAGCACTACTTCACAGTGCTTTACAGATGTCTCTAAACTGTTTACAGAGTCCTCATGTGGGTCCTCATTTTATCGACCTCGGAGGGATGAAAGGCTGAGTCAACCATGAGCCGCTTAGAATCGAACTCCTGCAGTGAGCAGTGAGTTAGTCTGCAGTACTGCCTTCTAACACTGTGCCACCATCGGTCTGTAATACTTATAAAATACTTGCAATACTGTAATATTTCAAACTGTTAAGTTTATTTCATTTAAAAAGCCCTTAAACCATGTAAAATATTTTTAATTCAATGAACAATTTATTTAAAAACAAATATCCCAGTAAGATTCTATTTTCTAATGATTCTTGATATTTTTTTAAAAATGTGCTTATGTCAAAATCAGGGACATATTTTTCTAAATGTTCTGCAAGGGCATGGAAATTCATTAAACTTTTGTGTCTGCTCACCATAGAGGGGGAAAAAAAGACCATTAATAAAATAGCTGACAAATGAATCTTTTATTTCTCATAAATGTTTGCAGATGGAAAATAAGCACTCTTACTTCTTACTAGGTTTAGATGTTTTTAATAAGTTACTTGAGGGCTCAAATATCTTTTTAATGTTTAAATTTGTTATATTAACTTAGTTGCTGAAAATCTCAACAATATTTGTCTAAAACCAATGTAAAATGCCCAATTCAATAAATCTTTATTTTAAATATATCAGAATACAAAACTGTGATTAAGAATGATTAAATATCCCATTGATGCTAATGCTGCAGGAATTTATTTCTCAAATTTGACTTTATTATGTATTTATATATTCCACCTGTATTATTTGTACAAATAATTCAAAGCATATTCACCCATACATTTTCCTCCTATTTTCACCACAACAACAAGCCTGTGATGTGGGTTAGGCTAACAAAGAGTGTGACTGGCCGAAGGTCACTCAGCTAGTTTTCAGGGCCAAGTCAGGATTTGAACTCATGGTCTCTTGCTTTCTAGCCCAGCTCCTTAACCACTAGACCAAGCTGGATTTTTTGGAGCATAAGCGTTATATTAATAGGATACTTTATTTTTAGTCTTTTTCTATGCCTTGTTCTTGTATTAAGATTTATTGAATACATGCAGCATTAGTAGAAAAATGTACAAAGTGGACAAATGGAATTCAGTTTGTTCACAATAATAAAATGGCTAAAGAAACAGTCTGTAAATAAGGACACAACTACAGATAGGAGGCTGCTATGCCTCACTTCAGTTTCATGTTAAGGTCGGACACTTCCTATGTTCTAACTGAGGCTTCCCAAGAGCATGAAACAAACTCCTTGTCCCGGCAAAAGATCCTTTTATTAATTTACAGTGAATTCTGCTCATTCACAGCCAGCAAAGTTTTTCAAAGGAGGAATTACAGTCACACACCTGATCTGGCTTGGGGAGCTGACAGGCATATATCTGCAGAACGTGGCAAGAACTCTCGGAGAGTCACTAACCAATTAGCAAACTAACTGTCTCCTGCAAACTCCACTCCCCTTTCACTCCTCTTTTATTTCCTCTTGGAGGGGCCATACATCATCTGGCCTTACTCCCAAGTCGACCCCTGCTCTTTAGTTGTTACCTTTGTCTGGCAACTCTGCACATGCGCACACTGGAAAAAGGCTCCAGCTGTTTGTCTGCCTCACTGCTGTCTGACTCTGACAACAGCTGATAACTGGCATACGGTTCTGTCCCTCCCCCCCCGCCTCCAATTCAGAGCCCTCATCAGAGCCTTCCCCAGACTCCAGGACTGGCCCATGTTCCTCCCCAACCTCCTCACTCTCCGAATCTGCTGCCAGCTCCGCAGGCCCCTGGTGGGCCACATCATCATGGAGAATCATGGAGTTGGAACAAGAAAAAAAAAAGACTGTGAATGAATAGAGAAACATTCAAGAACAAACGCTGTGACAATGTAAGAGCAGAAGCCTAGACTTGAAGAGGTAAAAAAAGTAGTTTAGTTGTATAATAAACTAAAGGATGTTCTGGTGTACTTGTGGAACCAGGTTAGTGACATACTGTCATTGGAAAAATCTATGTGGTTACTGGGAGTTGAAGCTGACTTAATAGCACAAAATCAGTCCTATCACAGCTGAGTCTAGGCATGTGACTACTCATTATATTATAATTTCTTGTTTTTTTGTATCTTCACTTCCCAAATGTATGACATTTTGTGGGTAGTAATATGGCCATTTGGTTATCTTACTATCACTGACTTACTATCCGAGTTTTTAGTGTTATGTCTCTTTTGCTTTCTTCGCTCTTTAAACTGTACTATGATGCTAATTTGTCCATATGTAAACATTCTTAATGCTTCATGCTCTTTCCTTCCTGCTGGCAAATTACATTTCTCAACAACTTCCTAATAAACAAACTTTGCAGATTTATTAAGGACTTGGATGATTCATATTAACGAGAATTGGTGATAAATAAATAGGAATGAATAAGAACTGAAAGCATTACAAACTCATCTTCAATATCCTGATAATGGTAATATGAATAAGGATAATTAACTTCTATCTTGTACTTATAAACAGTATTTTTCTATTTGTCTTTATTAATGCAAAGGTAATATTAAGAAACAGTTAGATCTTAAAGACAGAAGGAATAGGAGGAGAGTAATTTTTCTGCAAGATAAGCAAGGGAACAAGACAGAAAATATGTTCTATCGTGGAACTGTTAATTAATTTGTAATTCATCTATTGATTCATTCTCATTAATTAATTTCTAATTCACCTCTCTCTCTCTCTCTCTCTCTCTCTCACACACACACACACACACACACACACACACACACATACAGAGAGACTTATAGAGTATGGTATAGGGATCGAAGAGTTTTCATGATTAGCCACTTAAAAGCACTACATCACAAAGAACTTGTGAAAGTAATAGAGTGACACTGAGACATCCAACAACTGCTTTACACAATGTGGTCTCAGAGTGGTTCTCATTTACTTTAAACTTTTTTTAAACTTCCTTTTCCTTTTTTCAACAACGACACTGGATATTGGCTTAGTGCATTCAATTCACACATCACACTCCAGTTTTTTAATCTATATCTATTAAGAGGATTAAGATGAAACTTGTTGGCTTTGTAGATCAGATTATGGATATGAATATGCACTATGAGTATGGATAGCACTAGAGTTCACAAATTTTCTGTCATTGTTGAATAGGTATAGTATGCCCCTAAATATGCCTAATCATGTCATAATTAAAATATTACTTTAAAGCAGATTTAATTTTATTTGGTCTTTATATGAATTTGTGGTAGAGAGGAAGAAAGAACGATAAAAAAACAATGTATTTTTTTGTGGTGGTTGTTAAAAATGTACCATTATTTGAATCACCTTCCGAGTCATATTTGGAGGAGAAAACGGTGGCTTCCCTACCAGCTGGCTTATGTTTAGTTTAGAATATCAATGAGAAATGCATCAAAGCTCTGAGATGTGTGGCTGACAATTGGCCACTGTGCATCTTCAGAGTTGCATAATGTGCCTTTGATGTCCTAAGCTGCCCATATCTGGGAATCGATGCCAGAACTCAGCTCTTCCAAAGAGTTGGCATTTTATTTCAAAGCATGCATCATAATATGTAGATTAGCTAAGAAATACACTAATGAAACACAGAATCTATTTGTTCCTGGCAACAACTCCTAAGTGTTTAAATCCTGCACAGCTGCAGATTACTCTGTTGCTGTCAAGAAAAGACATTTCTTATTAACAATAAAGAAGAAGGGAGTTTGGGAACCTTATTTTGAAAGATACGGAAGAAAGTCTGAAATGTTTTTGAGCTTCAGTTCTTTCTATGGAGGAAAGCTGTCTGAATTTATATATATATATACACATATACACATACATACATACATACATACATACATACATATATATACATATATACATACATACACGCACACACACACATATGTTTTAGTAGATTTTCATGGGTGTAGGAATGCTGGTATTATTGTATTCGGGTCTTTTCCCGTGTAAGATTGAGATTGTCTTGGTAACATTTCGACGAGGTCTCACTCGCCATCTTCAGGCTGGTGTTTTCGACTTCATGTTTGTGTGAGTGAAGCATGGTCAGAGCTGCCATCTTTCTATAAATCTTGGGGGGGAGAGTGGGGAGTGCTGGCTTTGTTTCAGTAAGTGGATTGATAGTTGTATCATGATTGGTAGATTGGTGCTGATTGGTGCTGGCTGTGTTTCCGTTGTTGTTTTGTGTTGTAACGGCCTGGGTGGTGGGTGGGGCTCGTTTGTTGACTAGGGCTGTTTTCCAGATGTCTGGTAGGCGGGAGGTATCATCATGTTTATTCATGTTGTAGGGGTGTTTCTCTATTTCGCCAAAACGTTGCCAAGACAATCTCAATCTTACATGGGAAAATACCCGAATACAACAATCCAGCATGCATGCATGCATGCATGCATGCATGCATACATACATACATACATACATATATTTATATACATTTTGACATAGAATTACCTGTAGGGTTGTGTCGTATGAAGAATAAAAATGGTCGATCCACTACAAACCAAGGAGGTGATGACCGAGCTGTTACAATTGCAGCTACACAAAGCAGAACAAAAACTTGAATGATTATGTTTTTCCCCCTGCCAGTCACATTTATTTAATTTTGTACAGTGTTCTAAGGACCATATTCAAATTCAAATATCAATATTTAATTATAAATGGATAAAATTCATGTATTCCGAAAGGCTCCAAGGAAGAACATGAAAATTTTAACAGGAAAAACAGGACAGTGTCATACATACTTTTGATACTGAATACAGATCTTTTAAGAACGCATATTTTAAAAAGATTATATTGTAAGCACAACCAATGTTTTTTTAAATATGAAGCAAAAATGTCACATTTAAGATTTCAGTACAATATACCAACCATATTGTGTGCACATATAATTAAGTTACGTGTGCCAAGTTAGACAGTAAAATGTTTTCTAAATCAATATACATCATTACTTGAAAAAGGATTACAAGTAGAAATGTTATGAAATGCAGTATTAAATTCTAAATTCCTATATTTAAGTGCTCAGATCTGCATACATGGTTATATAAGAGCTCTGTGGAGAATCATTTAAATCAGGGTTGTTGGCCAGGATGCAGCAAAGTTTATTTTGTTGGCAGAATTAAACATGGAATCCTTAAATTGTATTTTGGACCGATTGTAATATTTCGGAAATAATATGCTATGTTATATTGTTCAGGCCAAATTCCAAATGCCTCTTTATTAATTTTTTTTCTTTATATATGAATAAATTCACCAGGCTTTTAAAGAAAATGAGGGGAGCTTTTTGGAATAGATTAAAATATAGATTCTTAATGCTATTTCAGTATACTTTTTAATGATTTAGATCAAACAAATACTTACTTGTTGCTGCAGAAGCTTTGGTTCCATCTTCAGTTACTTCAATTTTTGCTTTTTGCAAGAGCTGAGATACATGAATATTTTCTGATCCTACGGGGTCAATCATAATATACATGTGTGAATGTATCATTGTTTCATTCCTTCAAAAAGCAAATTCATTTTCAATGATAAGAAAACCTAGAGCAACAGAGGTTAATGAAAATCTGATTCCATACAGGTGACTTTCATTGATATCGAAATACTTCCTACGTTGTTTTGATTTTATTCATTACAGATATTGTTATCTTCTTATGTAATAAAAAGTTCAAAAGATGATGTTCATGTGATATGAATTAGTACAAATTAAAACAATTATTGCAGGGCAAGACAAAGCAATTACATGCAAACAGTGACCAAGAGGTATTAACCACTTACTATATTTGTTTATTCAAACACTCCAAAAGTCTGTATGAATGGATCCAAGTTCCAGGCAGAATGAATTGGTTTTTTTTTTCAAAATTATTCAGTACACAAGCTTTATTTTTTATTCTTTTATAAAGGGAAAACGAATGCAAATGAGCATTAACAATACCATTCTTCCCCAGGATTTATTTGCCACGGCCAACTTGCCATGACTGACTTCCCTTGGCCAGCTCACTATGGCCAACTTGCTGCAGGGCAACTTGCTGAGGGACAAGAGTTACATTAATATCAAAGAAATCGTGGAATAGAATCATTAAAGAAATGGAGGGACAGAATTAAACGTGAATTGCAAAAATTAAAATAATTTTTTATTTATTTTAAATAATTAAATAGAATTGCTAAATTGTCCCACAGCAAATTGTCCTACAGCAAGTTGGTTGTGGTGAGTTGGTCACAGCACGTTGGCTATGACAAGTTGTCCCATTCCACCCTCCCCACCACCACCACTCCATTACTAGCAAAAGGAGCCAGAAAGATTGAGGACCACTGCTTTACAACACTTGTTGAGCAGTTTACAGAGTCAGCATATTGCTTCCAACAATCTGGCTCCTTATTTTATCTACATTGGAAGAAGACTGGGTCAACGTTGAGCCAGTCAGGATTGAATTGAGGGGCCCATGTGTGTTTCTCTTGCTTGTTTTCTTGCAGATGTTTCATTACCCAAACTAGGTAACATCATCAATGCTAGTAAAGAGACCCCTCATGTGCCCTGAGCTACAAATATTCTCCTTTATCAGGATGAAACTCCTAACAGTAGGCAGAGTTAACGTGCAATACTACATTCATGGCTCCTTTTTACCATTGCCATTAAGAACTATCATAATATGTTACATGACTACAATTTTGACATATATTCAAATTCAGAATTAAAGAAATATATACATGTAGCAGAAACCAGTATCAGCTTTCCAACCATAGCATATTCAACCCATCTTTTTGGGTTCATGCATTGTTGAGAAACTATTTTTGCTCAAAATTACAACATTATTATGTACCACCCACAGGTGAGGTGGGAGGTTACACAAATTTGATAGATAAATAAAAAATATATGGATCTGAGAACTGGACTAGGCTAAAATGGAGTTCCCTAATTTTTTGTCTCAAGAGTCAGGTACACAAAGCTAGTATGTTCTGCTATTTTTTTTTATGTATCAGATTAGGTGATAACCTGGCATTGCCTGGGATTTATTTATAGGGGGAAAATGTCTGGACCAAACGTAATTTCTAAATGTTGGATTTTCCCCTTTACCAGAGGGAGCCCTCTTGTGGAGTACTGTGAAGCCATTACCATGGCAACTCCACTGCGCTGTACAATAGAAGTCATTTTAAGCCAATTCAATAGGTTGTATCATAACAGAAACCACACCCCAAGAGGTGTTAGGAGTGTCTTACCCCACAGTATTTGTTTCCATAGAGTAAGTCATCTGTTTACTAAGTTTGGTTGAAATTGCTTGAGGCATTACACACACACACAGTGCCATATATATATATACATGTATTTTCACATTACTGATGAAAACAAAACATAGAACATAGCAAAACATACACCTTTGACCATACATCAGTCTTATGTAGCCTGATGTTCTTCAGACTGTTGAAGTATAATTCTCACTAGCCCCAATCAACACAGCAATAGTCAATAAAAACAAGGGCTGTGGTTCAATATATGGAGACCTACAGTATGTACTGGGAAATAATGTAGCACCCCAGCTTTGCTTTTCAAATTCATATTCAAGAATAATATGCATAAAGTCAAAGCATCAATGTTCTATTTATCTGTAATTCCCGAAGGCATAAACAAGAGCAATAGATGGTGACTCACTTGTTATTTTTGCAAAGTTTGCCTTTGATTTATGAAACATATCTCGAATGCCAAGCTCCTTGAGAGGTCCTTTTAAATCTGTTTCTGCTTCTGCTGTAAACCTAGGGGAGCCATATGAAATGTATGAGAATGCCTGCAAAACTAGCAATCGTGTTTTTTTCCATTAAAATTAGAAAAAATTACATACTTGGGCAAAATGACCTGTACCCTCTTTTGAACCATAGTTGTCATCCAGCTCTGTATAGTTTTTGTGCTAATGTGAGGAATAATAGCAGACAAGGGAGTTGAACTTTGTGCAGGCAAAGCAATCAACATGCTTATACTTTCACCGTGATATGGCAATTCTATAGTATTATACCACAAGTCATTAGGAGTGCTTGTTGTGCCTATAAAATAGGAAGTAAATAAAAATACTTTAAAATACATATGGATTGGAATCATGTAGTGTTATTCTCAGTCAGCCTACAGATGTGGACACGTGGGGGAGGCAATATAAATGCTACTTTTGTACAAAAACTTTGTATTTTGACAAGATCAAATGGATATGAAATGCAGGTGGTAAAATCTAAGAATAGAATGGAGGAGAAAGCCTAAGACAGTGTTTCTCAACCTTGGCGACTTTAAGTCCTGTGGACTTCAACTCCCAGAATCCCCCAGCCAGCGCTGGCTGGGGAATTCTGGGAGTTGAAGTCCACAGGACTTAAAGTCGCCAAGGTTGAGAAACACTGGCCTAAGAGAACCTAATTGGGACATTTAAATCAGCAATGTCAGAATGGTTTATTAGTTTCAACACCACAGACTAACATGTGAACTATGCTAATCAAGATCAATTTACTCTTCAAATTTGCTTCCATGATCAGAAACAAAAGCTACCACCAGGAAGAACCCAGATATTTACAGAATTAGACTACAGGTAGCTTTCAACTTATGACCACAATTGAGCCCACAATTTCTGTTACTAAGCGAGACATTTGTTAAGTGAACTTTGCCCCGATTTATCACTTTTCTTGCCACAGTTGTTAAGTGAACCATTGCAGTTGTAACAGGATTGTTAAGTGAATCTGGGTTCCCCATTGACTTTGCTTGTCAGGTCACAAAAGGTAATCTCATGACCCCAGGACACAGCAACCGTCATAAATATGACTCAGTTACCAAGTGTCTGGATCTTGATCACATTACCACAGGGATGCTGCAATGGTTGTAAGTGTCATAAATGTTCATAAACCTTGAACAGTCACTAAATGAGCTGTTGTAAGTTGAGGACTACCTGTATTACTATAATATTCAGTATGACTTTAGTCAAAAGTTTGATATGATTGTGCAACTGGAAAAAGCTTTAGCATTGGATCCCCTACCAAAAATATTAACTTATACATTGTCCATTCTTTCATTACAAAGTATACAGGATTTGATGTCAGGAATACATGTTTCATAACAAAGGCAATGACAGTATCTTTATAATGTTCAAAGATGCTGAGGAGATAAGAGAAGACTCCGAATGGACGTGTAAACCTCAAGAGAATGTGATTACCTTCCTGGATCGGGATGCTCTGTGCACAGTCACTCATGCCCTCGTCCTTTCTCGCCTGGACTACAGTAACACTCTCTACATGGGGCTGCCCTTAAAGAACACCCGGGGGCTTCAACTGGTCCAGAATGCGGCTGCACGGGTTATCATGGGGGCACCTAGGTGCTCCCATGTTACACCCCTTTTAGGCGGCCTGCACTGGTTGTCGGTTGTCTTCTGGGTGCGATTCAAGGTACTAATTATGACCTTTAAAGCGCTACCTGCGAGACCATCTACTGCCACCGTTAGCCTCCCACCATCTAGTGCGATCCCACAGAGTTGGCTTCCTCAGGGTGCCGTCAGCCAGACAGTGTCGGCTAGGGACCCCCAGGGGGAGAGCCTTCTCTGTGGGAGCGTCTTCCCTCTGGAATAAGCTGCCCCCGGAGCTTCGTATATTCCCCGACCTCCGGTCCTTCCGACGCGCCCTAAAAAGTTGGCTTTTCCAGCAAGCCAGCCTGGCTTGAACAAAACAAAATAAATTATTGATCATTGTTAATTTGAATTTGAATTTTTTTAAAAAATGTTATTGTCAATTCTAATTGGGTTTGTTTGGGATATTCTATTCAATATTTTTTTAAATTTTGTATTATGTGTTTCTTTTAATGTTGTACACCGCCCTGAGTCCTTGGGAGAAGGGCAGCATATAAATCTAATAAACCAAACCAAACCTTGATTTTTTGAGGAACACTTTCTTGGGTAGCTTTATGAAAGTATTTTCTAAATGATCTGCATAATTCTACTAAATATTTTACTTAATCTTAGTCTACAGAATTGTAAAGAAGGGTAAATTTCAGAATTTTAAAATGCTATTGAACATACCACATCGGAACACTGACAACTGAGCCAGCATAGGTACTTGGTAAGCCTTTCCATCACCTTCATTGAACGTTCGCATTTTTGTGTTTTCAGGTTGAAATCGGGATCTCCATAATCCCTTAAAATATACTGCATTTATCACTACTAGTCTGGTCAGAACACTGTCAATATCACTTGGGGTTAGGACACTGTCAATCATACCTAAACAAAAACAAAAAACAAAACCCAACCTCAATTCAAAAGTAGAAAATAAAGGACATACAGTATTTTGACATGTTATTATATTAAGTAAAAACTGAAGCAACTTAAGAGGAATCACATCAGTGGTGGGATTCAGCCAGTTCGCACCTGTTCAGGAGAACCGGTTGGTAACTTTCTAAGCAGTTTGGAGAATTGGTTGTTGGAAGAAATCTCCTTTTGTTTTTTCCCACTTTACAGGGCTAATCCTGTAAGGGAGGCAGGAAGGAAACATTCTGGTGTTGTTTCTAGCCTAATCTTTATTGCCCTGCTTACAGAAACTGCCTCTCCAGTTAACCCTTGTTACCATTGTAACAACTAAGGTGAAGTGCCCATCAACCTGAGTGACATTGACTTGGTCACGCCCACATGATCACATGACCACTGAGCCCCGCCTACCCAGCTGGTCATTAGGGCAGAGAACTGGTTGGTAAATTATTTGAATCCCACCACTGAATCACATGGTGAGCTATATTCGTATGCCACTACATGATGCTCAAAAACCAAAATTTTAGCCATTGGGGAAAAGAGACAAGAAATTAAAGTAGAGAAGTGTCAGTGGTCAGTGTCTCTTCGCACTTCTACCATTGGGCAGAAGACATTGATGCATAGCCAGCCAAACAGATAGGTTTAAAAATAGTTTCTATCCTTGGGCTGTCAGACTCTTAAACACAACCACTCCAAGTACATGTGGAAACCTATGATTAGTCTTTCTTTTCTTTTTTCTTTTTTCCTAATTACATGCATCGGGATTATTCTTTTTGCTATTTATATTGTTTATATATTGTCATGGATTGCACCAGTGAGGCTAAAACCAATTGCATTGTAAACATGATGTACAATGACAATAAAGGCTATACTATACTAGAGAAGAAAGAGGAAAGTAAGAAAAAGAAAATTATCACTTACCCTCAGTTTTATTTTTGACCCACAGGTTTATAGTGTCAGAAGCAGCATTTGGATCCTTGAAATTTATATTTTTAACAGGGCACTGAAACACCTCACTGTTTCTAGAAACAAAAGGTGTTTCCATTTTCAGCCCGCTGTTTGCAAAAACTATATTTGCAATTTTAACAATATCTTTATTCCTCCTTGACACGATAGCTTTGTTTATCTTCTTCAATACTTTACCAACTCCTAATTGAAAGACAAAAGAGAATATGACACATATATACACAGACATTTTAAACAATTGAAAGCATTCAGTGGCTAAAAGGCCTTCTCATTTATAAATCGTTTGCTCAGCCTTGTTAGAAGATTATGTGGTACAGTGATATCACTTAAGTTTTCACTTCTCTTTATGTGAGATTTCGCTCCTGATCTGTTTTGTTGTATTGATAGTTTGAATGATGAACTAATTAATAAGTGAGATAAATAAAACCAACATTTTTGGGGGTTAGAGAAGTCAATTAAGAGAAAGGTAAGCACACTTGGTTTTCAGAATCTAACTTATCCCACCTTTATTACTTTATAAATAACTCAAGGCAGTGAACATACATAATCATCTTTTTTTCCTTCTATTTTCCTCACAACAATGACCCTGTGAAGTGGGTTGAGCTGAAAAAAGGTGATTGGACCAAAGTCACCCAGCAGGCTTTAATGCCTAAGGTGAAACTAGAACTCTAGAATTCTCCAATAGTGGATCAGAAGGGGATCAGCAATGAAGGAACATCTAAGCAAATGTTCAAACATTAAATTTTATTTGTAAATAAAATCATAATTTTATTTGATATTATTTATTTATTTCATTTTTGTACTGTCCATCTTCCCCTATAAGTTGACCATTATAAACTGGATAATAGTAGCTTTCTTCCCAATTAAGAATCTATGGAAGAACTTTCTGAGTTTTGACAATGCTTAAAAACAAATCTAGGAAGCAGGAATTCTTTGTGATCTATTATAGCTCATCATCCATCAGTAGATGCCAATTTGCTGCTGTTCACTCATGATTTTCTAGACTCAAACAGGTCAGTTGAAACAAAAACAAAGGTTTTTGTTGCATACTACAGGCTTATTTATTATGACTAGCACTCTCTTCAGGGGAAAGCCTTAAATCACAAACAAAAGCAGCTCTAATAGTTTCCATGGGCTCTATCTAAAAAAAAATTGTTTTTCAAAATCTTATCCAACTTATGCCTTAGTATGTTGCATACTATACAATCTAGAATTCTTGGGGCCAATGGCTATGCTGGAAATAGAAATACTAGAAGTAGTAGTCCTAAAACATCTGAAGATTTATTGTTTCAGGAAGACTGATTTAGGAAATTTCAAGGCTAACTGAGGATTATACATCCTAGAACATACCTAGGAAAAATCTAATGCAAATGTGATAATCAAAGCTTTGTCAAGCCTACATATATTGACTACTTAAACCATGGTTCTATTTCCCTGCTCACATATTTCATAGGTAATAAAGTCCTCAAGTTTGAAAAGGGCATTCCATAGTAAACAAAAAGATCACTACATAGTTCAACTAGTCATTGAAGCAATCTCTGACATGCTGGTGATTTTTTGGTAAGCTGCAATGCAATTAAAGGCAAAGTTTCTGGATGGGAAAAACAACAAGGAAGTGGGCTGAAAAAAGCACTCAGCTGATTAGAAAAGTAAAACTCCATAAAGTTTGATATGGCAAGAACAAATGATATAGCAACTGCTCTCCTGCTCTCCCCAACAGGCAGATTATACCATTAAATTACCAGGAAGCACAATAATATTTTATAAATATCATGTAAATGCTCACACGGATATGTATGCATCCTGCATCAGGAGCAAGAGGCAGGTGGTATTTTGTGCTTTCGGCACATTTTTGGCAATGAAATTCAATCCTGCTTACTCTGGAACCAAGAAATCAGTTCTTGTTATATTTACTGTGCTTAGCATTCGTGCCAAACACCGGAGCCAAGAATGCCTTCTGGTATGACAGATAATGCTTCACTGTCATCTACTTAGTATGCATTAGGACATGATAACTGCTTAATGTACTGAGTAACAGTAACCACTGTTTTCCTACAGATTTCTTTGTGTGTTTATGGAAGAGTTAGGGCACAGATGAATTTATTTCAGAAATCAATACAAAAAGCTTGGATGGATCTTGAAATCATAGATCCAAACCACTGACCATTTACACTGTATCTCATCACTGTAGTCAGCTCCTTCTTTGTCTTGCCGTCGGCTCCTAGCTGAAGCATCCCAAGCACCGATGCAATTCCATGTGGAGAAACCACAACATTATCACCAGCTCTGGTTTTGACCAGCTGATTGAAAACTTGGATTCCAATGTCCGATCCCAATTCCTCCAATGACAAATGGTTTTGAGGAAAACATACATAGGTGGACGTCAAGGCAGCAAAGAGGAGAGGGAAATGCCAGTACATGGTTCCAATCTAGAATAACCTGAAAGAGAACAAAGAATGTATATGACATGAAATGACCCGGAGCATGTGAGTGTGGTGTGCAGATACTTCTTCTAAAACTCCTAACTACTAGGGCTCATAGCACTTTACCCAGCTTCATGGATTCAAATTTTAAATCAATACCCCTCACTCATATAAACTACACTATCAGAAGAGGAGAAGCTTCCAGTTATTTGCAGATAATTGTTAATGGAAGTAAAATAAATCCAGATTCAGTGCATGATTATTTATGCTATTGTGTCACTATCTCCATGATCCCATGCTGAGCAATGCAGCAGCTTTAATGACAATATATTTTAAAGTTTGCTAACTTTTTATACTTGCTTCTAAGAATAGCCTTTTACAGGAAAAGCATTTTTATAGTTCTGAAGCCATAATTTGCCTATTAATCTAATTGCATCTTAATTCTACTCATTTTTTGTTCCCTAGAATAAAATCTGAGAAAATCTTATTTTACTTCTGAACTTCAAGTTGATACAGAATAAATCAAATGTTGAAGCACTTTCACCCCTTTAGCTTGAATGCACTGGAAACACTGTGGGTTATCTTTGGGGATGCTGGTTACACAAACACTGTGCATTCTTTAATCATCTTCTCTTGCTTTTCTGGGCATTGTTCAAAGGATAAAATTTTATTTTTCAGTCAATAAGCAACACTGATCAAGGACAGGCATCAATTTGTGTATGTTCTCAGAAGAGGAGACAGTAAGAAATTGAAACAAAATGAATAATTTAGAGCAGGAGAAAAACTTAAGATCTTTTGTTTAAAGACTTATTCATTCACATCATGCTTTAGTAGGCATAAAAATTGCTATAAGTATCCTAACAGAAATAACACCTTGAGTATTCTAATAGGATAAGCGAATAATCTAACTGCTGTGCAAACACAGCTCCTCTGTCTGAAATGTTAAGGCAAACACCACATTTTCAAAGCTGCTCTGAAATGTAACATATTTTTCAGAGTATAAGACACAACTTTTTCCTTCAAAATGAGGGTGAAAATCTGGACACATCTTATACATTGAACACAGCATTTTTGGCCTCCCCTTTCACCAAAATGGCCGTGCATAGCCTTAGGAGCTTCTAGGGTGCTGCTGAGGGCTGGAAAGGGCAAAATGAGTGAAAAAATGGGCCATTTTTTGCTCAGTTTTGCCTTCCCCAGTCCCCAGGAGCACTCTATACGCTATGCATGCTCTTTTTTTGGACAAAAAATGGGACCGTTTTTGCAGGGGTCTACAGAGTGCAAAAACTTTTTAAAAATTTGCCTCTTCAAAATCTTGACACATCTTATACTCCAGTGCGTCTTATACTGCAAAAAAATATGGTCATTCCCCACAGCAATTTCTTTCACTGGGAGTCAGTCTACAATAGTATTTTCTCAATCTCAGCAACTTTAAGATATGTAGACTTCAACTCCCTGAATTCTCCAGAGGCATGTTGGGTGGGAAAGTTTTTGAGGTTGAGAAAACACTGCTGTACAATATCATCCCAATAGTTACAAACTTCCAGAAAGTGAGAATGGAGGGCACTGTTTGAATCTCTATGGTAAGCTTGTTCAATAGTATAGAGGCTACCATGGACAAGGCCAACTAGTTTTGACTAACTCCCATTAATTACAGAAGGAAGGTTTCTAAGTAGGAACTCTCAGGATAATTGAATCCAATATATGGAGTGATTTATTTTATGGGAAAATTCCTGATGTAAGTGCTGTACTGGATTTAAAGGACTAGGACTTTGATTAGGACCTAGAAGTCAATGAAAAATCAGAATAAAGGTAGAGATAGTTTTTAACATAGTGCACAAGTCTCACAAGGAACATGTCTTAATACTTCAAAAAGAAACGTTTTCTTGGTACTAACATGTCCCAAAAAGCACCTCCTTTAGCTATAATATGTACTTTTTCATCCTTATATTTTAATTTTATAAGAATAAAGCAACCTAGAAATTAGAAAGCCACCAATGCATTTGATCAGAAGGGGCTCAGCATAGCTCAAAAAGTACTCTTTTTTCAGTAAATACAGGTTTTTAATTCATCTAGAATAGTGGTTCTCACAATATATAATTACATATTCTTTTTGAGATTAATCTCTATGCTTTAGTATTTTTTTTAGTATTTTATTGTCACTTATAGGCCGCCCTTTTCCCTGAGGGGACTCAGGGCGGCTTACAACTCATGGGAAGGGGGTGCAAGACAGAACGTAAAATAATATGTGAGTACAAATAATAATAGCAATAAAACACAACATTCATTCAACATTCGGGTGGGGTGTATGAAGATCTTATCCCCAGGCCTGACGGGATAGCCAGATCTTAAGGGCTGTGCGGAAGCTCTGGACTGTGGTGAGGGTGCGAATCTCTACGGGGAGATCGTTCCAAAGGGTCGGAGCTGCTATGAGAAGGCTCTCCTCCGCGTAGTCGCCAGTCGGCACTGACTGGCGGATGGAACTCGGAGGAGGCCCACTCTGTGCGATCTGATGGGACGAAGGGAGGTAATCGGCAGAAGGCGGTCTCTCAAGTACTCAGATCCACTACCATGAAGGGCTTTATGGGTGGTAAGTAGCACCTTGAAGCGCACCCGGAGATCAACAGGTAGCCAGCGCAGCTTGCGGAGGATGGGTGTTATGTGGGCGTACCGCGGTGCGCCCACTATCACTCGCGCGGCCGCATTCTGGACTAGCTGAAGTCGCCGGATGCTCTTCAAGGGCAGCCCCATGTAGAGCACATTGCAGTATTCCAGCCTGGAGATCACAAGGGCTCGAGTGACTGTTGTGAGAGCCTCCCGGTTCAGGTAGGGTCGCAACTGGCGTACCAGGTGAACCTGGGCAAATGCCCCCCTGGTCACAGCCGACAGATGGTGGTCAAAAGTCAGCTGTGGGTCCAGGAGGATTCCCAAGTTGCGAACCCTATCTGAGGGGTGTAGAATTTGACCCCCCAGCCTGAGCGATGGAACACTGGCCAAATTATTGGGAGGGAAACACAACAGCCATTCGGTCTTGTCTGGGTTGAGTACCAGTTTGTTAGCTCTCATCCAGTTCTTAACGGCCTCAAGACCCTGGTTCATCACGTCCACCGCTTCATTGAGTTTAATTATGTTAAATTTGTAATAATGAAAATACATCCTGCATATCATATATTTACATTACGATTCATAACAGTAGCAAAATTACAGTTTTGAAGTAGCAACAAAAATAAATTTATGGTTGGGGGTCACCACAACATGAGGAACTGTATTAAAGGGTCATGGCATTGGGAAGGTTGAGAACCACTGATCTAGAAAAAAAATCACAGCTTTTTAATAAGCTGAAACAATTATTCAATTAACTAGTTCACAATACTTTTAGCAAAATAGGAAGAACTGTGCCGACTTCACAGTTTAGCTCTTGCTTTCCTGCTTTTTCATTTGCATTTCAGTGAACAATGCTTGATAATTTTACAAATGCAATTCAAATATAATTATGTATTTAGAATATTAATTTAACTAAGCTTATGCCCATTAATACAATGAAATACTATACTATTGAAATACTGCTCAGATTTTATTTACTTTTCACATTTTTGAATTACCCATCTCCTGTGGAGAGCGACATTTGTCTAAAGCAAGCTCATGCTATGCAAAACAATAACGCTTTATCTCTTTTTCAGTGCATATGCTAATATTTCGTTAAAAGATGGCAGATGGGTATTTCTAAAGCAATATTCAGTTCCCCAAAGTTAAAAAAAGAAAACTCAATTATGCAAAACATGGCTTCTAGAACTGTTTCCAACCTTATCATCAGTTATGCCCAATCAATCAGAAGGCATCTATCAGTTCAATCATTAGAAGTAAACGTTTTCATTCAAAATAATAGAGTTAACAGAAAAGTTTGAGCATGCAATTTTATCTCAGGAAACTAATCATGATGTACATATACGTTGTCATTGCCTGCTTATTTGTATGTGAAGGTGGTATATGTATGCTCCTGTGTATATGCATATGTTCCTTCTCTGCCTTCCCGTTGCATCTATGTGTGTTTGTACAAGTGTACCTTGGGAATCATGGAGAGGGAAGGTGTTTAGTTCTTTCTGAGTCATATGATTAAAAAGGGGAGTTTACAGTGGAGATAATGGCAAGATATTATCTCCACTGATAATATACCACATATTAAGTAGTTTAGGGTTTAGGGTTTCCTGCCTAGGTTTAGGGGGTTGGACTAGAAGTCCTTTCCAACTCTGTTGTTCTATTCTATTCTATTCTATTCTATTCTATTCTATTCTATTCTACATATAGGCAGTTAGACAGCATTCTAATGCTTTTTGGATAATTTCTTCTCAGAATTCAGTTGGTTGGAAAAGATAAATAAAGTAGGGTAAGCACACAGTGCATATCTTCTAGAACATTTTCCAATCCCTCTATCTGCAATGGCCACAAAAGCATCTGCTCTTTCTTCTGTATGAGGGGAAAATGTGTTGCACCTGTGGTAGTGTTTCTTCTTTTCCTTTGTGTTGTTTCTCTGTGCGTTTACATAATAGTGTGCACTGGGAAGCAGAGGGCAGGCTGCAGATGGTCTTCTCTGAGTCACGTGTCTTCCAGGTGGGAGGGCTTAGAAAGGAGCAGCTGCAAACATTTTAAGCAGCTGCCCAAACGCCTCTCATATAAGCATGGGGGAAGCAGTGTTTTTCTCTACAGCCTCCACATTGATCTGGTCCATTTTCAAACTCTTCCTCCTGCCTTATCAAATTTGCCCCATTATGTTCTTTCATAGAGCTAACCTACTGGGAGATAAAACTATGAAGTTTTAACAAAATTTCAGTCCACATTCTGGAAAAAATAAAATTGGTCCATAGCTTACTGAGAAAAGTTTTCAACATTTAAGCTTTCGTAAAAGTCCCTGGATCAGCTTTTCTTTTTAAAAAGGCAGCAATGTCTAAATGCCTTTCACAAACAATTATGTAACAGCCATAAAAATATTCTTGGAATTGTTTTTCTTATCCTAAAATTTTAAAATTCCTAATTACTTTTAGTTTTAAAATAAAATAGACACAAAATAATAAAACAATTCAAATGTACAATGAAACACCTTCACTCAGCCTGGAATGATGGGAAATGTAATCCAACACTGAAGCAGCAGGCTGAAGAAGGTTCTAGAACAGGCTGCCTATTGGGACTATAAATGGATAGCTGCTTTCCAGGACTAGATGGCAATGCAACAATTTGTTTCACATAAGTACCTAACAGGACAGAGTCAAGAATATTTACTCTTAAAAATGTATCTTTTAGAAAACTTTTCTACATCTTATAATAAAACATGGCTTTCATTAAAATTCTATCTATTTCTTCCTCAGCATCAATTAATAGGCAGAGCTAAATAGTACTTATGCATGGCTGTTAATGATCCTACATCAAGGAGAAGTAAATTTGTGAAACATTGTATAATATTTTAAAGTAATACAGACCTGTACAAAAGTATGAATTCTACTTGAACCAGAATGTAGCAATAGCAATAGCACTTAGACTTATATAATGCTTCATAATGCTTTACAGCCCTCTCTAAGCAGTTTATAGAGTCAGCATATTGCCCCCAATATGCTGGGCCCTCATTTTACCGACTTCAGAAGGATGGAAGGCGGAGTCAACCTTGAGCCTGGTGAGATTCGATCTGCCAAACTGCTGGCAGCCAGTGATCAGAAGTAGCCCGCAGTACTGCTCTTTAACCACTGCGCCACTGCGGCTCAGTAATGTTATATAATCCATTAGCAATTAACAACAAAATGGCAGAGCAGTTTTCAAATTAATCCTGGTCCAACAAATCTCATCCCCAGACGATACAACCAATTCTAATTGTTAAAATAACAATAATGTACATCTAGATTACAAAAAATAAGAAAGAAGGCCCAATCATGTATGTAAGGTGAAAGGACTACCAGGGAGAGCAATGGCGAATTGAACACAGCTCTGCTTTTCACAGAGCCAACAACTAGTGAAGTTAAGAGCCAATCAGCTTCTCGGTACTCATCTCCAGATTAAGGAGATGACATGGATCACCCATAAATTTGCTCCATACATAATGTCTTGCAAGGAGATAGTAAAATAACACTTTGTAACATGTTTAAATATTTATTTATTCAGTCAAGAACCAGCAAATTACCAGCAAGCTTGAGAACTCCAATTGTTGGGGTGGGAATCATTATGCCTAATCTACAGTTCAGCACCTTTCAAAAAGTCACTGGGTTCACCTACTTTTTTTCTTAACTATTTTAGAAAGCTGCTTATTAAACCTTCAAAGGGCAGGTTTCATTAAGTTGCTGTGGAAATCTCTTTTTATCCCAATGAAAGAAGTACCATGTATTAAGTATTTTAATACAACTTTAAGTATTAAAAAGAAAAGCTTTTTTTTTTTAGAAACAACAAAATGGAAATTAAAATGTTGATTTTGAAAACTCAACAGGCTAGATGAACTTGAAAGAATATTTCTTGTGGGCTGTTTAAAAATTTATATAATAATTTATAAAGTTTCTAAATATAATTGTATGAAATTCTCCCAAGGGAAAGTTTTGTTGATTAGAAAAATAAACAGATGATAAGAGCAGACTTGAAGGCTATCCTAGAAGGGGGAACAATTATACTTAAATTCTAATTAAAGGAGAAGAGACCAATTAATACAATAGAACACTATATTATTGACTATAGAAGAACAACAATGTACACTGAAATTACTTACAAGATTGTCTGATACTATAATGCAGGACATGGAAGAATAACAGATTTTGTTGGATAAAATGGAGACTGAGATTGATTTGAATGTGGATTCAAATTGGAGTTTAAATCACAAAAATAAAAAAAGGTCTGAAGATAGACTTTAAAATGCCAAGTATAAGAGTGCTATGGAAAAAGATGCCAAAACAGATTTACAGATAAAACCAGATGGTGCCTTAATAATTATACAAATAATAAATCAAAAGAGTGACTTGGAAAGCTTTCTTATCTTGAATTTACAAAAGGAATATGTGAAATCAAGGAAACAGTTTTTGAGAGAAAACAAAGAGAAACTATTCAGCTCTTACTAAATGGAAATGTAGAAAATTGATTAGTAAATTCAGTTGTGGGATATTTTTTGATGGGTCAAAGGTTTTTAAAAGTAAAGTGGTCTTCAAAATGAGCTTAATCAAGGTTAAAATAAGTATTTTGTGGTTTCTGATAACTGTCAGCAGGATTTCCTTTTGATCAGGACTTAGTGATGAGGTTTTAAGGATTTGTTTGTAAGTGGGGAGAGAATTCTCTTGCTTTATTTGTTAAAGGAAGTGATAAATTGGATTATAAAATTCATTTAAAAAAAATAAGGTTAAAATATAGATTACTATTTCTCACAGCTATTAAGATACATTTGCTAATTAGGACTGAATGGTGAAATATGATAAAAGTATGAGATACTGTAAAGGAAGAAGAGTATTTTTTAAAAATTGAAATACAGGTCACCCTCAATTTATGACGATAATGGAGCCTGGCCATTACAAGTAGTGACAATCATTGAGATAGCCTTCTTCATAATCCCAGCCTCTGCTCTCCCTGATTACTACTGTTACAGGAACCCCAGGGACATTAAGTGAATATGAGGTACCTTGTGGATGAGGAAAGCCTTGGGAGGCCCACCATCCAAATAGATCCATAAAGAAGGTAGACAAGGAGCAGAAAGTTTTGCAAACCCCAAAACAGGACAGCAAAAATAAGAGCTCAGATAGATTTGGGCACAGCACCATGTTCCAATGCCAGAGAGGCTTCCAAAGAAGCCTTCATCCTTGGACATTGAAACCCTTTTTGTGGACTGTACCTCAGCCCCAATGCACTGGCCATTGGGAGATTGAAAACCTCTCCTGGCTCTTGCTAGCTTTGGTGATACCTGCCTACTCTATGGAAAGTCATCAGGTTCAGGACAAGTTTCCCAAAGCCTTTCCCTTACTTAATCCCCTTCCTCCTTCAAAAACTCACATTTCTTCTATAAATAAAAACAAATAGTTGGGAGGGATAGACTTGTTGATCTTCCCCCAGGGGTGGTATTCAGCCAGTTCTGACAGGTTCTGGAGAACCAGTAGCAGAAAATTTGAGTAGTTCGGAGAATGGGCAAATAGGCTGGCCCCACCCCCACTGCCTCCCAGCTGATTTTCTTTTGGGCATTTGTTGCTCTGAACAGTGGAAAGGAGCTGGAAAGCAGGTAAGTGGGGGAGGGAGAAAATGGGGATTTTGCAGTATCCGCCCCTTGCCAGGCCCACAAAGCCACACCCACAAAGCCATGTCACGCCACGCCCACAGAACCAATAGTAAAAAAATTTGAATCCCACCACTGTGACTTCTCCCCTCCATCCATTAGGTGCTAAAAGTAAACTTTCCACCTCTGAGCTCCAATCTCTATTTCTCATTTGTTAAATTTACTCCACGTCTGGAAAAAGATGCCAGAATCTGTACTTACCTTGACTGCAGGTTGAAGAGTAGAGGAAAGAAAGCAAGCAAGCAAAGAAAAACCTTCTGCAGTGTGTGCGGCGGAGATGAAGAAAAAGTGCATAAGCGTGTAAAGCACAAACACACAGCGAACGTTCAAGGCAGAAGCCGGGTCCTAAAGGCAGTTAGACAGCAGAAAGCTTAGAAACCTTTGGAAAGAGGTTTCAGGTTTCCAAGCTATTTGCTTGCCTATCTTGACTCCTTTAGGACCCAACTTCTACCCTGGCATACTTCTCTTTTTTAGAGAAGAACTTTTTCTTGGACTCTCAAAGATAAAAGCTTCAGGAAGATTTTCTTTGCTTGCTTGCTTGCTTGCTTGCTTGCTTGCTTGCTTGCTTCCTTTCCTGTATCTTCAGCCTGGCAGTGAGTCATCTCTAAGTAACTTACAGATCTTGTTATTCTCTTTCTAGGTATACAGAAAACTTAACAAATTAAATGGTCAAAAAGGATCGAGATTGGAAGGCAGAGGTATAATTTATTTTCAATACCTAAAGAGGGAGGGAATTATAAGGGCAAATGACTGTGTGGTGCTGCAGGGTGTCTCCTAACTTTGAAACATGATGTATGATTGTATATAGTTTGGGGGGGGGGTGTCATAACTTTGGTCATTAAGTGACCTGTCATATCTTGAGGACTACCTACACTAGAGGTGTTAAATTACTGAAATTGTTTACTTTGTAAACTTGTAAATTGTAGACTTGTGTAGAAATAGGGGGGAATAATTTTTATATATATCTTCTTTTTTTCTATCTGAACTGTTTAAATTTTTTTAGTTTGTATTGTTTTATCTGTGCATTTATAAACTTTAATAAATGATTGCAAAAAAGAAAGTCATTGGACACAATATTGGGAAAGACACAATATATATAAACGCTAGGTCTCCAAAGTAAATGGGAGAATTAGAGTGCTAATGGTATCCTTTTTGTCATGGCTGCTGGACTCCACCTCTTCCTTTTTACGACCCTGTCATTCAATTTGGAAATTACTTTATCTTTAAATATTTTTCATGTATAACCTGCACCTTCTTTTCTTAAGTCATTCTAGTGTCCAAGTAATTTTTTCACTACTTTCCTTTTCCCCCCAGAACATTTCCCCCCAGAATTCACTCTTGACAATATCAAATAATAGTCTGTCCCATATTCAAACATCTTACTTTTGCATTCTTCATTATTTTTTAAAAAGGAGACTAGAGACTCCTTTTATTTGGCTGGCTGTAAGAACATTATCTTGCAAGTCTGATTGTGTTCCTCTTCCTTTCTTTTTTATAGCTGCCTGAAACCTTTACACACACTTTCTACAGTCTTTGTGGGTTTTTTTGGGGTGGTGGTGGTGGTGTAACAATCTCCCCTCTCTCCCTGGAAGTCATAAGCGTTTCTCTCTTCTCATTGTAATTGGCTTTGAAATAGACAAGTTAGAACAGATCAAAAGAGCTAAGATTTCTTCTTTTATTCAATTTATAGACAGCAGAGGGGGCACTTACTTCCAGATAAAGACACCTATTAAAGATTAAAATCTTTTAAAATAAAAAAAAATGATTGTTTCTCCATTTACTAGAATAAATTCCACTGTTCTGGTTTATTAGTGATAAATTATTTTATCCAAAATATTCTAAAGGCCTCATTTACTTCTTACAAAAAAAATCCATTCAACCCAGTCTTCTCTACTCTGCTATTCTCCAGAAGGGTCAATAAAAGGCTATCATCATCCCCAGCCAGCATAATCATGGACAACTTGGCCCAGTATTTTTAAGATATGCAGCAGAGCATCAGAATGGGGTTAATATGTAGTCACAGGTAACACAGAGGTCTCAACATGTTTTTTTAGGAAGGGGTGAAAAAGTTGCCAACCTAAATTGTACTTGACCATGTGCAGCATCGCTGTTGTAGCACAAACTATATCCCTTTTACATATTAAGAAATATTAATCACTTAAGTCTTCACTTCCTCAAACATGGGCCACTATCATCATACTGTTTAATTGCTTCAAGATCCAATCTGGGTTGGTCGCTGGAACCAGAGGTTTAGTCTTCTGAGCTTTCGGACTTGTGCTGGAGCCCATCCTCAGGAACTTGTCTCTGGCAGAGTGTGTGCTTTGGGCTATTCTGTGTGATATTTATATGTGGCTGTCTGAAAGCTCAGAAGACTAAACTGCTGGTCCTAGTAACCGATCCAAATGTATGCTGCAACATTATCCTGGGACACATATATTCGCCTATTTAATTGTGTACTATCCTATGAAATACACTGTTTTTAATGGCAGTGAGCTGTTAATGATAATTTAGAATTAACTAGTGAGAATACCATACTTATTTAATTAATATACTGTAGTCATCTATTTGCTACCTATGAGAATTCATTGATTATCACTAATATAATATTTACAGGACTTTGTGTTTAGCACATCAAGAGTATAGGGTTATATTTTATAAGACACGGTTACCTACAATGTTATATACTTAATTAAAAATTAATGAGTACAGAGTAAAAACCAGAACTTAGAATGACACTGTACATAATACTTTATATTTTAGGAAAGCTACATTTTTAGTTCTCAAGGTATTCCAGTGTATTTATATGAGCCTCATTTAACATTACTGAAACTTCCAAAACATTCACCCAGAGTTCTGTTAGGCTACCAAAGTTAATACGTTACTGCCCACAAATACAAGAGGTATGACAATATTGCACCTATAAAGTTCAACAAATTTGCTTAAACCTTTATTTTGGGGCCAGAATATACACAGCCAAAGTTCTGGACAAGTTGTAAATAAGTTTTACTTGTTTTATTCCATGCCTATCATTTGTTCATATTATCTTGAATTATTCAAATAGTCTCTAAACCTCTTTGGGGTGGGGGGTGTTCTGTTTCCAGAGCATGCATTTTGTCACTGACCTAATTCTTCATTCTGAGCAGTTTCTGAAAGGATGTTGTCAGCAACTACTCATTAGAGAGCCAAATGCTTTGGCAAGCTTTAACTGGGATAGACATTCCACTTCCAGAATGGAGTGAACAAAAGGTTCACTTCCATTTCCGGTTGTTTAAATTTCCACTGGTAGAAAAGTCACTCAGTTCAGTATAGGTGAGAATATAAAGAGACAAGTAGAAAAAAAAGTGACTCCATTTGGCACAAATGTAATTCCACACCTGATTTAAGAAAAGTGCATTCAACCCATACTGACATGTGTCTGCATTTGCTGTGCCTTCAGGATGTTGTTTTCAAGTATTACATTTTAGGTAAGCTTAAGTGAACCGCAACATAATTAGCTTGTGCTTTTCTGTTTGTGAAAAGTGAACACACACACAAATTATTGGCATGTTCTTTTAGAAAATATTTATTTTATTTATTTAAAATAAATAAAATAAATATTTCAAACCTCAGGTCAAGTATTACTTTCTATTCACTCAAGTTGATAATTTTTTCCAACTATTGGCAACTCCAAATCTCAACCAATAAATGCTCTGTCTTACACATTGGCAACAAAAATCAGAACACCAAATACAAGCTAGGCGGATAAGACCTCATAGATGACCCTCACTCTGTCAAGGACTTAGGAGTACTCATCTCAAATGATCTAAGCCTCAGAGTTCACTGTAACAGCATTGCCAAAAATTCATTAAGAATTGTTAACCTAATTTTTCTCCAGTAACACTGTACTGCTAACTAGGGCATACAAAACCTTTGCCAGGCCAATCCTTGAGTACAGCTCTTCTGCCTGGAATCCATACTGTGTATCGGACATCAAGCAGGTTCAGAGGTATTTCATGAAAAGAATACTCTTCTGCTCACAATATAATACCTTATGCCACTAGACTTGAAATTTTGGGCTTGGACAACCTTGAACTACGTCGCCTACAGTCTGACCTAAGCATACTACACAAAATTGTCTGCTACAACATCCTACCTGTCAACGACTACTTCAGCTTCAACCTCAATAACAAATAGCAAACAATAGATACAAACTCAAGATAAACCACTCCAAACTCGATTGCAGAAAATATGACTTCAGCAATAGAGTGGTCAATGCCTGGAATGCTCTACCTGACTCCGTTGTTACTTCCTCTAACCTCATAGCTTTAACCTTAAACTGTCTACCGTGGATCTCACACCATTCTTAAGAGATCTGTAAGGGGGCATGCATAAGTGCACCAGCGTGCCTACCGTCCCTGCACTACTGTCCCCATTTATTTGTATTCATTTCATGTGCTCATGTCCATGTTTATACTTATACCTGTTATCTCGTACATGTTTGACTAACTACATAAAATAAAATATTAGATTCAGCAGTACAATGCTTATTACCAAACTCAAACACTACAGCTAATAAAGCTATTTGCAAGTAATTTCCCAATTACTTAACATTGCATGCAAATAGTCATTTTTAACATGTCTTTTTATGATGTTTTAAATTTATACAAAGATGCCTATATAAACTATGTACTGATTAAGCTATATAATTACAATGCATTTTTCATTCTGTGATACAAGGAACTTCCAGAGGCATAATAATATTAAGGCTACAAACATCTGTTTTATTCTAAATCTGTCTTAAGAAAGTCCTATACCAAGAAAACTACTCTGTATTTAGAGGTGGTGTTAGCGGAATTGGGATAAACCAAGTCTTCCATGTAAAAGCTTTATTCATTAGTTTATTAAAACAAGTTTAAGTATGCAATAGGATTTCCACTGGAAATTGGAGTCATTTGGAGAAACACAGTGGTTAGAATGCTATATTGCAGGCTAATTCTGCTCACTGCCAAGAGTTCAATTCCTCCTATCCTGACCAGCTCAAGGTTGACACAGCCTTCCATCCTTCTGAGGTGGGTAAAATGAGGATCTAGACTATTGGGGGCAATATGCACTGTAAACCACTTAAAGAAGGCTGTAAAGCACTGTATAGAGGCTGTGATATAGAACTCTAAGTGCTATTGCTACCACTATTAAAAACCAGCAAGCAGCATGACAATACCTCAGTCAGGAAAAATTGCTGCAATATGGGAGATTCATTGTTGCACTAGGAATTATGACTTTTAGAATGCTGATAATCATAACCTGTGTCCCACATGAACATGCATAGATCCTTGATGTTCCTCAGTTACAGCAAATCATAGGAGTCTTCAGATGAGAAAATAGGCAAACTCCTACCAGATGAGGATAAATTCTTCCCAACAGTAGAAATGTAAGAAAAATAGAGCACTGCAAGTAAATACACATGGGAAAATGAGGTTACAAATAAAAGCCGTGCTGGCCTAGTGGTTAGAATGCAGTACTGCAGGCTACCTAACTGCTCACTCCAGGAGTTCAGTTCCCACCGGTTCAAGGTTTGACTCAGCCTTCCATCCTTCCAAGGTCAGTAAAATGAGGACCCAGATTGTTGGGAGAAATATGCTGATTCTGTAAACTGCTTAGAGAGGACTTTAAAAGCATTGTGAAGTGATATATAAGTCTAAGTGCTAATGCTATTATTGTAGAAATGAATAATTTGTATTTATTTTCAAGAGTGTTCTGACTCAGCAAAGTGAAGAGATGCCAGGATCAAATTGAGAGAAGGCAAAACATACAGATAACATCTAATAAATACAATGGCAACACCAAGATTTGGTACCCAGGTTAAGCTCCTGTCTATATGATCCATACAATCATATTTTTATACTTTCATAGTGGTTAACCAAATTATGGTTCAGCATTACCTGTGAATGCAGTCAATTTCTACCTAATGAATTGTTAGGTCACAGCTGGAATATTGTGGGCAGTTCTCTCACTGCGTCTCAAAAAGGATGCAGTGGAAATTTATTTATTTATTGGATTTGTTTGCAGAGTTAAAGAAGTTTGCTGAATTAGAGAGGGTTTGGACTTCAACAAAGATGACCAGGGGGCTAATGCAACCTCCATAAGAGGAAAGAGTGTAACATCTGAGACTTTTTAATATAGAAAGCAAGTGAATGAGAGAGTTAAAAAGTACAAAAGTTTGCACGGTATGGATAGAATAGCAAAGGAGAAGTTAATTTCCCCTTCCTGGATTAGTAAAATTGAGGTAAACCAATAAAATTGAATCTGGGAGAACAAAACATTTAAAACAACATATAAATAAATTTGGAATCTGCTACCATGAGATGTAGAGCTATTAAGCCTGGCTGGCTGCAAAAAAAAAAAAAAAAAAAGAGTTGGACCAATTCCTGAAAGTCACAGGAAAGCAAGCCTTGATGTCACCGTTGCTACCTTTGAAGATCATGTGCTGGGAGATTTGTGGGTTTCCTTGTGCAATTGGTTGGCCACTCTGAGAACAGACAGATGGAGTAGATGGGCCGGCCATCCAATCCAACAGGGCACTGCTTATATTCATATGTTACCTTATGTTTCAATTGAATAAAGCAATGTATTTTTCCATTTGCCAAATGGGATGCATTGATAGCAATTACTGACTCTAGTTTTTCCACTTATTCATCAGTCCAAAGATTCTGTAGGCTCTGCTTGCTTTAGGTTTTCTACAAACTGAATTTAACCTTGATGACTTGCTCAACTCCTATTGACTATCCCACAAAATTTTCCCACAGGACTGGCATTGAGACCTTTCCTAATAGACTATGGAGTTTCACAAACTGCAATTCCCTTCATACAGAGCTCTTCTATACTGAGCTGGCGTGACGGTGATCATTTCCTGGGAATTTTAATCTTGCAGGTGCCTGGCAAACTGCTTGTCCTAAGAATTGTAACTATGGGATCAGATGGACTCTGCTCTACTTGGATTAAGTGGATTATTATAACAGGAAGAAACACTTACTAAAATCTGAAATTCCGAGTCAGCACATCAAAATTATAAGAACTAACAGTTCAGGTGAGTCAATTATTTGCCACTGCTCTAAACTACTTCAGTGACTCCAACTTGTTCTTGGATCATCCTCAGTCCCAAAAGGTATTTTGATGTACATTGCCTGGAAGCCAAGAAAGGTTTGATTTGGCTTTTTAATAAATATCAGAAATATTGTGCAGCCATGTCCTATTAGCAATTTAAGAATGCAGAGAAGGCATTAGAAGCAATTGCTTTGTGGGAAGACAAGGGAAATGGCTTTCTGATAGTAGCCACTGAAGCCAGAAACTCCACTCGGGCAACTCTATCATTAAAACATCCACTTTGCCCCACTTTTACAACTCCAGCTAACATCTGAGAGGCACATTTTAGTTCTCTTAACACATAAAGAAAAAGCCAAATCAAATTGATCTGAAAGCCTCTTCCCCATAGCTACCAGTAACAACTCCAGAAATTAAAAAATTAAGCTTAGAAACCTAAACCAGAAAACGCACCAAGCAAGGATTACCTAATAGCAGAACTGTAAGACCTTAGAATGGTAAACCCCAGTATCATTCACCCTTTCTAATTGCAATAGTGCCAGATCATTGGGGCACAGCAGTAATATTCGCTATAACAGTAGGAAAAAAATTGAATGACCATCCAATTAATTTATAGAAGGATCATCTGTACACCAAACATCTGAAGACAAAATTGTTTGACTGGCCAAAAGCATTTATCAAATAATTAGGAATAATTGTGTAAAAAAGAGAAAGTCCCAGTACTTGCTAAACGTCCCAGAATTTACAGATGCCTAGTTAAATGATCACAGAATTGACGAAACCAATATTTTAAAATACCTTAGAATCAATTTTCAAGTCTCTGATGAGAGAAGGGCTCATTCAGACCATGTAGTCTAGAATTTATATCAAATTTTCCATTGATCAAGGGATGCCATACTAATCCTTGATGCTTTAAAGTTATTCTATGTCCAGTTGTGGTCTCAGCTCCTCAGTGGTTGTCCGCTAGGCCCTATGGTAACTACTCAAAAACTTCTATCTAAACTACTATAGTAATATTACTATTACTATTAGTCTTCTCATTGTTCCTATCATCCATCTCCTCCCACTTATGCCTACAGGATTGTAACATGTTGGTTGTTATCCTTACGATTTATATTGATATTTCCTGATTGCTTATTTGTACCCTATGACTATCATTAAGTGTTGTACCTTATGATTCTTGATAAATGTATCTTGTCTTTTTATGTACACTAAGAGCATATGCATCACAGACAAATTCCTTATGTGTCCAATCAAACTTGGCCAATAAAGAATTCTATTCTATTCTATTTAAAGTTCTACAAAGTATCAAATTTCCACCAGTGTCTCAAATATAGTTCTCCAGAAGGTGGTGTAAATAAGATTGAAAGAAATATTCAGCTTTTCATCTATTGATTGTAGGTAAATTTCTGCTCACAGACTTGACCTCTTACACTAGCAGATAATTTTAATACTATATGGAGAAGGGATCTATCTGAGAAGCTGTATAGAGTCTGAAGAAGTTCTCCTATTCCTAGATTTAAAACGTGCCAAAAAGTTACCCAGAACCCATTGGACACTGGGTCTTTGTCATGTAGATGCTGCTGGAGATACATATAGCTTTTACAGGGATTCCAGGGCTCCTTTTATTTACCCTGATACAACAAATACTCCTGGCACACAGAAGCTTTTTACATGCAAATCCTCCTCTTGGACCAGACACCTCTACTTCTTTTGGCTGCTGCTAAATTCTGCCATACAGATACTAAATCTAGACAGGAACTAACAACTTCCAAGGATAATATTTTCCAGACTCCTGCCATGTAGCTCTGCCTATGGATCGGACAGAGTATCCGTTTTAAAAAAAATACCAGGATTTTACTCTTCGTTTTTAGATTATTCTTAGCTCAACTTCTACTTGTTTTGAGTTTAGAATTAACCATAGCACTTTACCCCCATAGGCAGAAAGTAATCAGAACATAGACTTTTCTGTGCTGCTGTCTAAATCGTTTCGGTTTTGCTTTGTTTTTATTCTTGCTTTTATCCTGACCCTTGGCCGAAATTAAGAATTGCTCGCTTGCTTGCTTTCTTGCTTACCATCCTCAAACGGTTCGCAGTAGCCAACATCCTCTGTTCCATCAGAGGGAGGCGAACTGCCTTGTTCGAAAATTGCAAATTTAACTCATCAAATTCGTGAGAAACACACTTCGCTGCACACACACACACACACACAAACTTTTCAAGCCCCAGAGTTATTTCTGTTCCGCAAACTCAATTTTCTCCCCAGCAATTACATTTCAGCCCATTTGCTGGCGGGCCAGTCTTAACAAACTCCCGGGCTGTCATCCGGCATGCAAGAATTTGAACCAACCTCTCTCTCCCAGCCGCGGGCAGTCGGGGGCAAAGGAAGAGCAGTGAGGGCGCGGGTGTGGGGGGGACGCTTGGGGAGACCCCCGAGGGAGGGTGGGGTGGAAAGGAAGAAAAGGGAAAGAAAGAAAGCCAATCGCGCCCATATGGAAGAAGCCGAAGGGAGGAGAGAAACCCAATTCAAACCAGAGGGAGAAACAAAAGAAGGGAGAAGAAGGGGAGGGGAAGGGCGCGCGCTTTGGAAACTCGCTTCCCCGGAGAACTCATCCCTGGGAAAGGCAAAAGGCTCCCGCTTGAGACGTACCTCCCCTCGAAAACGGCCGAAAAAAAACGGCTGCAGCTCCGCCTCGTCCTCCCACCGCTCGGCTCAGCGACTAAAGCGAGCCGCTCCGAATCCAGCATTTATCCCGCCGCGGTCGAGAGCGCGCAGAAGCGACCAGGCGGCGCCCACTTCTCTCTCTCTCTCTCTCTCTCGCCCCTCTCCGCAACATCCGCCTCCTCGCTTCCACTTTCTCCGCCGCGTTCCAAGCTTTCACTTTCTTCCGAGCCGCCAGAAAACGTAGAGAGAGAGAAAAAAAAAAGGGAGGGGGAACTCGCTGGTCCTGATCCCTTTCCAAGCGAGCAGCCCTCCCCGGCAGGAAAGCCCGGTCGCCGCTGGCTCTTTCTTCGCCGCCGCCTCCCCCACTTCACCCAAGAGAGAAAGCAGGAGGGCGTCTTCGGGCTCCGGCGCCAAAGCCACTTAGCTCTGTCGGTGTGGCTCCTGCTCTGTTTCGCTTACAGGCGGAATTCTTGCTTCCTTGCCTCAGGGTGGACTTGAGAGAGAATTGTAGTTGCTTTCACTGATAGCAACTATATCTTTTTTTAAAAAAATTAACAGATAGCAGCCGTATCTTAAAAAAAAATACCAAAGGGAGAAACAAAAACCTCAAGTGATCTGAATGATGGTTTAAATCAGCCCCCACCCCCAAACTTGTCAACTTTAAGACTTGTGGACTTCAACTCCCAGAATTCTCCAGCCAACTCTGCTGGCTGGAGAATTCTGGGAGTTGAAGTCCACAAGTCTTAAAATTGACAAGTTGGAGGACCTCCGTTTTAAATTAATAGCCCTACAGCAAAAGTGGTATTCAGCAGGTTCTGGCTAGTTTTGGACAACTAGTAGCGGAAATTGTGAGTACTTTGGAGAACCGGTAAATACCACCTCTGGCTGCCCCTGCCTCCATCTCCATCCTCTCGAGTCCCAGCTGATCGGGAGGGAATGTGGATTTTGCAGTAATCTTCCCTGGAGTGGGGAAGGAATGGAGATTTTACAGTATCCTTTCCCTGTCACGCCCACCAAGCCATACCACGCTCACCAAACCACGCCCACAGAACCAGTAGTAAAAAAAAAAAATTGAACCCCGCCACTCCCGTACAGCCAGAAAATGTTGTTATGTCCTACACCTGTCCAAGATGAAAGACGTATCTTGCATACGCCGTTTCTTCCAGCCTCTCCCGATTTCCCTTTTCTCCCCCGGAGCCGCATAACTTGGCCAGTTGCTCAGTCTCCCTGAGTAACTGTTAAAAAGATTTTCCTGTTGAGGTTTTTGTTGGGTTGGGTTGACTCCGCAATTGGTAAACATCCCTAGTGAAAGTAGAAATAGGCTGATCAGAGATAAACTTCCCTGGTGCGTATGAACAATATCGTTTGGCTATACAGGGAACATCTGCAGTCACATTAAGCAGAAACAAAAGAAACCAGCACACTAAGACATGCAAAGTCATGCATATGTCATGCATATGTCATAATATGATATTCAAGTTTAGCTAGACTAGGAAAATAAGATTGTCATAGAAGAAATAGAGACTACCCACTTTTGACTCTAGCCTCATCCACTACAATTCTTAATCTTCTAATCAAATATTAATAGGTAACCGTCTGAAAAATATTTTCAAATTAAAATGTTCTACACTTCTGTGCATACTGCATCGCATTGCTAAATGTGTTGGATTGCAAATGCACTTTCAGACTTAATTTCTATATCCTTTACTAGCACAAACAAGAAAGAAATTTGTTCAGTTTATATTTTAATGCAAAATTCCGTCCCATCTTCTATCTGTTTGAAGAAGTGTTGCGCTTCCCACAACAAATAAATAAATAAAAATTCTCATTATTTGAGTTCATTTAAAAAAAAAAATCAGACCTAAAATTATAGCTTGTATTTTCATTTGTTCTTACCAAGCAGAATTTAAAGTACATTGCATGAAGCTGAGATTCCTTCTCTGATATGCAAAACAGAAGGAAAAAGTTGCTAACTACAGGATTCCCAGGCTAGTTGCAATTCATTAATGCAACAAGTAACCATAGTTGTTCACTTAAAATGAACCACGTAAGGCCTCTAAGACCTCCACGCCACAATACTTGTTTCAATACAGCACCCATGTTGCATACATTTTTTCCGACACGTTCAACCAGCCACTCCACTGCCTCCCTTCCCCAGAAAGGTTGCTATGAAGAGTTTGATAACTGCAACAAATGAAAAAAATAACATGTCAGCATTTTAGTAATCAAGCACTTCTCTCTGTATTGTAACCATAGTTGCCAACTGCTATGGCAGCTAGAAAGAGGACCGAGGGAGAAACAATGCTACCACCAATCACCAGAATGAGGGCCCTGAACCCCAATGATAATGGTTGCCTTGACACCCAGACACAGGGTGATTCAAGAGTTCCTACCAAAGGAGAATAAGCCATCAACAAGGTCAGCAGAATTGCAACATTGCAAAAGGGAGAAAATTAGCTTTCCTCTGGCATTAAATTAGCCATGAGGAGCCAGAGAAAAAAATCAACTTAGCTCTCAAACCCAGTCAATGCTGTGCAGTGATACATGTTTGGAACTGATTCTGCATTGCTGCACAAAGGCCCATCTTTTGGCCTGGTTTTATATACTTTTTAAAATAGCATTCATATATATACAGGATAAGGTGACTTTGATTTTGTTTTTGTTGAGATGAAGCAGAACCGTGTTCCTTCTTGAGAAGATGTTTTGCAGCCTCCGTACCATGTCCTCCATTATTTAGAACAGCCCTAAAACTTGCAGAGGTCTTCAAACTTGGCAACTTTAAGACTTGTGGACTTCAACTCCCATGATCTCATATGAGCTATGCTGGCTGGAAAATTCTGGGAGTTGAAGTCCACAAGTCTTAAAGTTGCCAAGTTTGGGGACCCTGCAAGAGCCTTGTATGTAGCCTTTGCAAATAATGAAGAAAAGTAAACCCCAAAAAGAGAGGCAACAAATGTATCATTTTTCTGTTAAAAGTTAGGGCCCCATGAATCATAGAGCAGCCTTATAAGGATGCTTTGTTCACCCCTTTGTTAAAGAAAAACACCCCATTGAAGGGCATAATCCTATTCTATAGTCACTTGGCCAGCATGTCTTTAAATTCAAGAAGTGCAGCAATGGGGTGGCATTAGCTTAATCTTTTGGTATAAAAGGGAACAAGGAAGAAATTTAAGGCAGAGAAAAATTACTATTGCACAAAAATGTTATTGGCAAAAAGACCCTGCAATCTTTCCTACCCGTATTTACATTAGCAACAAAAGAGTTTTGGTTGACATTTTAAGAGACAATTTAAGATCTGGCAAGATGTGATTTTACTGTGTTAAACTGCACTTTACTGAGCAGAAATAGAGACTGGATATTCATCTGCTGTGATGAACTACAGAATTGTTGAGTTTCTTCTATTTTAAAGCAGGAACTGAAGTCAATCAATGCCAATTGTTCAGGAACAACTGTCATGAAAAACCCCAAAGAAATTTGTTCTGATGTGGGAGTAAAGGAACTCTGGGCTGGGAACATACTGAAAGAGGCATTTCAGAATGTTTAGTTACCCTGATGGCAGAATCAACATATTGGTTGTATGAAGCTCTGCTGATTTGTGTTGCTTTGAAATGATATCAAATCATTTGTTGGCTCAATTTAATTCAGTATTGCAATGTTGAAAATAAGTGATGCTAATAGCTACATTTTTAGAAACATAGGAATTGTCATAACCTTTTTGCTAGTTCATCTCAAATTTATCTACCTCAAGTGGCCCGGCCCCTTTAGAATTTCAAGAACCTTATTTTCACAATTAGCTGAAAATGCCAGATATTAAATTTAGGACATGCTGAGTGCAAGGTATGTGTTCTACCACATCAAAGCTAATCTCAGGGACCAGCAATGTCAGCCATGCACTAAGGTTCATTCCCTGGCCAGAAGCTCATTAGCATTTATCCTCTGAGTTTGCTGTTCCTTTACGTGCAGTGGGTAAGGGTTAGGCTTGTTAGGGGTCATACGTTTCCGTGTACTTGTTTCTAGTCAACCTTAGTTGATCTCAGCAACAAAACAGGTTTGGATTTGGTTAGTAGTTGGATGGGAGACTAATAAGAAATACTGATAAAATTGCTAAATGTATCCATTGCAAATAAAATTCAATTGACTAAATTAATGTTCCTGTCTATAACATGTTGCTATACTCAAGACCTTCCTCACCCATGAGAACAAAAACACTCAAAAGGCTCCAGTGACCTGCATGGACAATTTCAGCCCCTCTCTCCACAAGGAGAACTGACAGAGGGAAATCCAGTTGAAGCCCCCGAAGTCAAATTGCTACATATTCTATACAAATTGCTGTATACTGCAGGAGTCAAAAAGAGGACTGTGAAAATATCTATATACCTCTAATATCCCGGACATCCTCAACCTCTACCCTCAAAATGACACTATATGGCACTGCACACCAGAACAACAAGACACAAGGATAGTTTTACTGAATGCCATCACTCTACTAAACAATTAATTCCCACAACACTGTCAAATTAGCTACTAAGACTGAATTACTATTATTCTTCTAATCCTTCCTAGTACCTATCTCTTCCCACTTAGGCTAAATCCATGTTGTTTGTATCTTTACAATTTATATTGTTTTATTGTTTCCGAGTATGATTTGATTGCTTATTACTATCACTAAGTGTTGTATCTTATGATTCTTGATGAATATATTTTACTTTTTCTTTATGTACATTGAGAGCATATGCACCAAAGACAAATTCCTTGTGTGTCCAATAAAGAATTCTATTCTATTCTATTCCATTCTATATTATATTACACTACACTAAACTACACTAAACTACACTACACTACATTACACTATACTACACTATACCATATTAGAGTATTTCAAAACTGTTTACTGAAGGATGATCTCCAGAACAGACTTAACCAGAACAATATGTTTATTCAAGTATTTGTGCTCGTCTTAAACCTGACATAATGCTATGTCTGAAAAAGAAAAGTTATGAATAAAAATCTTTTATTGGTCATAGTATTTTCTATGTACTCCTCCCCAATATGAGGAAATCAGTATAAGAACTTTATGTTACACAAATATTGGGTTCACACATGGTGTTAAAGCCATATGGTTGATTAAACATATTGCATGAATAGTTTATAAACCATGGTTTGTGTGTTGTACAGATGCAGTTTGAAGTTTGAAGTTTGAAGTTTATTTTATTTATATGCCGCCCTATTCCCTAAAAGTGTCTCAGGGCGGCGAACAACTCCAAAGGGAAGGGAAACATACAAATACAAAATAAACATTTAAAATAACCAACAACCACACATGTCGAGAGGGGAAGGGAGCTCATCAACCCCAGGCCTGCCGACATAGCCAGGTCTTAACGGCTTTTCGGAAAGCCAGGGGAGAAGTGAGGGTCTGAATCTCTGCGGGGAGTTCATTCCAAAGGGCCGGAGCTGCAACAGAGAAGGCCCTCCCCCAGGTTGTAGCCAGATGGCATTGGCTGGTGGATGGAACCCAGAGGAGGCCAACCCTGTGCGATCTAATGGGTCTTTGGGAGGTAATTGACAGCAGGCAGTCTCTCAAATACCCAGGTCCAATACCATGAAGGGCTTTATAAGTAATAACTAGCACCTTGAAGCGTATCCAGAGACCGATTGGAAGCCAGTGCAGCTCGCGGAGGATAGGTGTAACGTGGGTGTATCGAGGTACACCCACAGTCGCTCACGTGGCTGCATTCTGGACAAGTTGAAGTCTCCGAATGCTCTTCAAGGGCTGCCCCATGTAGAGCTCATTGCAGTAGTCATTGCAGTAGATGCAGCCATTTACAAGCTGCAATTTAGTGCAACATGTAACAAGTGACATATCTTAAACAGTCCCAATAATTAATGGACCTCAAGACCTCTAATGCTAACAGGCATCTCTAATGGAAGCAGCATCTCTAAAACCACATCCTGTTTCTGACTTAAGACACCAATTTCTGTAGAAAGTGGAAATCAGTGTAAACCCCCCCCCCCAGGGTGGAAGTAACTTCCACCTTGTAACTTCCTACCTCACATGAGATCAGTCCCACCATTATTGCATATTAATGTATGCCTCCTTATTCACAGGCAATGTAATGATTCCATAATGAAGTCAAATTATGACTAGCAGTGGAGATGCCAGAAATTATTGAACTATAGTTTTTGATTTTGCTTCTGAAAATCCACATGCTCATTATAATGTTACTTCTATGTAACTGGCACTTATTATATATATTATAGCAAAATTTAGCTAATGGTATATAACAATGAATTATACTGTTCAATTGTTCCTCACTGCTTGATAAAACATTTAATTAAGAATTATTTTGACTTTGCACAGAATTGTTAACCTTCCAGTAGATTTGCTACTTTTGGTTCTAGATCTTGAACTTCCATTTATCTCATTCTCTATAGATAGTGCCCTACTTTTAAACTGAATTGGTTTTCAATCTTGTAACTTTTCCAAGGTCAAATACACTTTGCTTTTCAGTGTTATTTTATTACAACTTTTGCTACACCATTTCAGTGTTTCATCAGAAGGTTTATGTATATCATAAAGGGACTTGTCTTCCTTTAATGTAAAAAAGGTTATAATACTTACATTTTACTGGGTTTTCTAAAATTCTGTAGTAGTTTTTAGAGATGAATGTTGTGGATAAAATAATTAGATTAAAAACTTTAAAAAAGTGACAGTTGCATTTACTTATGGGATGTATATGTCACTCCTCTGTTTAGGCTTACAATTTTAAATTATAAAGCTTACAATTTTAAATTATACAAAGAAACAGAATGAAAAAAATACATTAATACTTGAACAATAAAATCATTAATATTTAAAGTTTGGTTGAAGTGATGCTTCTTTTAACATCAGGATTAATTTCCCTGCTGGCTGGGGAATTTTGGGAGCTGAAGCCCACAAGTCTTAAAGTTGCCAAAGTTGGACACCACACATTTGTTTTAGATCTTCTAAAGGCAGAGAGAGGTAGAACCAAGCCAGACCTGAAGAGGCTTTCTGGATGAAAAGTGAAATGTTTTCAAGAAAAAAACTAAGAATGTCCAATTGTATTTTGAAAGCACCTTTTGGTGATCATGAATTCAATAATTCTGATCGTTGCCTTGAAGAAACATATGTTCAGATGGTACAATTACCTCAGGGGACCTTGAAGGTCCTGGAAAGTCCCTGGGAACCACCCAAAGCCACGAAGGGTATGCTTGGATATTTCTGTACTTCTTTATCTTATTTCCTGGGTGCCAGCTTCTCTGGGCGACAAAGTGACAGGAAAGTAAAGGTATAAATATATGTCTCACCTTCTGTTCAGGGTTCCCTCCTGCTTAGAGATATCCGTATTTATTCAGCTGAATAAATGTGTATAGCTTATTGAGGCAAACATTTGGATTCTGCCTTTATTTTACTGAGCTACACACGAAAACCAGCAGAACATTACTTTGACCTGGATGATTGAGAATTTCCACAGATATATGGAAGTGAAGATCTTCTCATGCATGGCTAAGTCTTAAAAGAAGGGAATTCTCAGAGGATGAAAACTTCATGGTCAGGCCTGTAACTGGACAGGCAGATCCTCTGAAAGAATCAAAGTTGTTTATGGCTTTATAAGTTAAGTCCAATATCTTGCATTGTATCTGGAAGACAGTAAACAATCTGTGCAGAACTTTCAGGACTGGTATTCTATAATATCAATACATTAAATCAACCTATAGCTGACCTATTTTATGTTTATTAGAATGTAGGCAAGGAGCCTTCCACATAAAGGGCTGGAACTAACAAGGAACCTGGGATCAGACATGACTATTCAGTGAGCATAGGCCAAATGCCACCAATTGGCTAACATAAGAAATGGAAAGCAAGCAGTTACAAATGTGTGAGAAAAAGAAGCTCTCTTGCAGTATACATACGTATCTGTAAACCAGATACATCACTACAATATTGGGTAGAAGATGTGTTAAATTGTAACTATGGTTGCTTGTGTCTGCAATAAAATATGTTATCTACTGAAGACTTTTGTCTTCCTAAGGGAGAGCCAAATTCCAAAGGAAGAATAATTGCATGGCCCTGGGAGTAACTCCAGAATTACCACTCAGTACAGTAATTTGTCTCCTTCATGTCTGATAACCAATTTCTGTACCTTCTTTAAAAATGATATTGAAACTCTGGAAAAGAGAAGACAGCAAGACAAATCCTTGGTGATCATGTAGCAAATGTATATAACTCAGCTCAAGACGTATCTGTTATACCATTTTTAAGTCTCTTAAAAATTAGCAGTCAAGATTTGAGATGTACAGAACTAGGCAACAATCAAGCTTTTTTTATAGTGTAAGAAGTTATCAACCAGCCATCTCCCAGAAAAAATGAAATATCCTAGGCAATATTGAAAAGGCAGAATATTTCTCTGGATGTGAAAAGAAAGAAACATGTTTTAAAAGAATAGCTGCCTGCAGCTTCCTGCCCATCCCGCTTTGTCAATGAACCATTAAACCCTGAGCTAGTCCACTTTACATAATAAAGAGTCCCCTTCAGGTCCAGAGTGATGGGATTAAGGCATGATGATATTGACCCTTTACCCAACTCACCACATGGCATCTGAGAACTCAACCAACCCTGGTTTCAAAACGCAGCCTAGAGAGTTGCCCCCGCATGGCTCCATGGGAGTCTCACAACCAATCAGAACACAAGCTCAAGATCAAAGACCAGAGGGGGATAAAACCAGACACTCGGCTTCTCTTCCGCCCTTCCCTTCCCTTCTCTTCTTCTCCACCAATATTGAAGCATGTGATCACCTTTTCTGTTCAGGAGCTCAAGCCATGTGGTCCTGTCCACCAATAAACCATATTTCCAAGCAACCTCCATGTCTCCAGTGTCTTTTTCCCCACTTGGAGCAGAACCCAGAAGAATATTTCTTCCAACAATAGTATAGCTGTGCAATGCTTTAGATTTACCAACAGTTTTGAGGCTGGTAGAATATAAATATAGTGTCTCTCAGGAACACCTAGAAACAGTGATGTCTGTTCAGTTTGATCATATAAATTAATAAAATAATTTACTCCAATCTTCAGGTTAAATGGACATTAAAAAAATCTGCCTGAAAATGCATATTAAAATATCTATGGTAGATTAGTATATTTGCAAAGCAAAAAGTATTGCGATATTTTCTGAAGTGCGCTATCTCAACAACAGGTGCACTTTTGTTGATAGAGATTAGGTTGCTTCACTTTGAAATGCATTTTGACTAGAAATGTGGAGCAGCTTCACACAGTACCAATAACGTCACAGAAGAAGTTGCAAATTTATAGTTTGTCAATCAGTAATGAAGTTTTGACCTATTGAAATATAGCTAGTAGATAATCTACAACAACAACAACATAAACATAG
The DNA here is from genome assembly GCF_009769535.1 of Thamnophis elegans. Taxonomy (NCBI): domain Eukaryota; kingdom Metazoa; phylum Chordata; class Lepidosauria; order Squamata; family Natricidae; genus Thamnophis; species Thamnophis elegans. The sequence goes on from NC_045550.1 coordinate 38,350,804, forward strand.
GGTGGGGTGGGTTGTTGCTGGAAGAGTATGCACAATTTCTAAATAATTATCCAGATTGTACTATCTAACAGATGTCAGGTTTATTATCATTCTATATGGGATGCTGTTCAAACATAACAAAAGGAAGTTCAAAATATTTGATCAGCTTCTAAATGAATGCAAATGAGCCTCCCAAGCCCAATATTTTTGGCACACACACACACACACACACACACACACACACACACACACACGTGCATACAAACATACTGCTCTCATCATGCATTCCAAATGGAAAGTGCAACTGATGTGTGAAGAAATCCAAATAGCACATTAGAGGCATATTTTTATTGGATTATAGTCTGGAGCATCAGGAAAATGCTGTTGTTGGCAAACTGTTATTGAGCAGTTATAGAAATGCTTCCTGAAAGGCAATTAAATTCCAAGAAACATTCCTGCTCTTCTTGGGAATTGCTCAATTAGCCAGAAGCCAAGAGAAGCCATTATTTTTTTCACAGTGTCAGTACAAGTCCTTAGGATAAGATCACTCATTTACAAGCAAATTTGCCATATGTTGCTAGAAATTGGGATTGAATACTGTATTGTTCTCAGAGACCTTGATAGAACTATAATGATCTGCTGAGCATCGATATTAGAAAAATCATATTTTTTATTCCAATGTTATTCTTATTGTTATTCCAATTAGTTCTTATTGTTAATTTGATTTTATAGTCAATGATTAAAGCATATAAACCAAAATAAAAAAGAAAGAGAAATGCTCAGATTAAAACAGCCAACCATAAAAAAAAATATATATTTAAAAGTGCAGATCAATTTAAAGGTAGAAGCAAATCATCAAAATTGCTAGGCCATTAAAGATCTAACAGCTGGTGCAGCTGCAACAAATTTAATAACTCTTCTTAAGAACTGTCATTTTAGGGCAGGCATATAATCTCCTATGCCAAACTGCTGGGCTATGGAATAAGTAAAGCATTAATTTACTTAACCACACTTTGTAGGAGAAGCGTTGCAATAACATGTGAGAAATTGTTTCTCTTTTCTCCAGTAGACAAGGATAAAGTTGATCTTTGTTGCGCAGCAACATTATGAAATATTTCTTCTCACAGTGAATATTAAGGACACTGTAGGGGTAAAAAATAGATTAGGTAGAGGGTACAAGTGGCCCTTTGGCTGAATTGTGGTGGATGTTTTTTTTCAAGGTTTCATTGTTTCAGTGCACAATTTAACTGCTTTGGGCCATGTGGAGCATATCAGGTTCCTCTTGTTAATCAATATTATGATATCCTTTTTTGGATGCCCATTTTACAATAGACCATACTCAATATATTTGGACATGTTGGCTCAGTGGCTAAGATCCTAAGCTTGTCGATCAAAAAGTCAGCAGTTCAGAGATTTGAATCCCAAGTACTGTGTAACAGATTGAGTTCCTGTTACTTGTCCCAGTTTCTGCCAACCTAGCAGTTCGAAAGCATGTAAAAATGCAAGCAGTAATATAGGAACCACCTTTGGTGGGAAGATAATAACGTTCCATGCACCTTCAGTGTTTAGTCATGCTGGCCACATGACCATGGAAATGTCTTCAGACAGCGCTGGCTCTTTGGCTTTGAAACGGAGATGAGCACTGCCCTCTAGAGTTGGGAATGATAGGCTTAATAGGATAACCACATTCAGTCCTTCAGTCCTGCATATATTCTAATATTTAGTTTAATACTTGCATATAAAAAAATTATCATGTATCACTATAAATTAAGCAACATGACTAAGTTGTAGGGATTGGGTGGGGTTTCATTTAATATGTTACCAGAAATTGCATGTTATGTTTAAATATACTGCAAATCCTTGTTGGAGAATGTCAAAGAGATGATACCACTCTGGGACTGTAAGGTTAAGGCCATTCTGTCAGGGCTTATGATGAATGTATCTAGTTTTGTCGGACAGAATGCTAGATTGTGTAGACCATTGGACCAGTCAACCAACATGACTTATGTTTTAATTTTGGTAGGAAATGTTTTGCAGGAGGAGTTATTTTAAACTATTTGGGAGAGAACCAGTGGTGGGTTCTGGATAGGCATCCTCCACATGAACACACGCAGCACTCACACACACATGCGCAGTGCACACATGCCTCCTATCATCCAGCAATGCCTCTGCGAGCTTCCATGACGCTCCAGCTGCTCGGCAGAGCGTTGTGCAGTGCTGTATGTGTCGTGTGCGTGCATGGAAGCGCCGAAGAGTTTAAAGACAGGTAAGGACGATGGGTGGGTGGGTCGGCCCTCTGGAGCACTGTACTGGAATGGTACCCGGTGCTCCAGGTAGGCACCGGTACGCCTGTACCGGGGCGTATCGCCTGCAACCCACCACTGGAGAGAGCAAGCTAAAAGGAACAGCCATAGACCAAAATGGGTATACAAGAATAAATGTCGCGGAAGCAGCTGGGCCTGAGATTTTGAGGAAATCTTATTTTGTGATTGTACGGTTTGGGTGATTGTAGAAAAATATTTCTGAGATTTTGTAGATGTATTTAATGACTTTACACAATGTTTTTTATTTCTTGTCTTCCAAAAACAACAGGAAAGTAGAGTAGATACAGTAGTTTGTTGCTAAATTTCAGGAGTATGATTTTTAAGAGTTCCAGGATCTTTAAAGAAAAAAAAAGAGGGGAGGATTTAGTGGTTTCATATCACCAGTTTTGTGAGTAGTCAAGAAAATAGATTCAAATGTCAGTAGAAACAGTAGGAACATGTCAGACTAAAATTCATTTAAACATTCTATCAACAAACTAGGTTCAAGACTAAAATGGTGAGAAATTTGAAACAGTTGACCTAAAAGGACCATATTCAGAACTGGAAGACAGAATATAAAATAGGCTTTTGGCAGATGAGGGCAAAAACAGAACATTAAATATAAAGAAATTATATGTAAAAACAGCTGAAAAATATAGATGTTTATTTTATTTATTTTGTACATTGCAGTTAGCCAATACATTAGTATTAAATCCATGCATCATCCTAGATTAAAATTAATAAAAGTATCTTTATAGTTATAATTCAGACCAGCTCCTCTCAGAGGAAAAACTGTAAATTAATTATACAGGTTGTTTTATTTGTACATGTGTACATGTATAGTTTATATACAGTACATACTACAATACAGTAGTATATATTGTACATAGTACAATATTGTAGTATGTTCAAATTTATATTAAAGTATCAGTTCTTAGGGAGAATTTTCATTCTTTTGCATGAAGTTGGTAATGTTTATTGTAGAGAGACCACATAAACAGTAATTGTGGCACTGAATCTGAATACCTGTGTCTCAATTTTGCTTCCCATGAATTGATAATATACTTCTAGCTCTATAAAAACTTCAATATTTGCATTAACATTAATAATTTTGGCAAATTTAAGTGCAAAAATGATTCACAGTGCCTTTAAATTTGGTTTTGTACTATTGGAATGAACAAAACTATTGGCCTTCCTTGTTCATTTGTTGATACTGGATATACCATTAATGTTATTATAAAGATAACAAATTCAAGCCTTTGAACATGGTCTCTTTGAGATTCTGATCAGCCTCAGGGTCTTTTTCCACCACCATAAAACTTTAAAGTATCTTTAGAATCTCAACTCTGTTTTAAAAATATGTAATAGAGAAAAAACTAGAATTATAAAAAAAACACAAGATGAGAATATGGTAGAATGAAATTTTTAAAAGATGAGAAAAAATGGTAATCATAGATTTGAGATTTCTGCACGATATCTTTCACCTTTTCATACAATCTTATCACTGAATTTGTGGATGGCTGTTTTAATATAAAGGATTGAAATGGCTTCCCAAATGATGCAGGATTAGTATACATGGACAGATCTACACCTGTAGTTTACCCCAGCATGAAGATCAGCAGTTCCCCATTTCTGGGGGAAAGGACCATCCTCTTGCCTAGTCCTGGTAAATAGTTAATAAAAATTCTGCACATGTTTCCAGATTGGTTAAAGTAAATACCTCTGCTTCAAATGTTACTGTGTTTTACATATTTATTGATAGAAACAGTGTAAAAATGTTAAAAAGACACACGAAAAAGAGAAAAATACCTATTTTTTCAATAAAACTGTGATGTTTTCCTTCCTTCCTTCTTTCCTTTCTCTATGTTAAGAGAGATAAATTTCCACAGAAGCATAATTCATCATTGTGACCAAAGTAAACAAAGACATTGAAATCCAGAATTATATTTCTTTAGCTGGCTTCACTTTTATATCATTTATAACAGTATATAGGGAACAAGCAGTGAAATGTTGCAGTGTAGAAAAACTCTCAGAACAGAGAATTTATCTCATAGGGTTAGCTGCTATTGGAAACCCATGTTGCGCTAATTCATGAATCTCACATTTCTTATAAATGGAACACCACCACCAAAATATTTATCTACCAATTTTCATTGCTTGGCGAAAGTATATAAAGTGATGTGGGGCATCATCAATTGGTTTGATTTACACATACTAAGCATTGCTCTACTTTCAGCTGCTGTTTTGTTAAATATTCTTAACAGAATTTAAAAAAAACTGTTTGCACTTTCCCGCATTGTTTTCCTGGTGTAGATTGTAAACCTGTTTATATCAGTGGTTCTGTGACTTAGGTCACAAAAAAATAATAATCAAAAGCCAAATAATGGATGAAAATTATCTGGGTCTGAACCAATGTTTATAATTAAGGCCTCTAAAATATTTAGTTCAACATGTCCCTTTATTTTATTTTATTCCTAAGCACCATTTTTGCAACTGCTGTTTCAATCTTAGTTCTAGAAAACAATAAGATGCTCATTTCCTTTGCCCTAATACACCCATTGGAGAGTGGCTCTCCCGCATCCCAATTCTCCCATTTCTTTCTAATGGCTTCTTTTCTGATATTCAGAAAGCAATGATATCTCCTTTAGACTATTTCTGCATTCTACCACTGTCTACTTACATACTTGTTGTCTGAAACTGCTATCAACACTTCAATCATTTCTAAAACTAAACTGGCCAATAAATGAGCATCAGGATTATCAGCCAATCATTCTTTGTGCTTCTGAAATGCCAATTGCTAGCTTCAGTGCTTTCCCACAGCTTCCAATCATCTGAATTAACAAATAGCCTTTCTCCCTTTCCCCACAAAGAAATGCCCATACATTTCTTCAAAAGTGTTTATGAATATTCCACTAGTGATTTGCAAAACTAGTTGCAAATCATCCTGATAAATTATAAGGGATTGACTGCAACTGGTACAAGGATACCAGGGAAAGGATGTTTTTTTGACACTAACAGCAATTGAAGAGAAACTTCAAAGCATTCTGCTCACTATGGTAATAGATTAACGCCTCTATGAAATGCATGATCCCAGCATATCCAGAACTTAAAGTGGCATGGCAACAACCTTGTGGAGCACAATGCCAACAAAACTATTTTAGGGCATTTCCTGAACAGGAAACAGAAGTTGAAGCTGTATGGAATGAGAGTTTAGGATACACAGCCTCATCATTGTAAAAAGAAATGGCTTTCACCACTCACCTGGTGCTGAAAAAGAATGAAAAAGATAAAGCAGATTTCCTAGAATGGCAAATAGAACCATGCAAAACTTCAAAGGGTCTTTTGTTTTGATGCCACTTCAGTTGAATTATTCCACTGAAGCAGATTAACGAATTAAGCAAAGACTACTTTGGTGCAGGAAATGAAATCAGAGGACTATGAAATTCTTCACAGATGTGGTGGCTTTTGTGAGATTGTTGTAAATAACAGTAGAAATTTGTTCAGTTACTTAGGGATGAATTTTTATACTGCTTCAATTATACCAGACTCTAAGCAGTTCGTAGTACACACACACACACACACACACACACACAAAATAAGTAATACAATAAAGTGGTAAAAATACAAAATATCTGTTGCAATTCCATATATAGCTAAAGCTAGGAAGAAAGTTGGATGAAGAGCTTTCTAACATTGCCGAAGTATTTACCTGAGGGTTAGCTATTACTGAGCAAACTTGGCCTTTTACCAGGGTCTTCCAGCTTCCTTGCTCAGAAGAGATGGCAGCAGAACTTTTCAAGTCTGGTCCAAGGCTAATCCCACCCATCGTGTCTTATTGGCAGTCTCAGATTCACTGCTAACTATAAATGTAGGGTGTTGGGGACCTTGGCAGAACAAAGAGATTCTATGTCCTTGGTTGCTGCATAATTGTACAGCATGGGGAAGTGGAAGGGGCATATACCACTGTGACTAATGACGGGAAGGGCCTTGACTCAAGGCTCTGTTATAGCAGCTAGAGGGCAAAGTAGGAACTGCAAGTAGGCAAGCTAAGGAGCCAGGGGAGTGTGTCATGAGGAAGGCCTTCTTACCTTCATCAGGAAGCTATTTTTCCTTGGGTTGAGATATGGGTCTGTCTCTTCTAGTGCTTTTTACAAATCTGTATGTATGTTCACTGGATTAGGATTCTTTCTAACACTCAGGAATGAAATAATAAGAAATAAAGATAATTCTGTTTTTCTCTATGAGGGAATTTCATCTGTAGGAAGCAAGATTCTGTAACTATAATTTTATACCAAAAGCAATATTAGTATGTGTAGCTTTGATTTCCTAGTCTGATCTACCTTGGAGAATTGATGGTATGCTTAAATAAAACAGCTATTATATTTTATGTTTTGCAGCTATCAACCCTGATCCCAGCAACTGATGATTGTATATTATTGGAGAACTTGTGGTCAAAAAAATACAATAGTGATTTGTCTGTCAGGAGTGCTGACCAGATCTTGGCAGCATTTCCTGGGCCTATTTCAGTTCAACTCATCATGGCTTGACAAGGATTTAATTCAAAATATTTTTAAAGACTGTCTAATATGAAAACAGAGCTATATAAGAATCTTTATTTCATACTAGGAAAAAATTGCTTCACTGTGACAAAATTTGCTTTTTATATTCACTGATCATAGTTTAATTCTGGCATTTATTCCTTCCACAGTTTCCATAGTTAAATAAACTTTTTGTCCTGTTCAGCTGTGAACCTGGACTACTGACATAAGCAACATAAGTTCAGGTGGGGGGGGGGAATCTTAATTTTTTACTTGCATTTTGTCAAGACATACTTTTGACTCTTACTGAAATCATTACAAAAATCAGATACTAAAACTCAACAATAAATGAAGGTTTACAACCTCTTACAAAAAATGATGCAGATGTACATTAAACCAGTGGTCCCCAACCCCCGGTCCGCGGACCTGTGCCGGGCCGTGGAGTACCTGGCACCGGGCCGCGCAGCGGCGGGGGCCATGATCGCTCTTTTAAATCCGCTCCTCTTAAATGCATTTCTCTCCCCCCCCCTTTGGTCCCACCCTCGGCTCTCTCTCCCTCCCTCCCTCGCTGTCTCCTCCCTTCTCTCTCCCCCCTCCCGCACCGATCCATCGCCAGGGAAAGAGAGAGTGAGAGAGTGAGAGAGGAGAGAGAGAGGGAGAGAGGGAGGGAGTCAAGAAAACTGTTCCAGCCGCCGCTGAAATGACTCAGTAACTTTTGCGCTTGGATCTGCTTTTTCAAACCTCCCCCAATCATCATCGCCTTCCTACCCGCCCTGCCGCGCTTGGTCTGGCTCTTTTCTTTTTTTGCTCTCTCCTCGGCTTTTCCTGCTTTCTCCCTGCAATTTTGTCACCCAGATGCATGCTGTGGTTCGCGAGTGCGGCTCGGTTTTATGTGTCCGCTTCTCTCCCTTTCTCTCCACACACCCCCCACCTCCATTTAATTATTTTTTTTTAAAAGAAAGAAAACCGTAGTTCTGCCAATTGCAAAAAAAAAAAAGTGTGTGTGCGTGCATATCTGCCGGCGGGTGTGTGTTTGTGTGGTGTGTGTGTGTGTATGTGTGTATGCGCGCGCGGAGAGAGACTGGTTGGAAAGGAAGGACAGGACTGGCGGTGTGTGTTTCTGCAGCCCCTACGGTGGAGGCTACACTAGCCGTCAGATCTGGTGTTTTTTTCCCCCCCTCTCCTTTTTCCGGCAGGTCGTTTTAATCCTTGCTAATTACTTTCTGTTCTTCGCTTGCCAGCTTCCTTCCCACCCTCCTTCCTCCTCCTCCCCCTCCCCCCCGGCCGGGTGCGCCCCCCCCCCGCTTTTACTCCCAAACAGTTATATATTTATATATATATTTATTTTCTCTCTCTCCACGGCATTCGCGTGCTCCGCGCTCTTGTATTTTATTTTGTAAGGCATGTTTAAATACAATAAAATAAAAGTTGTTTAATCAAAACAATCTGATATATAAACAATCAATGTGTCGTCGCGAACAATGCCCCCCCACCCCTGCGCGCGCTCAGCGGGCCACGGTAAAATTATCAAAGGCTGACTGGTCCGCGGCGATAAAAAGGTTGGGGACCACTGCATTAAACGATGGGCCCAGTCACTCATCCTGTTTGGCCCTACGAAGTGTACTAATTCAAAAAACAAAACAAAACCCCACCCTGGCAATATGGATGCTCTGGCCAACAACTTCAAAGTCCTGACAGAACTGTTGAAAGAAATGTCCTTCTGGGTTCAGCTCCAAGCGGGGAAGAAGACACTAGAGACATGGAGGCTGCTTGGAAAGATGGTTTATTGTTGGACAGGGCCACATGGCTTGAGCCCTGACCAGAAAAGGGGATCACATGTTTCAATGTTGATGGAGAAGAAGAGAAGGGCTGAGGAAGGGGCTTGCTAGGCTTTTATACCCTGTTCAGTCCCACCTCTCTGTTTCCTGTTCCTGTGTAAGAAATGTATTCTGACTGGTTGTCAGACTCCCATGGTGCCATGCAGGGGACTACTCTCTAGGCTGTGATGAGTTCTCAGTTGCCTTGTGGTCAGTTGAGTAATATCCCTTCCCCCTACAGCTGCAGTGAGGATAAGTCTTTATTATGTAAAGTGGGCTAGCCTGGCCATCTTAATGGCCCATTAGCTGGGGATGGGCAGAAAGCTATAGGCAACTATTCTGTCTTTTCAAACATGTTTCTTTTTACATCCAGAGAAATATTTTGCCTTTTCAATATTTCCTAGGATATTTTATTTTTCTGGGAGAGGGCTGGATGATAACTTCCCACAGAACAGAAAGGAAAGTTGAGGATCAACTGACCACATGTCGTTGCTTGCCTGCCTCTTTTGGCTTGTGAATTGTTATCTCATTTATTATTACTGAACTCTGCATATGTTTTAGTCTGCATTTAACAATGCCCAAAAAAGGTTATTACTTTGCATGGGCTGATTTCTGAACTTGACCTTGTTTATATCATTGCAGTCTGTGCCAATGAGTCATATTGCCTCATTAACCTTTCTGCCAGTCAGAGGTCTTTTGGAAAGTAAGGTGAACATTGCTTTACACTTTCTTCTTTTTCTTAGTAATCAGTTTCTTGACTGTGGCCGCTGCAAACTGTAACTTTGTTCTCTTGAGCTAATGAATTAGTAACATTGATTACCAGAAAGCATGTGCCACATGATCATTTCTGCCTTATTTGGATTTGCTGGGAGTTATTCTGTGCGCGGGCAAGCTCCTGACTACAGCAATCATTTACATGAATACCTAGGACACAGAGGTAGGTTGCTCCTAGTTCGGCCTGGATCAGGTGAACCAGTAGTAGTGGCAGCAGGAGGCTCTGCCCACCCTCCTGGATGCTTCCGTGCATGCACAGAGGCATCGTGCATGGGTGGGAGCCAGCGCAGAAGCAAAAAAAATTGCCAACTCACCACTGCTAGGACATATTCTCCACCCACCCACCCCCAATGTTTGAAAATTAGTGCTTTAAAAATTC